>NC_143395.1:7533331-7836362 GCF_052110815.1 Crocodylus siamensis | reverse complement strand
TTCTAGACAGTCAGCTTTTGATTCTTTGATGCCTTTTCAATTGTGCAATGCACTGAATAACTGCAGTGCAATTCAGTGAAGCGTAGTCGTGGTTTCCCAATGGTAGATGAGGAAAGCGAGTGCTGGTGCACCAGCTATTCCTGGCTGTTCCTGTTGGGGGCAGCAGGCAATCAGCCCTGGGCGTGCGCAGTCAGCGTGACCTCCGTGTGCATCACACGTGGGCTGTGTGCATACCTTGATGCTTCTCATGCCAGAAAGTCTTGCAATGAGTCTCATTTGGTGTCTGACTGGGATCTAAGCAAATACTAATCCCAGGAGCAAGCAGCGCCCACTTCATCTTCCCCTGGGGTACAGACAACCACAGTTCTGACTGTGGGCCAAAATCTGCTGTTTTAAATGGGGGTTGTGTTTAACTAAGATCCACAGGCTTTGGCCCAGATTTGTTCTGCTGCTTGGGAGCCATCCATGGATATACTCTTTAAAGTGCGGCTGTTACTTTAAACAGAGCTTCAGGACTGGCCGCAGGGGGAGAGATTGGGCTTGCCTGGGTTTCAGCGTCCTCAGGGAGCTGGGAGCATAAGACCGGAAAGATGAAAGCCTTGGGGACTCTAGCAGTGCTGCACTGCGCCAATGCAGATTTTGTGTGTTAACTCATTTAATCACCTAAGACACTGAACTCCTTTCTTTCAGTAGTTTCATTCAGATTTACACGCTTGTAGCTTCTGAAATGAAAACCAGCCCTCTCCGTTTCCCCTTTTGCATCCTGGCAGTAACAAAGCTAACGCATGTACTTCTCACTGGGGTACAGAGTAGATAAATTAATTAGGGTTTGCACAGTTATGACCATAACTTTCCAAAACCCTTGGCACCCAGAATTCAGGACAGATTTCCAGAAGAGTTCAGCCTCCTTCCCCTTACATATCATAAGTGGTTACATGTTTTAAAGGCTCATTGTACTGGATGCTGTGCTTCTGGAAAAGGCTGATGCATCACCAGGAGGTCAGAGTGCTTTAGAAAAGGTGTCCCTTATTTATGTGCTTAAATAGGAGTTGAACCCTTTTTTATTTTTTTGAAAATCTGGCTCCAATTATGGGCACTGAACCAGGGCTTCTGATTTTGAGTTGTCTGGAAAATTTGGCCCCACATCATTGGTAATTACTATTAGGGAGCTCCAAACCTTGACGTTCTTATGCTGGAGCCCACTCGAACTTTCATGGACATCATTATTATTAATCTGCACTGCTGTAGCACCCAGGCTCCCCCATCACCAGGGATCTTGGTTTTCTCTGATAAAAAAAAAAATCCCCAATTTTCAGATTTAAAAAAGTCACCCCAAATCCACATTTTCCCATGATTTAAAATGCAACACCACTGTACATGCAGCTACGTACTAGTGGCATTTCATTTTAATCATGGAAAAATGTGGACTGTGGGTTACTTTTTTAAATCTGAAAATTGGGGATTTGTTTTTTACCAGAGAAAACCAGGATCCCTGCTCATCACAAGGAGATGGTGGGATATAAAGGATTTTGAGTCCAGCCTAAATTGGTAGTGGGAGAAAGTAAAGGTTGTCACATCGTGTTGCCCATTCTGTAAAACCTACATGAAGTAACTTAGCACTCTCAGTCCAGTCCTGAGGAGGCAGATGTCCACCTAATAAAAACCTCAGCCTTGCTGGCCGTCTCTTAGGCCTTCTCAAGCGGTGTTGTCAGGCCCGCCGCTGTCGGATGCTCGCACTATCACTGCCCATGCAGCGTCAGGTCAGCGGGGCTGTGCGTACGTGTCCTAGTTCTCCAACAGTGCAGAGTATTGAAGATATTTTTGTAAAACTGTTTCCAACAGCCTGGTCCAGGACAAGGCAACCATTTGCCTCTCGCTGTAAGGTAACTCCAGACCTCACAGACCTGAGTTCGAGTTGTGACTGTGTGAGCACAACCGTCCTGCATTGCACTTTGTCAGCCTGGTCTGTTTAGGCGTTAATCTCTCCATAGCAGAGACTTCCTCTTACTACGTGTGTGTACAAACCTCCCATGAATATCTACTTTACTTTACTGCAAAGTATTGATGATAATGCCTTGATCCTGCAAACACACGATCATATTATTAGTACCCACATACACTTGAATAGCTCCAACTGAGGACTGTTTCTGGGCTTTATCCTGCCTGGTGCTGAGCACTCCTAAGAGGTACTGATTGCCCTTCACGTCCATTGATTTCCCAGGACCACTCTGCAATTTGCAGGCTTGTCCCAGTAGTGAGAAAAGCTCCCCGCAGGCATAGGCATTGGCAGGATCAGCTCCTCCATCTAGCCATGGAGCCTCTTTTATACAGATCCTTTTTCAGTAGCAGAAATGGACTTCTGGGAGAAAAGAATCCTGCAATTAGTATTTTATTGGTTAATAGGATATGGTTCAAGATTTTCTGATCCTGCAGCTTCCTGGTTACCGTATTTCCAGTCCAACACCATTGACCTGTGTGATGTTGTGAGGATTGGCTCTTTCTCAGGAGATTTGACAGGGATTAGTGGTTCCCATGTTACAGCTATAAACATACCCCTGCCAATCACTTCATTCCCCCTGTTCTGATGCCAGGAGAATAACACAAGATCCTGTTCACTTTGCTCCTAAATGTCACAATCTCATTCAGATCTTTTTTTCTTTTCCCCTTTTTAAAAGAACACGCAGGGGCAACTGCATAGGTGATTATTTTAACTGCTGAGTGAAAATACTGGGCCTTGCACAAGTTTGTTTTCTTGCTGACAGTAGACTAAATGGGTGAAGCAGAAAAGATAAAGGATATAATTGCATATGCAGTTGCTTCCTACCATTGCTTAAGTGATGGTGTTTATTTTTTCTAAAGCAGAAATTATAAACTAACGATAAATGGCACTGAAATGGTTAAACTTTTGTAGCAAAGCTAGCGAATCCCTAAGAGTAGGGAGATTTTGCTAAAGGGAAAATGTTCAAACAAAGACTTTCTTGTACAGGCAATTGAATTCTGTTGCTTGTGCAGCTCATTCTAGCTTAAGTTAGATTTTTAAAATAATAGGTTAGTGAAACAAGGCTATTCTGAATTTGAGAATGCATTATAAAGGACAGTTCCACCCAAGAGGTAGCTGCATTTCCACTAACAGCTGAGTAAGTGAGACTTAATGTGACTTATTTTCTACCAGTGTAACTCACCAGCATGGCCCATAATTCTGTAATTTTTGGCCCTCCACATGAGGAGAGGTTGAAAGAGCTAGTTCTGCTCTGATTGGGAAAGAGGAGATGACGAGGAGACGTAATTGCAATTTCCAAACACTGGAAAGGCTGCCATAAAGGGGAGGAGGGAAAATTCTCCTTTGCCACAGAGAGCAGGACAAGAATCAAAAGAGGTTTAGATCCTATCTCAGAAAACACTTCCTAAAGGTAAGAGCAGCGGGACAATGGAATAAACGGCCCAGGGAAGTTCAGACTTTCTTTCACTGGAGGTTTTAATAAGAAGCAGGACAGGAATCTACCCGTGATAGCTTGGAAACAGCAAATCCTGCATCTGGGCAGGGAGGCAGACTATGTGACTCTAAGGGCTTAAGCCAAGTGTAGGGATAGTTATTTTAGTTGTAACTGTAGTGTGGTGTTTTATCCCGTTTCTTACCGGGCACCCCTTTAATCGCTGCAGGACGCATTCTCCATTGGTTCCTCAGCACAGGAATGTGTCTGCACCAGGTATGACGGAGCTGGATTTAAGACAGCGTTATGCTTTACACTTCTTTTCTATCCTGGTCTGGCAGCCTGCTTGGCCCTCAGCGTAAACTAGAATGGCCTCAAAGCAATGTGAGGCATTTGCAGCAGTGGAAACCAGCTGGAGTGAAGTAAACCCTGGCCACCATTCCTCCTTCCCTCCGCATGCGGCATGGAGCTGTTCTGGCAGGTCTAAGCCACCTGAGGAATGCACTTGCACTGCGGCTATTTCCTGCGGGCCAGGTCTACGATGCCTTTGTGCTGCCTCGTAATCGTAAAGGGCCTGGAGTAGAGCAGAAGGCAGCCGTATGTTTTCCTTGCATGACGTAGGACTTCCCCCCTCTAACATGTCAAATGGCCATGCAGGGAGAGTTCCCAACAGATGCAGCCTCTTGCATGCATGGTATTTGTCCACCTCAATGCTAAGAGCACCATCACCCTATCAAGTGATCTCATTCCCCATTTCCAGGCCAGGGTCTCCCAAGTTACAATGCATCGTCACACCCCACTGTCCATTATTCTGCTGTTGAGAATGCGTGTCCCTTTGTGACAAGGGCGTTTTTTTCTGCTGCTCTACCTCGTTATGCCATACAGGCCACACAAGGTAGGGCGGGGGTAAGGAAGGGGCTGGAAATATTCAAGAGAGCAATTAGATCCTTTAGGGACGTGAGACAGCAATTGGATTTCATCGTGTAGTAAAGGTAACACAGGCCAAATTGTGCTGCTGGGTAGAGAAACATGTAGTATGAGGACTTCCCTTATCTTGTGAGAGGCCATTCCACGACCAAGAAGAAATCATCATGGGGAAACCCTTCCTTATATATACTCTGCTCATGTTGTCTTTGGCGTAGCATCCCCGGCAGTGTTTTCATGGACTCCCTTATGCATATGTCCTCCTTCCTTTGGCATTCACACCCTTTGAGTAGAACTACGCAATAATCATATTCATATACAAGACTCATACCCTACTCATCATTTCTTACCAATTTATCTATTAGACCTGATCATGATTTCAGTTGAAGTGGGGTAACTGGTCTTTCTGAGGTCAGAATCTAGCCCCTTCCACCAAATCCTGCTCCAGAGGAAACCCTGAGCAAAACTTCATTGACTGTAATGCAGCTAAGAATTGACCCACCATAGTCTTTCCATCTTTCCATAAATGTCACAGCCCCGCCTTTATCTTCCCCTTTATCTTTATCAAGGAGATATATTCCCCTTTATTTTTATCAAGGTTATCTGAATACCTTCTCTCTTAACAGATTTCTACTCTCTACTATAACCATTAACTAGTGTCAAAATCAGTGAGGTTGTGAAGCCACCCCCTCTGCAGTCGGGAGATTATGGGCAAAATAAAACCCCTAACATTTTATGATAGAGTGTGGTATATTTATGAAGGGCTTATATGTTACCTGCAATTGCAGGGGACTGGACTTGTGACCTGCTACACTCATTCCAGTGCTCTATTCCTGCAGGCTCATATCCTACTTGCTCCCAACCACCGTTACGAGGTCTTTTGAAACATTATTGCTTTCCAAATCTCTCTCACCCATTAAATATCTGTGTTTTGGATTATTGTTCTCCCAGATTTATTAGTTTGCATTTTTCCAGACAGAATCTCATTCTGTCTCCTGCTCAGATTTCGAGCCTCTGTTCCCTTTGTGCTATTTCTCTGTCTTCGCTTGGTTCTCCGTGCTTTCCAGTTCAGTGTCATCTACACGCAGAGGCAATGCACTGTTTACACCTCCTTCCAGGCCATTAATAAAAAAGCCAAATAATGCTGTGTGCAGCACCTCACTCTTCACTTCCACCATCCTCAAGACAACAGGCATGTATTATGTAGGCCGTTCATCATCAAGAGACTGGTTTTACAGGTGAAAGTTGTTAACCTAGAAATATAGGGCTAGTTCTGTGTGGAGGCCGCAGGGGGGTAATGTGAGCAGCACGGCAGGAGTGGGGTAAAGGCAGGGCAGTGACCCCACCTCACATCCACATTTCAACAGCCCTCGGGAGTGGTTCAATACAGTCCTGTGCAGCATCTTGCCAAGCGGCATAGCAGGGGCTTCTTTGGTGCATGGTGGTCTAGCCCTTCCAGAAATAACACACCGGACCACAGTACAATTCTGTAATCCCCGAGCTCCTGAATGGGGTGCTGCAAAATGGGCATAGCAAGCCCTGGCTGAAGAGAGATGCTACTTGTGCCCACAGAATGATTTGCTCCAGGGCAGGGCTATCCAGCTGGTGGCCTGCAGGCTGCATGCAGCCCTCGGAGGCTTAGCTCGCATCCCACGGGCTGCCACGGCTCTTCCCTCCCGACGTTCCTCCCCCCTCCTTCCTCCCTCCTCTACTGCCTCCCCCCCACTCCTGGGGGCAAGGCAACACAGCGGGACGGAGCCCAGGTCTGCAACCCACACCTCCTGCGGCCCCCACGACTGCAGCTTTGCCTTGTGCTCCCGTGGCACTCTCGTGAAGTCCCCGGCTGCCACAAGTTGGACGGCCCTGCAGTAGGGAATAGCAGCACTCTTAAGCGGGAACAAAACTTGGAGAGAGGGGGACTCGGTATGCTGTACGAGACAGAGCTTTCCCATTCTGGTTGCCACTAGGATATGAAATCAGCGCTGAAGTTTGGTCTTTAAGTATCAAAGAATTCTAGCCTGGAATGGCCGATTATCTGGGGACTCAAAGCATTTCTGGGCATATATGCTTAAAGGAAGATTGGCAGCAAGGCAGGAGAGGTTCTTTCCATTCAAATTTCCTCTCTAGGAAAACAATATATTCCCCATATATTTGTCTAGACATGTGGCACACACAGGCCGGTTTGAGGAATGCAGGAAATGCCCTGCTGAAGTAGACCTTCAGTATCTTTCCTCAGATGCCGGCCAACGTTAGATGCCTCAGAGAAAGGTATCATTACCCTGTCGGAGACTAATATGGAAGACATTGTCCTGGACTCTAGTAAGTCAAGATTAGCTTAAGCCCCGATCCATTTTATAGGATTGATTTTGCTGACTGGATTCTCACACTATCCATACAAGTGTTCAATACCATTTGACAAAGCGTTGAGCTCCCAATACTCCAGCTGAATGCAGTGGGAGCTGTTGATGCTTAATTCATCTGAAAAACAAGCCCTTAGATCATACATGGAAGCTAATATTGCCTGGGTATCTTAAGTACAAGGCCCTGGCGGTTTGTTTCTATTAGGAGGAGAATTTGATTAAGCAATTCAGGTAAATTCTGTGGTACAAATCCAATTTATTTACAAAAAATGACCACAAAATCCTATGTTACTATGAAAGCAGTAGAAACAGCAAGTTGTCTCATTGCTCAGGAGCCTTCAAGTCAGCTTCTCCAGTAAGTTTTATGCCCAAGCAGTCATGCCCTTGGCTCTACTGAGGGGTCAGGCTCATCATTCCGCCTCTTGTTTTCTGCTAGCTTTCTCCTTCCAGAATGCATCCAAACATGTCACCCCAAACCTCATCCCCACCCTGCAGCTAAGGAAACCCTGACAATCTACTCGTGAGTTTTGCTCAAGTCTTGCCATATGCCTTGGGCTTTAGCTTCTTTAGCATTCAGTTTCTTTAGCATTCAGTTATATGTTACCCTTAGACCACACTAAAGTTATTTAAAATGTGAGTGTCTCTGAGCATCTCAAATTTATGCCTCTTCAAGCAAGGATTAACTCTGGGCTGTGCTACCCAGCTCATGTTAGGGTAACTTCAGTCTGTTCTACAGTGATAAAATGAGCAATTTGCAGGCCTCCAGTATCCCAGGATGCACTCCTCCCAGCCCTGCTCCCCACACTCCTGTCCTGTGGGCAAACTTTCTACCCTTCTGAACTCTACTGGCCAGAGGCTGGTACTGCTTGCAAGCAGGCAGGACGCCAGCAGTGCCAGGAAGGGGGCTGCAGTGGCAGGAGCATGGCACTCGGAGGTGGAGACACGTGGTGGCATGGGGCTGTGGCTTCCTTCCCCAAGCCACTGCATTCATGCCCTGGGGTAGTGAGAGAGGGCTGTGCTGTGGGGAGCCCTCAGATGACCCCTGCCAACCAGATCCTAGCCCTGCTGACCCAGTCTCAGCCCCACTAACCTTCCCCAGAGCAGGCTGCGCCTTTTGACTGGCAAAAGCCACAGAGAAATTCAGTTTACCTTGGTTACTCAAGGTTAATTGAAATTTTCCCACATCACCTGGCCTCTTTCCCCCAAGTGCCACTGGCTCTCCCCTGGCCAGGCATCTTAATGAGGGTACTGGTTTCCCTCCGCACCCTCGCTCCTGCCCTGTGGGAGCGGGCCGTGCTACCACCATGAAGTCCCTGAGGTTTAGTGTGGTGGGAGCATGGAGCCACGGGGAGCAGGGAAGCACACTTCTCTGTGGCTCTGTGCTGCTGCCGCTAGCGGCATTGAGCTGCCAAAGCAAGGGGCCATGGGGAATGGCTTCCCCACTCCCAGTAGCGTAGTGTGATATCGGGTGACCAAGCAGGGCATGAACTCTGGACACTGCCTACGGGGGGAAGGGTGCCAAAATGGAGCTGCAGAAGCACCTCACCCTTGGATCCACCGTTCCCCTTTCCCCTGCATCCCACACCTTCCCTGTAGCAGCTCCAGCTCTGGCAACAAGGAGAAAAGACCAGCAGCAGTGCTGCACGGTGTGAGAAAGAAGATGCAGGCAGAGACGTCACCTCCTTTTTTAACTGCCAAAAGTCAGTGTTTAAATGGCCACTTGACACATATCTTGGGTGCATAAAAAGGTGATATCTCCCCCCCACCCCACTCTGCACCTCCCACCCCCAACAGCAATGAACATGCAGCCACTGCCCTGCACTGTGTGGCACCTCTGGAGTCTGGAGCCAGTCAAGGACTAGAATTTATTCCATGTCAAACAGGCAGTGCCTACACCTACATGTACCTGGTCACGATACGCTTTGGTTACAATGTCTGCAAAACCATGATAGCTGTCTGGCTGCTCCTATGCTGTAATTTCATAGTTTTCATAGATTTCATAGACATCAGGGCTGGAAGGGACCTTGGAAGATCATTGAGTCCAGCCCCCTGCCCAAAGGGCAGGAAGTCAGCTGGGGTTACAGGATCCCAGCAAGATAAGCATCCAATTTACTCTTGAAGGTGTTCAGTGTAGGTGCTTGAACCACCTCCGCTGGCAGGCTGTTCCAGATCTCGGGGGCTCAGACAGTAAAGAAATTCTTCCTTATGTCCAGCCTGAAACGGTCTCGCAGTAGTTCATGACCGTTCGACCTCGTCATCCCTTGAGGCGCTCTGGTGAACAAACGCTCCCCCAGATCCTGGTGGTCACCCCGATAAACTTATAGGTGGCCATTAGATCACCCCTGAGCCTACGCTTTTCCAGGCTAAAGAGCCCCATGGCTCTCAGCTTGTCATCGTAAAGTCTGTTTTCCTGACCTCTGATCATGCGCGTGGCTCTCCTCTGGACTCTCTCCAGCTTCTCCACATCCTTTTTGAATTGTGGAGCCCAAAACTGGATGCAGTACTCCAGCTGCGGCCTCACCAAGGCCGAGTACAAGGGGAGAATGACGTCCCGGGATTTGCTCGAGAAGCATCTATGGATGCAAGCCAGCGTTTTGGTCGCTTTAGTAGCTGCAGCATCTCATTGCAGGCTCATGTTCATCTTGAAGTCAATGATGACCCCCAAGTCTCTTTCTTCCACAGTGGCAGTGTAGCACTGCTGAGCCTATAAGGATGCTGCCGTTTTTTCTTCCCAAGGTGGAGAACCTGGCATTTTTCGGTGTTAAACACCATCAGGTTCTCATCCGCCCATTTGCTGAGCCTTTTTACTACCTGCCTTGGGGTATGTCTACCCCACAATGGCCCTGAGTAGCTGGTTGACCCCAGACAACCCTGAGTATCCATCCTTGCTCACATGTGGTCATGTCCATGGTGACCAGTGTCTCATTATCTCCTTACCCTCCCCCCCGTATCCATCTCCTGTTTTATGCTTGGATTGTAAGCTCTTTGTTCCAGGGGTCATATTTGTGCACACATTTGTACAGTGCCTTGCAAAGCACAGTCCTAGCCCTCGACTAGGGCTCTGGAGTATTATAGTGATACATATAAGCAATGCTAAGAGTTTTTCTCTCTGAAGCCAGGCACTGGGCATGAAAAGCAAAGGCAAAAGACATCAGAGAAAATGCAAACTGTCCTAAGGAACTGAAACCATACACATCTGCAGTCGAGGCTTGCAGAGAAAACTAAGCAAAAAAACTGAGCCTCAGCTAATGGGGAATTAGAAGTGATTCCAGGTCCCAGAGGTAACACCCCACAGGTTCGGTCTCGTGTTATTGAGGAAAGAGGCAAATGGAGTGCAGAAACATTCATAATATTCACAACATGCTCAGCTGTTTTGTCAGATCCTTCCTTAACAAACCCAAGCAAAATAAAGAAAAGTTGAGCTAGGAAGTAATTTAGACTTTGTCCATGTGGCCATTGATAAAAAGCGCTGTCAGGAAATACTTAGAAACTCTGAGCACGCATATTTGTAGATCCAGGTTATAGATATCAGAGGGTGTTGAGGGAATTGGCTGATGAGCTTCCTGAAACACCGAGAGTTCATTTTGGAACAATCATGGAAAACTGGGAGTCAGCAAAGAAATTAGGAGGGTGGGGGGAAGCTAAACTAAATTTTTTCATAAAAAGCACTCCAGGCAGCTCAGTAAATTTACCTTTTGCTGCTCAGATTTATAGTGGGGAATGAAGTACAGACATCTGAATAGAAAAGTCAACAAGAAAAGTAAAACACTGGAGCAAATAGTAGAGAATAAAGTGGCTAAAAGGATAAGCAGTAGAGAACATGATCTTGCTATGAAAAAATTACATTAGATGAGCACTTTGTTAATCAAATTTCAGAATTACTAAATGAAGAGACACAAGTGGCAAAAACAGATGGGGATTTTAGGACAGCATTTGAAAAATAATAATGTAAAGTTTTAGTCTGCTTTGTGTCATTGAATCATACAAAATTAAGGGACCTCAGGAGGTCACATCTAGTCCAACCCCCTGCTCAAAGCAGGACCATCCCCAAGTAGATCATCCCAGCCAAGGCTTTGTTGAGCTGGGCCTGAAAAACCTCCAAGGATGGAGCTTCCACCACCTCTCTAGATCACCCATTCCAGTGCTTCACCACCCTCCTAGTGAGAGTTTTTTTTCCTAATATCCAACCTAAACCTCCCTTGCTGCAACTTGAGCCCATTGCTCCTTGTTCTGTCATCTGCCCCCACTGAGAACAGCCCAGCTCCATCCTCTTTCGAACCCCGCTTAGGTAGTTGAAGACTGCTATTAAGTCTCTTCTCAGTCTCCTCTTCTCTAGACTAAATAAACCCATTTCCCTCAGTCTTTCCTCATAAGTCATGTCCCCCAGCCCCTGAACCATTTTTTTCACCCTCCACTGGACTCTGTGCACATCCTTTCTGTAGTGGGGGGCACAAAACGACTCAGTACTGCGGATGCGGCTTCACCATGGCAGAATAGAGGGGAATAATCATTTCCCTTGATTTGCTGGCAACGCTCCTCCCGGTGCAGCCCAGAATGCTCTTAACCTTCTTGGCAACAAGGGCACACTGCTGGCTCATATCCATATTACTGTGCACTGTGACCCCCAGGTCCTTTTCCGCAGAGCTGCTGCCCAGCCAGTCACCCCCAGCCTGTACCGGTGCATGGGATTGTTCTGAGTTTGCACTTGTCCTTGTTGAACCTCATGAGGTTTCTTTTGGCCCAGTCCTCCAATGTGTCTAGGTCACTCTAAATCCTAGCCCTACCCTCCAGCACATCGACTACTCCCCACAACATGGTGTCCTCTGCAGACATGCTGAGAGTGCACTCCATCCCATCTTCCAGATTGCTAATGAACTTGTCCTTTATGGCAAAGGACAAGCTGGTCAGTGCCTGCTGAGCTCAGATTCAGTAAAACATTTGAGCATATGTACAAACCCTGCTTAAATCACACTATCATCTGCTCAGCAGAGCTTTGGCTTGGGCTTGCGGTATGATCTGCATTTTTTATTTTTCTCTCCCGCCTGACTTATCCAAATCCTGTTGTTTATAAACACTGGACGATGAGCTGAAAATGATTTATCAGCATATTTTTGTCTATTAGGCATGGCCTGTAGACAAAGTATCTTGGGCTGTGGCCTTATCATTTCCCATAAACTAACCTCTCTTGGCTGTGCCCAATGACTGTTTTAATTGGAGATTTTTATCCCAGTGCATTGGAAGTGATGTTCTTCCCTCTGAGTCAGAACTGACCCCTCCATGTCCTCACATGGGGCATTTGAGGGCACTGTGCAACTGAAGAGGCTCCTTTTTAATTGAGGTTTCTTAATTGTTGTCATTGTTTGTGTTTATAAACTGCATTTTACCTCTCAAAAATGCTGAGGATGCTGAACAACGATCATAAAGATAACAACTGCAAGAACAGTTGAAGCAATTATTTAAATTGTAAGTCTAGCAGTTATGACTTTTGATAGTAGTGCTGATTGCAAGAGACAAAGGTGCTGAGGTTTTTGGGTGTCTTTTCCACATGCCCACAGTGTGATCGTATTCTGCTTCCTCCATGTTCCTGGGTCATTTCAATAACACATTGCAATGGTTTTCCTTTTCTGCCCTAAATTCTCGCACTGTTACTTCTATCTATGAAGCAGCTCCTCATTTCCAACATGCAGAAGGAGGGGAAGTGATCCCAGAGGTCTTCCACCTTGTCCAGAGAGGGGACCACATTTTAAAGCAGAACTAGTCTCATAGACCTACTTCCCCTCTTTTTGGGGATCATAGAAAATGCATGTGACAATGACGGCAATTACTTCTGTGCAAAATCACATTTAGGAAACCATTTTATGTGTTTCAGCTGTAACTGTAATGCAGTGTTGTAGCCATAAGGGAAGAGAAGCCAACATCATACAAGCAGCCAACTCTCCTTGGATCGCTACAGACAGATGTAACAATTGGACTGGTACCGAATGATACAGATTTGAGTTAAGATGTCACTGCCATTTCTGCATGCTCCTAGTGATTCAGTTGAAGCAAGAGCGTTGTGACCTTATCCCTGTGTCATCCGGGGTTAAAGATAGGGCAATCCAGCTCTAGCACCTTAGAAACATGCAGATGTGACCGCTCCACCATCACAAGGGATGGGCACTCCCAAGCTGTGGCCCTCCCTCCTCTTTTAAAGCAGTTAAGAGTTATATCTGCTGGCAGGAACAATTCTCAGCCAAGGTACCAGGAAGCGTGAGGAGATAAACTCAGCAGATAAGCCAGGTTCAGGCTTGTCCCTGCCTGGACCATCCCACACCCCTATTACTCTACCCCTGCGTAAGGAGATAAGCATGTAATATATGCATTCATTTTTTAAACTTGGTGCCACTATTCACAGAAGTTATGGATGCGTACCCACCATTTCATTACAGCTAGAACAAGGACCAGTAGTGAATAACACAGCTCGTCCCTAGAAAAGCTAGGGTAACGTTCATAAATATTTTCTGTACCAGAAAGATTCATCCCATAGAGTTAGGGCATGACCACTACACTGCTCTGACAATTGGGCCCTTGTTAGCCATGGAGGAAGCAGGCGCTCCTTCCCTCACCGATGCTGAAGAAGAGTCTCAGCCAAGCGGATTGTCCTGCTCGACCTGCCGAACAACAGTGGGAATTGAAATCATTTCTGCAGAAAGCTGTCTGCACCTGCTTTTACTGTGAGGCAATATAATGAGGGGTGTGAACCAGCAGTGTAACACAATGTTTCCTGTCTTCCTTGATCTCAGCACCTTCTGGAAAGAGACAAGACTACTGAAGTCGGACATAACAAAACCCTGCACTAATGTCAGAAGCAGGGTTGATTTGGCAATGGCTTTTATTGGCCCGACTGTATCGTTTGGGGAGAGGCTGGGTAAGGTTTGAGGCACAAAATGCCCTCCTTCAGGGTGATTTACAAGGCATACAAAGCAACTGAGCACATCTAAAAGATTTAATTATCAGCCCACAGTGTATCCTCCATGCTAAAACAATATGGTTACAGCTGCATTGGCATTTTCACAGGGCACTAGAATAGCATAGTGTTGATACCAATACAGTCCACTTCCAGGTACTTCTTGACTAGCCACCAGTACTCTGCCCTCAGACTTGCTGATCTTTGAAAACAAGTGAATATATGAGTAAATGAACCTAGCAAAGCTGAGCTGTTACAGAGGGAGATTTGTAAAAACCTTATGTATCCGTGATCGTTCAAAAATTTAAGTCATAAATTAGGGTGCAAAGAAAAGGGAAAGAAGTGGTTTGAGTCAGGGTGGATACAAACCAACGCTTTTGTTTTAAAAATAAAACTTGGATTTTTTAATTTAAATCAGATTTTTTTATGTAATAGTATTTTTGTTAAGATGCTTTTACAAATAAACCTATATAAAGATAGTTTTAATTTAGTTTTAATTTAAGATATGCTAAAGCTGAGAGATATCATCATGGAACAGGGATTATGACTTCTAATTATATACTATTTGAGACAATATAGTCACGTAAACCTTTTAGAAAAGTTTTATAAATAGGTCAGGACTGCCCATGGACTGCATTAGGGGCCCAATCTTACGGGGTTCCCAGAGGCTCCTCTATGGGTTAGTAAAAATTAAAGAAGACTGTTGTATGCAGTGGGGACTCAGTGCTCAAAGTCTAGAAGATCCCATTGAGCATCTCTGTGATGCTAAGTTTCAGTTCTCAGACTGTGGATTTGTGTCTTCAGAGATAACATTCTTGGAGATGAGATATAACTGCCCTGATCAGCCCTCGTGTCTCTCTGCAAGTTCGTGTACACAGCGCCGAGCCCTTACCTCTCTCCAAAAGTGCAAAGTTTCAAGAAGTTAAATGAATAGAGGATATCAAACAACACAGATGGACTTTTTGTAGAAAGCAGTGATTAAATCTAGGCTTCCTGACCAGTGATTTTAATTGGTATTTAAATCATTATTTAAATCAAATTGATTTAAATCAAATCCGCCCTGGTTTGAGTAGATTTTTCATAACTTTCCTTTAAAAGGACAGTAAAGATATAGCAGTTGTGCTTCCAAGTGCCTTGGTTACTTCTAAATCTATTCTGGAATAATTTTGCATGAGGAACTTCTGTTGCAGTTTTGAGGAGCTTCAAATGGAAAAGTACTGGAGAAAAGAACAACACAAAGCAATTAAAAAGCACTTTTCAGCTTTAAAGCAGCCTCCATCTTAACTAAATAACTCACTAAACCTTGAAGCACTCCTGCAAAGAAGCTCAACGTTATCCCCATTTCAAGATAGAGCAAGCAAGGCTGTGAGATTCTTTGCCTAAAGCCTCAGAAGGAATCAGCATTTAAACTTGTAGCAAAAGTAAAATGAAGTTAACAGGAGAAAAACTGACAAACAGTATTGTCCCTATTTGTGGAAATTTTACATCCTTCAAATCTAACTTTTCTTTCCGCAAGAAAAACAAGCAAGCGCGTAAAGTTTGAAAAACCAACTTGGAGTCCAAATGCCGTGCCGGCCAATATGGAAGCATCTTCACTTAGAAGTGGGTCCTGTTCAATAGAAAACAAAGGAAACAAGCCCATCTCCATTCAAAAACTATTATCCCTAGGAAATTTTAGGCTGGTACTGACATGCCCAGAAGCATCACCATCTTGGCTCAGCTGAGTGTCTTCACGCCCATCATACTTAAAGATGTTTGGGATCCACAAACTAGGCAGCTTCCCTTCATCGGGATGGGGCCTGATCCTATAGGCAGCTCCGAGCAGACCTAGTATACACCATCCGCTCCGAGTTCAGCACAAAACATAGAAGCTTTGACCACTTTTAGCTTTTCAGCTGCTGCCGGGGGTGGTGGTACCTGCCTTTTATGTTGCATCCTTGGTAGAGTCCTTGCCTGAGAAGAGGGAGTCCAGTCACTGTTTATGCACCGTTGTTAAAAAGCAATTAGATAAAATACATAATCAGTGTTGGGACCAGAGGTCTGACCTGCCCTGTGCTGAGGAGTCGCCCTCACCACTAGACTTGGGAACCAGGCTCCCTCTCGCCACTCTTCCTACAGAGTGGCGCAGTTTCCCGAGGAGGAGTTGAAGCTGACGTGCCAACTTCCAGCCTGCCCTATGGGCTGGCAGTTTGGGCACTGTCCCAGGAAGTGAGAGATATAGAGTTGAATGTCCTCATGGCTACGAACCCAAAACCCCCACTTTGTGGGCAGGTGCTCTAACCACTAGGCTACTCCACCTCCACCTCCTTTGGCCTTGCCCTAAAAGAAAAGAGCAGGTCACTCACAGAGCAATGCCCAGGGGAACCCCAATCTCACGTAGGCACCTGGTTTTGCAGGCCTGAAGGTAGGTGTCTACATGTAGGAGAGAACCAGATTTCAGGTGCAGCCCTTTCTTCAGTATTTCCTATTAGCTGGTTTAGGCATCCCCCATTCAGCCTACTGCCTGTTGTGAATCCTATCCACAGGCACCTAATTCTCTCTGTTTGCTGTCTAAGGAAGTTAGGTGCCTCACTGAGGCTTGTGAATTCACTTCAGGATGCTCAGCCCCATCTGAGAGCCTTTGTGGACCTGGGCCTTAGAGGTTGTCTACATACACTAAACCAGGGGTCCGCATCGTTCTTGAGCAGAGTGCCAAAAACACCTGCAACCTCAACTTGCAAGATGTTGGCATGCCAGGGGCAGATGGTGGCGTATCTGTGAGAGGCCCAATCCTTGTTGTGGCAGCACAGCCATGGTCCCTTCCCCAAGGCACGAGTGCCAAGGAAAATGCCTTCACCCGCTATGTTGTGGCACCCTTGCTGGGGGGTGCCTACCCTGCACTAAACTGATATCTTAGAATTGTAGCTCATAGGATCATAGAAAATTAGGGTTGGAAGACACTTCAGGAAGGCATCTAGTCCAATCCCCTGCTCAAAGCAGGACCATACCCAGCTATATTATCCTAGCCAAAGCCTTGTCTAGCCGGGTATAAAAACCTCCAAGAATGGAGACTCCACCACCTCTCTGGGTAACCTGTTCCAGTGTTTTAAGACCTTCCTAGTAAGAAAGATTTCCCAAAATCTAGTCTAAATTTCCCTTCCTTCAACCTGAAACCTGATTTAGCTGTATCACCTAGCCTCCAGCATGAATATAGCTATAGCACTATAGAAGTGTTTGTACAAGCCCATGATGTGTTGGGGTGAGCTGTACTGGAATAAATACTTTCACAGAAGCCTGTTTGTGTGTGCAATAGAGAGTTGTTTATTTAACTAAATCTGTTTTTTTCTGCCAATTTAGTTAAAAACAATGAGGAGGCAAGCTGAAAGGGCAGAGAATTGAACCAACAGAGGCTCCCTATGCCTGAAGAAGGTTTATTGCATCCAAAAGCTTGCAAAGAACTTTTTTCCAACTACTCAGTTGGTCTAATAAAAGATATCATGTCTACACAAAGAACCTGGTGAACCAGTGATCTTAAATCTCACCTTTATTGTTATTTATATTATCATCAGAGCTGCCCCTTTCGGGGGGGTAAATGGAAGGGGTCCTGCAGACAGTGCTGTACCGGCCCCATGGACAGTGCCATTGGCACATGCCCAGGGTGCCACCACTCCGTGCAGCCACTGGCTTCGTACTCTGGCCGCTGGCCACCCCCCCCGGCTTCTCGCCACCCTCTGACTCTGTGCTACAGCTGCTCACTACTCCCCCATCCCCACTTTGCACTTCAGTCACTCGCCACCCCTTTCCGCCACACCCACTCTATGCTCTGGCCACTCACCCCTCTCCTCCAAGTCCGTGCTGTGGCCACTTGCCCCCCCACACTCCTCCCTCTTCCACACAGGCCCCACACACGCCAAGAATCAGCTCTAATTATCATGGTGCCTCGGGGTCCCTACCCCTCTAGGGCCCATTGTGCTAGTCACAGTCAGGCTCTGACCCAAAGACTCTGCAGTCAATATAAACTAATATGGAAGAAAGAACTGGAGGCACAGATCAGTGATTTCTCAATGTCAGAAAGCCAGTCAGTGGCAGGATCAGGAAGAAAACTCTGATCTCCAGCGTCTCAGGCTCTGTCCACATGAGACATCTGTGCTGATTTTAATTTAAATCCATTTTTAAAGAACTGCAAGCCCAAGTGGACACTCAAATTTCAGTTTGAGTGGCTTATTTCACATGAGCTTAATAACAGGCTTAAGCTGAACTGAAATAAGCCTAAATGAAATTAAAATCAGTGCCCACACATCCTTGTTTAACTGAACCAATTTAAAGATCATTCTTTTAGTTAAAGCTGGTGAAACTCTTTGTCAGAGGAAAAGCACCAATCTAGGGACTTACGCACTAAACCAAACTGCCTCTCCAATTTCGCTCAGTTTCTCTTCTCAATAAACTTTTTCTCACCTCTTTATTTGGGAGTGTGAAGCAGCCACCCTGTTGCTCAACCCAGCCGCTACACTGGATAGTGAGGCAGCTGCAAGCCAGGGATTAATTGTAATACAGTTCCCCACAGAAGGAAATGAAATGCACTCGAGTGTCGTTCCAGTTAAGGTTAACAAAGAATTCATTCGCTATCTAACAAGTCAATTTGCCAGTGGTACAAGAACAATGCGTAGGAAGTGAACGGGCCAAAGCCAACTCATCATCCAGGTGTAAGCTGAGAGTAACTATTCTGCAATCATTGGGGTTATTCCAGATTTTCACAAGGGAAGACCTGAATAATTTGGATTCAGAGAAACAGTTCTTTCTTTAAGCAGTTATTAAAGGCAACATGATGCAATAAACTTCCAGAGATATGTTTGTGTAAATGTACTCAAATTTTTGCACTCGTTTTTACAGTAATAGGATTTTCCTATAGGTTGTATTTAAACTATTCTAAGAGACTTCAAAATCCTCCTAAATGAATTGGTTCTAGGGATGATGATAATACTCTCTCAATGCCTGATGGATCAGACACTGTGTTTATTCATTTTTCTTTGTGGGAATGCCAGCTAAACTATACTAAATCAATGGTTAGGCAGGGCTTTTGTAGTAAATTGCCAAAAGAAATTTGACAGACAGACTAAACAAATCGTGTTTTGTCATCCCAAAATCTATTTCATGGTCTTATCCAGCATGTTAAATTTTGAGCCAAAATAAAATCTTAAATTATTTGAAAAGATAGAGCTTCGGAGTCAGGTGTTCAGCTGACATCATTCAGGAAAACTCAGTGGAGCAACCTCAGTTTATGTCAGCTGAGCATTGGGACCGTGGACTTCAGACTGGCTGTGTCTATGTCTGTGCTTTACGGAGGAGTAGACTAATCAGCTGCAGAGTAAAGCATCACCGTCTACACATGCGATGCTATTAGGCTTCAGTAAACTAATTTATGCCGCAGAAAGATAGTACTGTCAGGGACGAGCGCTCTCTTATGGCAGAGTCATTTATTGTGCTGAAACACATGTGTAGACAGTGGGCATAAACTGCACCCGATGAACCCAGCCAGACTCCTGCCTGCTGCTTAGCCACATGGCTCCACACTTTCATCACTCCTGTGCCCCAGCCAGCCCCTCTGCCAACCAAAGCCACCACCTGGAGCCCAGGGCTGACTCCCTGTGCCCCCTGCCAGACCATAATTGCTCCACCTCGGCTCAAATTGCTGCTGTCCTGAGCGCCCATGTAGACACCGCACTCGGGAATAGTTTACTCTGATTCAAACTGCTCCAGAATTGATTGCTTCAAATTAATTGTATGTGTAGATGCATCCAGGAACATGTATCTTAGACCATGAAAGATATTACTTCCCCCTTTACTTTAAGGTACAGTATTTAGATATTAGACTCCTGTCTGCAATGTGCTTGTTCTTGATAAACCAATATATAACATTAGTATGCAAAATGATAAATAGGTGCTGCAGTATCCCAACAACCCCTGTTACTGAGCATTGATTCTCAACCAGGGTGCTGCGGCAGGTGCCATGAGATGCTTTAAAGGGTGTCAGAGGGTGCTGCACACATGATTCACAAGATAAATCCAGAGTTTTCCAAAGGGAATCTAGACTGCCAAAAAATGCTGCCCTGTTGTGGTCTCTCTCAGTTTTTTGCAACAGAAGAATTGCTCTGTTATTTTTGCTAAGCTAAGATTTGGCATTCTTCAAGGGGTGTCTTGAGTCTAATGAGGGGTGCCTTAAGTCTAAAAAGGTTGCAAATCAGTGGTTTGATGGAACCCATGTTCCACTATGTAGTTGGAAGACACCATTTACTAATAGTACTGTGGTCTTTTGGTTGATAAATAAAATTAAAGGTCTAACTGTATTTTTCTCAGGAGCTGGGGGGTTAATTTCAGTGTCCTGGGGCACTGCTCCATCCTGCCTGGTGCCGTCCTGCTGCATGGAGGTGCGGTGTCCTGTTGCTCAGGTGAACTCGTTCCACTTGAGATGTTGTATGTTTTGTCTGATGTGTGAAGTAATCCCTCTGTTTCTGTTTTCTACCTAAACACTTAGTTTGGCTCATCGCTCGTAGATCTTCTGTCCACTGTACCAAGGTTTGTGAATTTGTACTCATAAGGACAGCTGTGTCCAGGAAATATTATGTTTAATCAATATGTTAAACACAAACAGGCGGGAAGGTGGTCTTCTGGCCAAAGAATGGGACTGACTGTTGGAAAATCTGAGTCTGTTTCTGGCTCAGTCGCAGACTCTGTGTGATCTTGGCCAAGTCCTTGCCCTTGCTGTGCCTCAGTGTATGAACGTACAACTTGGGAATAACAATTTCATACCTCACGCAAGTTTCCTAAGGATTTACTAATTAAAGGCCCCGGTCCTGAAGTGTATGTAAGCACATGCCTAACATTAATCACTCGATGTGACAAGGTACATTCATAAGTACCTGTTTGAATCGGGGCCAATATTTATAATACCTTTCTGTAGAGCTTCCCATTTGAGGGCACTTGTGGACTAGCAGGTGGAGCTGGAATCAGGAGGCTTGGCTTGGGCTCCTGACTCTTTCATGCTAACTTTCTGCGTAACCTGGAGCAAAGTCACTTTATCTCAATGGGCTTCCATGGACCCATCTGTAGAACGGGTACATTAATGCTTGCCAACCATCATTTAGTGTCAGGGAAATGCAAAGTAGTAGGCATGACTATTATCCATATGCGCAAAGCAATTATAAACAAAGGATAGGAATTTATTTTAGAAAGTCGTCATAAACATTTAGTGAACTTCACAAAATCAATTCAATGACCAGCTCAAAAGTGTCCCATGAATAGTTTTGCATAAACCATTGGTTATTCCTCCCTTATCTCAGGCAGGACAATAAAATAGAGTCAGTACAACAGTTAGGAAGACAGATTCCTCTTATAAATATTTTCTGCTCTTTCTCGCCCCCTGAGAACATTAGCAACAGCATAGTAAATCTTTGAGATCTATTCCCCATATGAGCCTGATGCTCTGTATTTTGCCATGTTACAAGTAGTATAATTAGGACTCGTTCATCTGACAGATTAATGAGAGGAGCAGCAAAGGCCAGATAGCAGTAAATTAAGCACCTAAATACAGTGATCCCTGCACATAATCGAACTGTGAAATAGCATGTCCTTTGTAATGGTCTAAGTCATTTCAGCACATAAATTCTTTAAAGCGTATCATTTTATGGCACTGTTTTACTGGACCTGGATATAAATATTTATACTTGCTCTGCTCACTAGTAAATATTTAGCATTTTGTTCTATATGGTAACAGCCCCAGATTTGTACTCGCAAAAACCTGCATAGATTTGTCAAGTGTTAGTATTTAACAAGCCGCTGAGACTGTGCATTTAGCAATAATCATCTTTTGCAAGGGCTAACAAATGGTCTTCAAGCTGGTTGTTAAAATCCCTGCACAACCAAGGGATTCAAAAGAGTTCCTTGGTGGCAAAAACACACTCATCGGTGCGAAGGGCAGATGTTAGACTAGGTTGTGCTAATACACACATAGGAAAAACAGATCCTGGGTGACATCTTTAATCGGATACAAGCAAATCGTTTCAGTTAGTTGAATTATACAATATGGAGTTATGTTCAGTACTCTTACGATAATTCCCTGAGTTCACTATGAGCCCATAAGTGCTCCTGCCGATGTCTCTGGGCAAAATTCTCATAGATTTTATTTGAGGTTAGGAACTGGCCGCATCTCCTTTGTGACCAATCAAGCTGGGCTATCTAACCATATTACAGCAGCACCTAAAAATGCTAATCAGAAACCCAAGCCGTCCTCTGCCAAACACTTCTAGACACATTATAACAAGCCCTAGAGGGCCTCAGCAAACACATGTGCTAGTGCAGGGGTTTTCAAACTTTTTTGGTCGGTGTACCCCGGTCAAGAAGCGGGGAGTGCCCCAGTAGCCAGTTGACAAGTGAAACCCAAAGTGCCAGCAACGAAACTGGAAGTGCTGCTTCTCTGCACCACGAATGCATACCCCCCTAGGGCCTGCCAAAATACCCCCGGGGTACACATCCCCCCGGATGACAACCCCTGTGCTAGCGGTTCACTCAATACCATTATTCCCGTGGGGTCAGAACTTCCCCTTCTCCCCCAGGAGAGGCATTGTGCTGAAAAGTGCTGTCTGGGGGTGAAATGTGAAAGAGAAGCCTTCATGGGAGGTTGTTCACCCTCAAACGCTGCCACGTTTTCTTGCATACAACACACCCACAGATAAAACCTGCCCTTTGTGTTTTGATGGTGGAACATAGAAAAAAAGATTTTTCCCAAGTCGGGGCCGACTGTGTGATATGAAATAACTCCTTCTGGGAACAGAAGGCACCTATACACATGACAGAGCTCTGCTCCACCGTGTGCTAATTAGCATGCATCAGAGCAGACTGGATCAATCGAGCGTGCTGCACGTCTACTGCAGCATGCTAATTAGCACCCTCCAGCAGCCTCCACGGCACATGTATTCAGTGTCCCCACATTTGAAAATGGTGGCGGGGGCGCTTTACCTAAAGCTCATTAGACAAACTCTAGTTAAAGCGCCCCTGCCACCATTTTGAAGCACGGGACACTGAATACACACGATGCTGCGTGCCCGCCCCATCCCAGAGCAGGTGTATAGACGCCCAGAGTGTCCAGAAAGTTGTGACGTCCCAGGAGACTGTTTCTGGGTGAGACAGCAGGCAGCACCCGCTATCACACAAGCTTGGGCTTCAGGTCCTTGCAAAGGCAGTAGCAAGACTGATATTTCTTTACTGTAGCTGGTTCTTTATATAAGTTCCTGTAAATTAGGTTTTGTTTCCACATTACGAGCCCCATCAACAGTTCACTTGCTGCTTCAGGCGCAAGCTTCAGTGCTCAGCCAGTGGCTACAGCTGTGAGTGGGTTAACGCAGCTGCCCCGTCAGCTTGGTGAGCCAGACACAAGCATCGGCTGTGCTGGCAGCTGCAGGGCTGCGTACTTCTTATCCAGCCGAGAAAACAGCTTCCCTGCTTAAGACATGCACCCCAATTTGAAGGGGCAGAGGGGGCTGAGTTTTGGGAAAGCTGTGTGATATATTTGAGAAAACATGGTATTTGTGAGGGGAAAATGCCTTTCTGCGGAAATGGGAGTTTTCACAAGAAAAATTCTGTGCCCACTGACATTTTCTGGTTGAAAAACCTAGAAGTTGCCAAATGCCACCTTTTTTCCATACCTGCCTCCCAAGCAGTCTTCATTCTGCGCACTTGGGATCATTAAAAAAAAGGAAAAGATCCTATGACTATTTTTGCTCATATATTGTTGTTAGTTCTGTTGTCTGGGTTTAATCCAGTTGAAGAACTGGATCTGTTCATATTGACTTTCATATTTCATATTGCAGTCACAGCCTTGTGGTATTTGGAGCTGTATGTGCACCTTAAAATAGACTCTCTTTTTTGGAGGGGGAAGATACAGCAGTATTGAAACATCTACATGCATTCATAGTTTGAGGTAGCCTGCTACCTCAGTAAATTCATCTAATTTCAAAATAAGCCTTTTCAAAATAAAAAAACCAAAAATCTTTGAAGCTGAAGACTCCACAGCCTTCCCGGGTGATCAGTGCTTAACTCTCCTTATAGCCAAAACTAGTTATTTTCGAATGCCTAACCTGAATCTTCCATGTTGCATTTTAAACCTTATTGAAGTCATGACATGGCATGGTGCTAAGAGCTGAATTAAAATCATTAAAAAAACTAATGGCAATTTGCACAGGGAAAACTAGACCAAAAGGGCATTCATTCTCTTATTATCTGTCCAAAGCCCCGGCAAAATGTAATAGAAGCACCTTTTCAAAATTAAAATCAAGCAGTAAACTTAAAAAAAACAACCTTGCAAATCCAACCCAAGCAAAACATAACACCTAGAGACGAGGCTGGACAAAGTGTTCAATAATCTTCCCATCTGAACTAGCCATCCGGTTTCAGTTTTACGTGCTGTTCTTCATTTCCTCTCTTAAACAGTTGTGTAGTGGTACTGCATCCTTTTCTGGTGCTTTCCTCTTCACAGGTGGCTACATTGCAGTAGTGGGTGAAATGAAACCGAATGAGCCCAGACTAGCAACTGCTTGGGGATCCTGCTCCATGAAGGAGACAATTAAAATGGGTGAGCGTTTTTGCATGCACAGAAGTGTTTGTGTCATTTGGATCACGACCTTCTGTCACCCTAAATCAGTCAAAAGGACTGCTAATTGCATTGCAGGTTGTTTTAGGAGCATTGCAAAAGTACTTTTTGGAAAGTGATAATGTAGAAAGTGAAAGCTTCATAGCTGGTTTTTAAGGTACTTATGTGATTCCTGTTCCTGTAGGATCTGAGCAGCTCATAAGTTTTAATGCATGTATCCTCCCAACACTGCTATCAAGTGCTATTATTTCCATTTAAGACATGGGGAACTGATGACTGAAAGACTAAAGACCATATTTTTGAAGATGTATAGGCACCCACTGGGAATTTCTAAAGTTCCTTGGCAGGTATTTCCCTTTGAACTCATCTGTACCCTGATGTGTCAAATACCTTTACATCTCTGATTTGCCCAAGATCACACACAGGATGTCTATGGCAGATCAGTCAGTGAACCCCTGTCTCCCACCGCTTTGAACAGTACTCTTCCCATGAGAGTATCCTCCTTTTTCAGTGGCTCCACATTCTGAAACATGGCTGCAACTCAAATGCAGTAAAACAGAGACAAGCATCTCTGCAAATGAGAGAGAGAGAGTTGAGATAGGAAGGTGTGTAATACATAAAGGCTGGAGAGGGCAGGTTGGAGACAGCAGTTAAAACAGAAGGGAAGAGGATGAGGCAACATCTGGAGAAAGCAAGTAATGCATGGGATCAAGGGAGATGGAAGAGCCCCACAGTAACAGCGGGTCCTTGTGGGATCTGAATAGCATGGGAGAAGCCAGAAGTGGAGCAATCAAGTGGCAAGTGGGCAGAGTAAAGGTCAGGGAGAAATCCCTGGACAGCTTTAAATTATGCAATTGGTTGGGTTGAGAGCAGCCTTGAGGCTGCTCTAGCTCCTAGCAATTGGCAACTATCCCAATGGATTGCAAACTAGTGGGAGATAGCCAGAGAGCATGTTTTCTAGTCACTCCTCTTCACTCAAACACCCTGCCCTGACATGCCTCCTACATATACCAAGAGGAAGGAGGGGTAGAAGGTAGATATGTTGGATCTGCACTTGCTGGTGACTTTATCCACAGTACATAGATTGGTGAATGGTGTCATGAGATGCAGTCTGTGCCCGAGAGAATCTGACCCATATCACAGCATGGAGCAGCAGATTGAAAGTCACTTGATTTCTGTAGTAACAGTGATTCTTCACTTCTAAAAAGGGTGACACAGATAGCATGAGAACAGGTTTAGTACAAGCAACAGCTCTGACATTTTCACCAGCCCACCACCGTCTTGGAAGGGGCACTTGAAGATGTCAGGGGGCACATCTACAGGAGACACTACTGCACAGATGTTACTGCGCATTTATTTAGTACCTGCACTCCTAAGTACTAAATAAATGTGCAATAACTGAAGTTATTGTGCAGTAGTGCCAGTGAACATCTTTTAAGTGATGCTACTGTGCAGTAGCATATTAGCACTGTCCGTGCTGTGACGCGCTAGTGCACAGTATTTTTTGGCTACCGCACCGTCGCAGTCTCATATAGATGGGCCCAGAGAGTGGGGTCCTCTCAAGAGGGCTAACAAGGATGCCCAGTGTGATACAGACACTTGTTTTCTGGGACCTGGGACCCAGTCTTATTTTACTGAAAGCACTGAGCAACACAAACCAGACAGCAGTGACTTCTGGTGCCTGCCAACCAGATCAACTTAAGCTCGTGACTTAAAGGTAAAAATAGCCACTATTACACCTATGGTGTCTAATCCCCTGAATAAGGGCCATCCAAGTAGCCTTACTGCAAGACAAGTGTCTGGATGATAACCATGACTAAAAGGTATTATGCTTCAGCAGGCTTGGAGCTATCTAATATTTTACTGGGTCTCCCCCAAAATAGGGCCAATGAATCCCATAGAGTGTAAGCAGCTGCTTCTCTTCTATGCTTGGTCAACTGCCTCTTCAGCTATCACGGATGGTGAGAATAGCATTGCAAATCTGAAAGTGGTTCAACTTATTTTTCATTCCATTGACGCAGGGAAGTGAGCAGAGAGAGAGAGAGAGAGGGAGAGAGAGAGAGGACGTGTGTGAGAGAGTACGCCTGTGTTTTCCTCTGTTTGTGTGGGCGTGTGGTAGAAAATGTAGGTTTCACTTTGTGCGAGCCCATGTGAATGGTAAGAAGGCCTTGCATGTATCTTGTGGGGGAGCGTGGGTGGCACGGGACGTGCGTGCGTGTGTGTGTCTGACACAACGCGGGCTCGAGGCCGGGCGACTGCAAGACATGCGAGCACGCCCTGTAAATGCTTCCACTGCCGCAGAGAAGTCCCTGAGCTGGTTTGTAATAAAGAGAATGGTATGTTCCAGTGTCGAGGCTCCCCGCCTCGGTTTGCACTGCTGCTCCGGAGGAATGGAACATTCCAAAACGTTGAAAGCGATTGGAACGTGCGGTTGCTCCTCCAAAACCATAAGCTCATGTTTCCAGCAAAAAAAAAGCAAAAAAAAAAAAGCCTTGTTTTATAATCTCAGCTCCTGACCTTCGACAGCCTTAAACGCAGAACCAGGAGGCTTTAGTGTGGGCTTTGCTAAACACAAAGAAATCCTCAGCCTTTCCATAAACACTGGCAAGGATCAATTCTCCTCCCAGACACCGGCGTGACTCCCAAGAGACTTCACCACACCCTATGGCACCACGCTGGATTTATACTGATGGTGCATAGCGGGGAATTCGCCCCCGTCTTCAGCAGGGAGGCCAACCTGTGTGGGGTGCTCCCTACCTCACCCAGGGCCCGGCGACACGCCGGTGTGTCTCTGTGGCCATGGGCAGCAGTCTGAGGGTGTGAGGCAAGGAGGAAGCCCTTTGAGATCTGTGCTCCCTGTAACAGAGCCTCTCCCTCTTACCCAGAGCACAGGGCTGCAGACCTGAGTTCATCCCTAGTTCAGTTAGTAACTCCCCCGAGACCGGGGCAACTTTGAAAATCTCAGCTTCCTCCCACAAGAGGGCTGGAGGAGACCATGGAGGTGCCCGAAGCTCAAGGTGGGAGTAGACTCTTTGGAGCTGCTCCATACTCTTGTGGACACTTGCGGGGAGTCTGCTGCCCTTTTTCTCCCCCATTGCTGACCTCCAGATTGCACACCGGGACGTGGGTTTACCCACGGGGGTCAGATACAATCCCTTGATCCTAAATTTTGGAGTGCACCTTATTCATCAGCCTACGTCTGTGCATGCTATATTTCTATATCTGATAGAGATGCATACTCATTCCCTTGGAAGAAAAGAAAATGAAGCAGCCACATGTTTTACCTGGCAACTGTATTCAGGGTGATTCATTCCAAGAAGACTCTGAAAACTCCCCACCTCACTTTTACCTCTAGGAAATTCCCTTTTCATGGGAATGAAAATCACAGCTCCCACGCCCACAGATTTCAGGGCCCTGGCACTTGGAGCGGCTGCAGAGCACAAGCCGCGGCCCCTCTCACTCCCAGCACCAAGCCTCACAGCAAACGCAACGCTTTCGCCTCTCCAGATCATATTTTTCAACCCGAGCATTTTTATGGGGGGCTTAAGCAACTTCCTACGTTCCTGTTGTTGCTTTTAATTTTTTTCCTACTTCGGGTGAAACCCCTGCAGGGGGAACTGAGCCGGGGGCGGGGGGGGGGGAAGGAGAGAGAGAGAATAAATAAATAATGAAGGAAATGTTTCTCTTTCCCCTCTCGGTATAACGAATGTATGGAAAGCTTTAAGCAGCAGCAGTATTTTGACACTGTGCACAGTCCTGCTCCCCTCCCCTAGTCCTTTGAGGTTCATCTTTCAGACCACAGCTCTGTTCCGTTGCCAACTTGTTGGAAGTGTTTAGTGACTGGAGAACTGTTGCCTGCTCTCTTCAGAACTTCACACTTCATTTTTCCAGATCCCTGTGAGCAGCAGCAAATATTTCACCAGCCTGGTTTGCTGGCTACTGCCATAAATCAGACTTAGAACCCAAAAAAATATCCAGGCCTGTCAAGCCATTAAGCTTTTATTTTCAGGCTGCATCCAGTGGTAAATGAGGGCTTGTATTTGCCTTCAAAACTGTAAAGGGATTTTAAGGATTGTCATTGGACAATGGCCAGATCCAAAAGATACAATGCAGAATGTGACTGGTTAGAAGCGATTTTTAAAAAAGTCTTAAGTATGAAAAATGGCTTTTCTTAAAGGTTTTTTTGCAAAGAAATGTGAAACTCGGCTTGGATTTCATGTGGCTTCAAAGGAAATCGATTGAGGAAACATAAGGGGAAGATGATTCTGAAAGGCTGAGTGGTTATTTATTCTGGCCTGGGCGTACAGAGCCTTAGACCCATTCGTTAGCCAGTTATCCACCATAGCCATTGCCACTGGGACAGAGAGGAGAAACCAATTTGATGGATTTGTTCTGTTGCTATCAGTCATACAAAAATTTAGATGTAAATTTAATGCAGCGCAACACACACCAGCAAACATGCAAGGTGCAGTGATAGTGGGTAAACTTGCTCTTACTCGTGGGTCCCACAGGGAGTTAAGGAGTCGGCCGCCGTTCGTTTAAAAAATAAAAACATCTTGCAGCAACAATCAGAAGCCCCTCGCTCTGCTATTCATTACTTGACACAGGCAGCAGGGTGGTGTAATGAATAGAAAGTAGACCAGTAGCCTGGAAATCTGGGTTGTATTTACAGCTTTGTTGCTGGCCTATGGCGCGATCGAATTCTGCTAAGCTTTCAAGATCTGCCTGTTGAAGCAAGCAGGCTTATTTGCATATATACCGCTGTTACTTGTTTGCATAATCTGGTCTATTTGCATAAATGGCAACCAGTGTCCTGATGACCAGATTTTAGGACTCCCTCCAGCATGGAGTTTTAGAAACACAGGAACGGCTGTGCTCCTGCCAGGCTACAGGCATCTCCCTGCTCCTGCTAACTAGTTGCTCCAGGTCCTGGGGCTGCAGGGAGAGCTCTAGGGTAACCCCTCTTGCTTGCCCGAGACAGGAAGGGGAACCCAAACAAATTTTGCTGCTGTGGGGAAGATGACACTTCCTGTCCTTGGTAAGGGTCCTTGAAAGCTAGGGATAACGCATTGTCGAGGATGGCTTGCAGATTCGGGGCTGATCTGGGGATGCTGAAGTCGGTTCTCTTTTTCACGACAAACGCCCAGCACAACCACAAGCAAGTCCCTTCACCTATCCATGCCTCATTTTCCCATCGGCGAGAATGAGCTCCTCCTTGCGCAGATCTTGTCAACCTGAGCTGATTGCAAGGCACTCAGAAACCAAGGCCACAGAAATGCCTATTGATAAATAAAACATTACCGCTGTTCTGAAACCAATCTTTTCCTACCAAGGTCTAAAGCCCTTTGCCCAGCCTCTGTGCTGAATGACAGGGCCCGTGTGCGGCATATCTGCTCATAGCACTTAGCCTCGTTGCTTCCACCTGGGCAGCGAACAAAGGGATTCAAGGGCTACAAAACGACTGTCTTTCACTCACACTGGGCTACATTCTGCTTTCCCCAAGGCCCGTTGCCCAGAATAACAATGAACAGTAGTACTTTTAGGCTATGACTACGTGTTATCTCACTGTGCCAGCAACAGCTCCCACAAGCATGCTGTGCAGTTCTGGATGGGCGGCCTCCTAAGCTGGAAGCCCGGTAGCTGTGTCTGAACAGTGCTGTGGGTGGGCTACTTAGCATGGAAATTTGACCTTGTCACTCATCGGTGCTGAATAGCCAGCCTGAAACGCTGCGTGGACCTGGCTGTTCTGTTTAGAGGCAGGCCGTGCGGGGCAATGCGGCGTGCCCCAGCATACCACACACAGTGGGTTTAGTGTGTAGATGCATCCTTAAAATCCTTCATGGCCATTACCTAATTAAGCTTCACAAATGGCTCAGATCTTTCTGGCTATGCAGGTGTCCATGGGATTTCAATGGGAGCTAGGGCCTAATCCGGGACATTAGACCCGGATCCACAATGGGGCATGCCGATGTTTCAGCGTGAACTCCCAAATGGCGCTGCAAGGGTCTGAGGCCAAATCCCCAAAGGGCATGGCTAAGTTCAGGTGCTCGACTTAGGGAGCCGAATTCACAAAGCTTAGTTAGTCGTGCTTATTGCCTGCACCACGAACAGAGGGCCTAAGAGTGGGCTTTACCACGGGCGGCACCCTGAGCAGCGGGATGGCTTCGGTGGCCAGTTGAAAATGCTGAGAAGAGGAAAGTGCTTAAAATCTTGCTTCTCTCCTTAATTTAATTATCAGACTCAAGGCTTCAGCTAGGCGAGGTTATTGTGGCTTGTTGCACTGGACTTAGTGGATTTATATTCTGCCCGATTTGTATTGTAGGTGCTGCCTGAGTACTTTTTCAGTTCAGGCCCTATGTAATCAGCCGCGGGGACTGTGTTTCATATGTTCACGAAGAGTTGTATACACTGACTTTGTCTCTAATAAATAAAGCCCCTCACTCTGCTCAGAAAATCAGGGAAATGTTTCTTATTTGGATAGCATAGATTAGCGATAGATAACATGATGGAGGCCACTGGAGATAAAGGCTGATGAAGACGTATCTAGTTCTCATTTGTGTCTGGTACCAGAATGAACACCCAGGGGCTTATTCCCAAACAGATGGCTCAGCCGTGAACAAACTACTTAATTTAAGATTTCTTTACGTGGCAAAGATGCTGTGGGTTAGCTCCCTGGACTCACAAATGATAAGCCATAGTGCGCTATTTTTATGTCCTGGATAGCAGAAAGAGACATTTCCAGATACACATCTCCCATAATGAGCCAGGGGCATTCCCAATTAAAAGGCATGATTAGCCCATCTCCTGTCCCCTTCATGAACACGAAACACTCCCGAGGTTTCTTAGACTCACCTCTCCTCGTTGAATCTGAGCTGAATGCTTCCTTTTACATTTCCCCACTGCCGCCCATATCCCACTCTGCTTATTGCTTGCTACAGTTGTTGCAAAACTTCCCACCTCCTCTGACCTTGCTGTTGCTGCGTCTTGGGTGTTCTGGGTTGGAGGCTGCTTCAGCAAGCAGGCTCTGAGTCAATTAATTTTCCAAATTACAGCTAACTCAACAAGCCATTCATGAGCAGCAAAGTGGGGAGGCCAGCCTTGCTGGAGAAACAGGAGTTTACTTTCCCAATTTAGCTGGCTGTGGTGAGGGTAGCTGGGAACCGGGGCATGTTGCGAAGCATGATGACTCTCCGCATTGATTCAGGATGCTCACACCAGATTTTCAACAAAGCAGACAAATCCGGACTGACTTGCCCCTCACTAGGAGCATTAAACCCAGAGCAAAATAATCTTCTCGGGTTGGATCCAAAGTGGGCACTTGTATTTGTGGAAAATTAAACTGTCCCTAATTTCTTTGGATTCCTTTTTTTGACTGAGGTGACTGCAGAACAGAGCCAGGCCTCCCTTTCCCTACATAGTTTCATAGTTTCATAGTCTCTAGGGTCGGAAGGGACCTGAGCAGATCATCTAGTCCAACCCCTGCCATGGCAGGAAAGAGCACTGGGGTCAGACGACCCCAGCAAGGTGTAACGACCCCAGCAAGGAGTACATGTTTTATAGCACAGAGCATGTCTGGTACTGAAGAAATAAATTAGTTAATAATTCTACTAATTAATTTGAGAAGAAAGAAGGACTGCTGCTTAGGGCAGTAGCTTATGATTTGGTGGAGCTGTGTTCAGTTCTCATCCCCACCGCAAGCGTCCTGGGTCCTCCTAGCACGTGCCCAAGGGTAAAGGGGAGGTGTTGCTGGAGCATGGGTACTAGACATGCCCTCATCAACCAGCATCAACAGCAATCATAGGGAAGAAGCTGTGTAGGTTTCCACACAGCTTATTAGCCAGAGTACAAGCCTGCTATGGTCCACGGGACTCACAGGGTCAGATCCTGTTCCATCTATTAAGCACCTAAATGAACATAGATGCCCAAGAGTAGCCTGTTTCACCCCACACTTCCCAGCTACTCAGGCTGTTGTGAAGATAAGTATACTGAAGACTGTAAGACACTCCAAAGCCCTGGTAACTGCCCATCTTCATGATTTATCCCAGTGGTGCCCAGCCCATCTGGCACAAGTGACCCAGCGCCAGGCTGCGGGCTGGATGTGGAGTGTGGGCATGCATCACCTGGCCCGCAGAGCTGGAATCTGGTGGTGGCAGCATGGACTGCTGTGGTTCCTGGAGCCACAACAGCCTCTGATCCTCCCACTGACAATTTGTTTTGGCCCAGTGGGCTCCATGCTCCAGGTCCAGCCTGCAAGGCTCCCTGCTGGCCCGGAAATGTGGCAGAAGGCTATGCGGTGACAGCATTTAATTGCTGCAGCTCTTCTTACTGACAACTTTCTGGACTCAGGGGCAGGCTGGGTGAGATGGCTGGAACTACTGCTGCTGCTTTAGACAGATAATAAAAGAATAAATACTTCTTGATCTAGTTTTCCCTGCATAAATTCTTATTTTTTTAATTATTTCAGCTCTGGAGTCAGTGCCACACTGTCTATCGTGACTTAAATTTGGCTTAAATTGCAACATGGAAGATTCTTGTTAGGCATTAGAAAACCCCAGTTTTGACTATGCGGAAAGTTCAGCACTGATCACCAAGGAAGCCTGTGGGGTCTCCAGCTTGAAGGTTTTTCCAAGCAGTTTCGATTTGTCTGTCAGGAGCAGGCTGGGTACAGTCGAACCTGAATTTGGAAGACGGCTAGACTAGATGACCTCTCATAGCCCCTTCAGTTCCTATTTTCTATGATTCTAAGTCTGAGGAATAAGATCATCTGTGAGGACAACTGTCTTTGCTCTCACATGGTATCAACCATAAGGCTGTGCATCCTCTCCCTAAAACATATGGCCTGTACATTATTTTTTCCACCCTTCAATTTATGAAACAACAGTGGCTGCCACAAGAGCTTCTAGGAACTTCTGTCTTTGGCCCAGATTCACAACTGCATGCTCATCTACATCAGCGCTATGTGGGTGTAAAGTGTTCCAGGCTGAATTCTGTTCCACCACTAAATGGCAATGCTTTATTGAAGCCGACACAACCATGTCAGCTTTGTTCCACCATTCGGACTTGAAAGAGTATCATTTGCCTGCAAAAGATACACAACAATTTTGAAACTCTCTCCTCCAATCTATATGAACACTAGCAAATACTGTACATTTTGCTTTGTTTCTCTGGGCCAAATCCTATCCTGATTTACACTGATTTCCATGAAGTTGCATGGAATGAAAAGTCAGTGACCTATCTCATGCTCAATACATTTTCTCTTAATTTGAGCCTAAGTTGACTTACTTATTAGATTCGAATGTCTATATGCTGATTTCCTTTAAAAAACACCCTGCTAGAGTTGTTTTGCTTTGTTCTTGTTAATCTTGGTGCCATCTGTCCCCTTGGCAGGTTGCCCTAGTAGTTATTCTGCCTTTAGGAAGTTGCCCCTGCGTTTGTCATATGGTTTAGGATGGCAGGGGCTTGCCTGGAAAGTAATGTCCCTCAAGGCTTCAGCTTCTGTTTATCTCACCTTGTCTTCATTCTTGTGCCTGTCACATGCTGTATCCATTCATGGCCCTGCCCGAGTCCCCAAGGAAGTCCATGAATCGAGCATGCACACACACTACTGAGGCGGATATACTGTGGCCATATATGTTTTGCAGGAAACTGAGTAGGTATCTGCCACTTTTTAAATTGTTCCTAGCTAAGGCGAAGCTCATCTGTAGCCTGATTCCTCTCTCTGTTAGAAGCAACCCATTACTTTCTTTTAAACTAGGCATATATTAGAAGTGGATTTCCTTGTAATCTGTCCCCAAACTGTTTCCCAAAGGGTTGTCCCGTGAAAGGGCTGACTTAGCTAAGAGCCAGGGAGTGCAAAGAGGCAAGGTTTTCTATAGCATTCAGCATGGGCCTGACTCTTTCCCCAGTGGTGTCAAGGGTAAAATGCCTCTTCCCTTCAAGAGGGAGGAGAACTCATCCACTGTGAAAATTCCCACTCTGACATTTTAGGGCTACATCTGTATCTGGTGGAAATGGGCAAAAGTCCATTGACATCAAGGCTGTTCCGTACAGAAGGGCATTTCAGGCACTCTTTTGACAACAGTCCCCTGCCATCAGAACAGGCTTTTGGTCCCTTCCACTGCTTGTTATTTCAATGTATTTTACACATTTCCAGCAGCAGCTGAGTCATTCCAATAGCCCTGCTTTCTCACTGCAAGAATCTAGGCCGGTAGTTCCCAAGGGGTGCATCTACATGAGACGCTTTACTTGAGATTAGAACAAATTACTGTGCAATAAGCATCCCTGTGTACATGCACAGATACTTACTGCGCAGTAATTTGCTGTAATTGCAAGTAAATTTGCTGTCTGTAAATACAAGTAGCAAATTTACTTGGAAGTAATTACTGCACAGTCTGGCACGTGTAGATGGCTGACCGAGAGCAAATGTGCTCCTGGTCAGCCAGCCACCAGGGGGTGGGAGATTGCTCCCTGCCCCTGGGAGCTGCCTGCTGCCAGGGTGGGCTACACCACCAGAGCCTGGGTGGAGACAATGCCCCAGCAGCAAGGAGCTCCCAGCCCCCACTCTGCGATTGCGGACAGGGGCTGGGAGATTCTTATTTCCCAGTCCCAGCTTCACAATTGGATTATACGAATCCCCCAGCTCTCTTGCCCCTTGATCATGCAGTGGGGGTTGAGAGCTGCCGGCTACCCGGGCAGGGGGATGTCCAGTGACAGAGCCCGCCCCAGCAGCAGGCAGTTGAGTGCTAGCCCCGTGCTCCCTGCCAGCCCATGGGCTATCACCCAGGGGGAACCTAAAGCTCCCCCTGGCTGCTGCAGGGGCCTGATGGAGGCCTGGCAGGGGTGGGAGCAGACTGCTGCCATGAGCAGCAAATCTGCTCCCGCTTCCCCACGTGTGTAGATGTCTGCCTGGGGTGGATTTACTCTAGAGTAAATTACTCTAGAATAAACCCAGCCCAAAGCATTTGCATGTGTAGATGTGCCCAAGATGTATTATATAGACTGCTTATGGTTTACCAGGCCAGGGTCAGTGGTCCATGGATCAGATGGGCCCACCCATATATTCAGTTAAAAGTTTGATGGTAACAGCATGTGGTATCCATGAGAAATCTTGAGCTAATCAGTGGCCCCAAAAAGTTTGCAAACCACTGGCATAAGATACTGGATCTCACCTTTCATTCACATCACACCTGCCTTTCACCTCTGTCTCTGACCTCATACAATCCAGTCTCATTGGTTTAGGCCTTTGCTTTACCACTTTCAGCTTTTGCTGCCCTTTTATTGGTGCCTCCTACAAACATCTCCAAATGCTTTCTTTCTCACCACCATTTACACACAAAATGAATTCCTCCCAAACTTCTGTAAAAGCCAGGCACATTGCAAAGAATCAGGCTGCATCTACCATGTGATAGCAACATATAACACAAGGCCAGTTTCCCAGTGAAGTGAGATTAATGGGAACACTTTGGTACAGAGAATAAAGCGGTAACATATAACACATGATTCTGCTATGGTTTAGGACTGCTGATTACATATCCCTATGCCGTCTAGCCAAATGTAGTCCAGGGTAGGAGCTCTAGATTCTACTCCAGTACAAAAAATGGGCTGTGAAGTATTACCGCATGAGCTCTGAGATGATGAGGGTAATGACTATGATGACAGTGACTTGTATCGTGGTAGCACCTAATAGGGATTAAGGCTACATCTTGTGAAATTTTCAATGAAACGCTTTTCCACCATAAAACTCCATTTCAATGAAACTGACATTTTTTATATGAAAACCAACTTCTCTGAAACATTTTGGAAACATGATGTTAAAAAAAAGTTAACTATTTTCCTTCACAATTGATCTACTTCTATCCTTTTATGTTTTACTATTATATGTATATGTAGTTATGTATATGTCATTTTTTATTATTATAGTACGTTTTATTGTTGGTTATTATTTTTGTTATTTATGCATTGTTCATGGTGTGTAATTTGCAAGGGATTGTGTAACATAGTATAATAGGTGAAATATTCTATTACTTTATTTTATGTTACTGTATTAAACAAAAATAATGGAAGCTTTTGCTCAGTACAGATTGAAATTTCATATCCTATTTGCTAGATCAAAGTGTTCCTTTTTGTGTTATAATGAAACAGTTTGACACTGATCCAACAAGCTGAAATTTCCTGCTAAATGGAAATTTTGGGACATCTAATCAAAAATCTCTCATTTTGCAAGAATCTGGCTGCATAGGCACTTGCAGTCATGCACACAAATGCACCCACCTTCTCTTGCCCTGTATCGTATAGGAATGTAGTCATTCCAGGAAAAAACATTTAGTGGGGGTTGGGAGGTAGGTTGCTTTGGAATCAATCATTTATTTTCCATGCAAAATGCTGTTTTTTCCCCCCCTTTTTTGTTCTTTTCATAACCTAGGATTTGCCTTGTTTCAGGGCGGGGAAGGAGTTGGGTTTTGTGTGGGGGGGAAGGGGTTTGGAAAATCACAATGGTAGATTGTGCCTTCTCATCACTGAGTTCCTTTTGCCTCTAGTCTCTCAGCTATAAATAGGAGATCCTTTGTTCTGTCCCCTTTGGATCATAGCTACAAACATGAACTGTGGAAGACGCTCTCAAGTCTTTCCATGTTCTTGGGTTGTTCTCCTGCGAGGAGGCAGTCGCACAAACAAACAGGCTGCTTTGTTTGTATTTTCTCTGAAGTCACAATTTCTTCCACTAAATGTTTATGCATTCCAAAGTCAAGTCACTTGACTTGCATCTTGGGAACCCAAGAACAATGATTTAGGCTACTTTCACATGAGTTTGAAGAGGCATATTTAATAGGCTGAGTTAACAATGTGATTAGCATGTTTCTTGCCTAGGATAAATTTTTGCTTTAATCAAGACACAGCTGGGGTGTATGTTGGTGCTAATAGAGAGTATTTTTAAATAGTGTTGCTGAAAGGATCCAGACTTGGCAATCTTTCAAAATAAGAGCTTGATTCAGAGTCATTTAAGTTAACGGGAGTGTTTCCGTTGATTTTGGAGGATGTGGGGTCAGGGTTTCTCATGCAGATGTAGACTAGATAAGGCACTGCAAGCTCACTACTCCGTGTCCCAGGAGTGTCCCCAAGCCTGGCCTGGAGAGACCACTTCTAGGAATGTAATTGGAGTGTCTTGTTCCTGGCTCCGTCTGTCCTCAGGCTCTTTCTCGAAAACCCTAAACAAAAGAGTCTAATTATGGCGCTGGTTTCTGCTTGTGCACAAACACGCTCTAGGGACTGAATGATCACACCGAGCAGCCAGTGATGACGAGTGTGATGTCTGGTCACCACAAGCTTGGGCTAGAATTGATCCAAAGACCTAGTGAGATTCAATTCATTCCTGGCACACGCTTTTTGGCTTCTCATTTACTGTATGTGGGAAGCTTTCTTCCTCCTCCTCTATTTCTCATTCAGTTCATCTTGTTCTCCCCCTGATTCTTCTGAATACAAAGAATTGAATTCTCTAAACCCAGATGCATTGCTATCAGTGTATTTTTTTAAAGACTTGGCACCATTTATGAAGTTTCCCTTTGTACACTTTCCTGTTCCTGTTCTTCAGTCATTCAGGTATCATCACTCAATAGCCATACTGTGCTGATAATGCTTCTCACATGGAAAGAATTGTACTTTATTGATGGCAAATGTTGTAATGCACTTTCATGTCAGGATGAAAACCTGAAAAAGAGACTTTTTATTATTATGTGTGCTACATGAAACCTCTGCACTACACTAGATTGCACACTGAGTATATTTGAGTATCCTGTAGGGAGCAGTGCTGCATTGGGAGTAGGGAAGAGACAAGATAACCCACCAGGTCTTTTTCACCTCCCATTTTCATAAACAGCTATTATAATATACATATTATGTATACCATTTTACATACTGGGCCAGATCCTACTCTACCTGTTAGGCATCTAAGTGGAATTAGACCATGTGTAAACAAAACAAGGGGCACGTGTGCACAACACTTTAAAGCAGGCAAGTGCTTTTGCACCACTTTAACGGTGTTGGTGTTTGCACGCCTCGGCAGCGTATCGCACATTAAGTCCAGATGCTGTAGGAAATTCAGTGGCGTAATGTGCCTTAAATGAGTTGGGGGGCAGCAAACTAAAACTCCTTTGAGGAGTTTTAGTTTGCTGCCCCTACAGCCACAGAGCGAAGCCCCGGGCACTGTGCAGCTCTGCAGAAAGCCCATACCGGCAGCCTGGCAGCAGCCCGGGAAGGCAGGATCCACGAGCCTGATCTTCCCCAAGCCTCCCTGCCTGCCTGAGCTGCCTGGGGGCCCAGTGCTTCCCTCTATGGCTGCGGTGCCTCCCAGGACCACCCGAGCCAGGTGTTTGCAGGCGGGTGCCACCTGAGGAGGGGCCGCTGCTGCCGCAGAGGAAAGCACCAGCCCCCACCCCGTCCTGCAACCCAGGGACCACGCCGCCTGCCGGCAACTCGCCCTCCCCTCTCCACTGCCGGAGAGACAGGTAAGTCAGCAGCATATGTGTATGACACGGGGGTTTAATCAGCCCTTAACTGAAGCAGTGTTTTTTAAAACCCACTGCTTCAATTAAGGGCCTCTGTTTCATCTACACACAGCCTTAGGTGCCTACATGCGATTCTATTCCACCTTTCAAGTCTCAGAAAATCCATATTTCATCTACTTTTGTAACACACTGTCATCGGGCTGTTAAGACTCAGTCACAAAAAAGCCAAAAACAGCCAGGAGAAGGATCCTCCACCTTTTGTATCAACAGTTTTTCAGAGACTTGAAAACTGTAGGACAGAATTGCACTTAGGTGCTTAAGTCCCCTTTTGCATCTAATGGGTGGAATAAAATCCAGCCCATTGGGCATGTCTACACATGCATCTACTCCATCCTAGATTGACTGTGCAGTAAAATACTGCACAGTAAGGGGTTTGGGGTAGGTGTCTACACATTCAGAGATCAGGGAGAAGATTTGCTCCCAGTTCGCTGCAGCCCTGCAATGTGCCCCTGCCACCAACAGGGGGAGCTCCAGGTTTTCCCTGGACACTAGCCCAGAGGCTGGCGGGGAGCACCAGGCCAGGAGATAGCTGTCTTCTGGCCCAAGGGCAGGGACAGTGTCCCCCTATCCAGCAGCAAGGGATAGGGGGACATTGCTAGGCCCGGATAGAGGGCTTGGAAAAGAGCATGGAAAATGGCTTGGAAAGAGTTGAAGGGGAGAGGCAAGTCCCAGCCCCCTGCCCTGATCCACTGGTGGGGCAGCTAGCAGGTAGCTTGCCCCACCAGCAGATCAGGGCAGGGGGTTGGGATCTGCCCCTCCCCTACAGATTTTTCTTAGCCCCATGCCTTGATCACCTGGTTGGGGCACAGGGCTGGGACCTGCCCCCGACTGCAACAGTTCCCAGCCAGCCCCGAGATGTGCAAGGATGTCTGCATATGCAGCCCAGAGTTGGCTGGGGACTGCTCAAAACAGGGCAATCCCCAGCCACCGCGAGGCTGCATGTACTTCCTTGCGCAGCCTGGGGCTGGCTGGCAACTGTCCTTTTGGGGTCAGTGCACCCCCAGCGACTGGACACAGAGAGGGGAGGGGGGCACGGCACACAGCCAGATGTGAAGCAGGGTTGGGAGATGGCGCGCAGCTGAGTGCGGCGTGGCAGCAGCCACCATGTGCGATCTTCCCTTACCGGGTGGGCAGCACCTGCACGGGATGGTGTGTGGAGGCACTCCATACCCAGCCACCTGTACGCACCCCCTCCTCAAGTACCCCTGGGAGTATGCGTACCCCTGGTTGACAACCCCTGCTGTATGCCACTTCCCATCCAAGTTGATGGGGAACATCCAAGTTCTGGCAGCAAAACTTCCACGGTGCATCTAGCAGTAGTGCTGAGCAGCCGCTGTCAGGAATCAGGGCGACAGCATGCTAGGCACCGTGTGCCAGAGATAAGCCTGGTCCAGCTGCCAGCCCATTTTTGAAGCAGACCAAAAGAGAAGGAGATTTGCTTTAGGACTGTCACTTCAGCCAGCCATGCCTCAGATCACTGCTGAGGACAGGCTGGCGGCATCTTTTTATGCAATGTGCATGCCCTGTCTTTGGCTGTGGGAAGCAGGGTACGTGACATGGCCTCCTAATGTAGGAAGGAGCCAGCTGCCTGGTAGGGGATCACTGTAAGAAGTAAGGCTGTAGTTTGTTATTATACCAAATCCAAAGTGATTCCTTGGCTGGTTGATTGATCTCTTAGCCTCCTGCTGCTCTTGGAAATATGCAATATGGACACGGGACTTTGTTTCAGGTGCCACCTGTTTCTATTCTGCATTGTCAGCCCAAGCAGTATTCATAATATAAAATCTCATATTACTAATTGGCTATAATTTATCACTCCTTGCATTTAGATTTGAGCTCTTCAGTCATTTCAACCTTGATGCTTCACTTCTCTTGTTTGCTTCCTCTTTTACACTTTCTTCAGCTTTTATGATTAGCGCTGCTCATAAGCTGTCAGATTTCAACCTGGGTTTTGATACATCTCCTGTCATTTCCTTTTCCCTTTTCACTGCCTCTTTTTTGTGGCCACCTTCTTCCTTTCATGGCTTTCTCTCCTAGTTTAGCATCGTCCCCATCATTACGTTGTGGGCTGAGTATTTCTACCTCTCTGGGCAGTCTGTAACTGCACATTCGTTACTGACTTCCTGGTGGCTCTGAGCATGAGCCACTCGGATCTCTTGGACTTTCCCCCAACATTCAAACTGAACGCAAACCAAGACCCTTCTTCAAAATTAAATAAAATGTATTTTTGTAATTGTTTTTGCTCACCGTTATAGTTCATAGTTTTGCTACAGTTCTAGGCAGACCTGATCACTGAGCTGCTAAAACACAACAGTCCCAGCTGTTCAAATCTTGCACTGGTTTCACACCTATTGCACTGTCTTTGGGGGACTCTCTATCGCTTTACCTTGGTGTAACAGAAAGGAAAATGGGAAGCTCTCTGTTTTTAGGTTGCTTAGAAGCAGAAATTACCAAATATCTTCCAAGAAAACCTGCTTTTTTAATGTGTGAAATATGCTACCTTTTTTTTTTGCAAAACCAGGGTGTTCAGCTAAACATTGGAAAAGTACTCAACGTTGTGGTTGCTTGTTCATAATGAATCTTGGAGCTTTTGAGGTTCAGCTGTCTGTACTATGCAGTCATCATTTGGATAATTGGTTGAATTTAATAATGTACATGTTCCCATTGTTTTTAATGTATGTTCCATGACAAAAAGGGAATAGTCACCTGGCTTTAACATAGAAAAGATTGCTCCTGCCCTCCTCTTTCATTTGATCGCTTGAAAAAGGTTTTAATTGCCAAGAAGAGGAAAAGTCTGACTCAAAACAGTCATAAATGTTTCAAGGTAGATATGTATAGTATCAGCAGCAGAGATACAAGGCAGACAAAAGCCATCACCACCCACAGGCCACTGTGCTGTCCGGCATCCCTCAGTAAATTGTGTATACTTCTTCACTTCAAAATAACCACCAGGATCATCATGTACCATATTATTATCATCTGTTGGCTCTGTTTGCAAAGCCTTACACTCAGCTTCTTAGTGATGTAGCATTGTTATAGCCACGATGGTCCAGAGAATATGTGAGAAGCAGTGTTTGTTTGGTATTGTCTTTTATTGGACCAACATATAACCAATGTTACTGCCAAAAAAAGTTTGCTGCATTTAATTTAATGGTGTTTCTCATGTTCATTTCCTTGGAGGCTTGTCTGCCCGCTAACAGCACAATAATATTTTGATGGGGCAGCCGATTGATTCCTCAACATCCGGAAATGTTCTTGGTCTGGAGGAAAAATGAAAATCCAAAACAGGAGGAAATGGCAGATATATAGAGCCTTTGCCACCCGGGAAGGGGAATAAGAGCAAAAAGGACCCCCCAGCATCGGATGAGATGGGGACCCCGGCATGGGGTGCAGGAGGGAAATGGGGTGTCTGTAAAGGGAGCACAGGTAATGAACAGAAGGGGAATGTGGAACATGGAAAGAAAGGGGAGGTTAGGTTCCTAGCATGGGGGAAGAAGGACTGGAGGTGGAAAAGAAAAGAGAAAATCAAAATGGAGACTGGTGGCACACTGAGCCCCTGGCCTGCCGGGAAGAATAGGGGTCCTAGCACAGCACACAGAGGATCTGCTGCAGGGGAGGAAGGGCAGTGTTGCAGTCAACTGAAAAGCAGGGGAAGCTCGTGCTGGTGAGCAGGGTGCTTGTCTGGAGAGTGGAAGGATGCCGAGAACTTGGCCCACGCCGTGCTCCTGTATTCTGGGGGTGTCCAATGTCCCAGACCAGGGCAGGGTACTGGACAAATGTGTGAGGACCCTGTTTCTTGAGAAACATCTGCTAGTCCTAGTTGTGTATTGCCTTTTCCATTACTCCGGGTAGGTTGCTGCAAAAGTCTTTGGAGAGCAATTCCTATATAGTGCCTGGTTTATCAGTGAATTGCTTATTGTGGATGGGAAAAGGGCACAACCTTTTCTCTGGAAAGGCCATGTGGGATCAACTGACATGCCTGGCTGCTCACAGCTTCACAGAGTCATAGATGTTAGGGTCAGAAGGGACCTCAACAGATCATTTCCTAGGCAGGAAAGAGTGCTGGGGTCAGATGACCCCAGCCAGATGCCTGTCCAGCCCTCTCTTAAAGACCTCCAAAGTAGGGGACAGCACCATCTCCCTTGGAAGCCCATTGCAAATTTTGGCCACCCCTTACCATATTTGTAATATGTAGCATTGTTCTACCTTGTTTTACCACACTGTGGGCCCCCACCCTGAACTCGTTCCATCCCAGGGGTGATTAGTGGAACTGGACTTGTTCTTTTCTTTTGCAAGACCTCCATGCTTGCAGCGTCCTTCCGTGACACCCATAGGCAAACCAGCCTGCCTCTTAAAGCCAAGATCAGCTCTAGAGCAAACCTGGCTAATGTTTTAGCCTTTGCTCCAAGCCTCCCTTGCAGCTTCTTTTTCTCTAGGAGGGGATTTATTTTAGTGGTTAGAGCAGGAAACTGGGGGTTAGAGGACTTCTAAAGCATCTTCCAACTTCTGAAACTATTTATAACATACGGTGGGGTAACACACTTACTTTTTCTGGCCCTCTTTTTTCTTCACTACTTGAAGAATAATACTGGCCTAACCCAACATAGGGGGTGGGTTTGGCTAATGTGGGAATTTATTGGGTAGTATCTGAAAAGTTTATCATGCTGTCAAGTTAAGAGATGCTATCATGAAGTATTATTCCATGACAGCTTCTGCTCCTTAAGAGGTTCCTTTCATTTCAGGCCCAATTTTTCTAACATGTAGTTGCCTTTGACCCAAAATGCAGGGTTGTTTACAACCCTGATTTTGCTTCAGGTCTCTCCCTCTTTGGAGGAATGGCAGGGGGCTAACCTAATAACTCAGGGAGTCATGGCTAGTGCGACTGCTTTCAGAGAAAGAAACAATACATGGTTCATTCAGTACTGCCAAGGACTCTGGGGGTCCCTAGCATGAGACCTCCGCAGTCTAAGCTCCCTGAGAAGCACAGGGTAGAATTACCACATGCTCCTACAACCGGTTTTTTAACTGGAAACACACATATGCACACACAGGCTGTGCAGATAAGTCATCATTTGGAAGCTAACTGAAGGACAGCTTTTATTATTGTTAGCCATTTGAAAATTATTAGACTTCTGCATGATTTAAATTAAGAAAGACATTGTGTGCTTTGGATCCTGGGATGAGGTTGCTCTCTAGACATGGTTAAGCCAAATCTACCCCTTTCTGCCATTCCCATAACTCGGTAAGGACTGTCTAGTGGCAATCTTCAGTACCAGTGCAAATCGTGGCAATGAGATGCATTCAAGAGGGACGGGGGAACCAAAATTCGGTGGGGAAATCTAAGAGGCTCCCTGTCACCTCACCTTAGGCCCAGAATTTAGGGTCTGCCAAATAAGGAGCAGATAGAAATGTTTCAACGGATTAAAATAGTGTTTTGTTTTGTTTTGTTTTTTTCTGGTTAAACGCTTTTCTGTTTTGAACTCAAATGCAACAGCATCATTTTTTCCCTGTCCACCTACATGTAGCTACATTTTGTGTCCCTTAAGTCCCATTCTTACCTCAAGCCCTGTCTAAGCATCAGCTCAGATCAAGAGAAAGTCCTTTAGGAGACAATTTGAACCCAAATCGACAGAGATCAGGTCAGATCCACTGCCCCAGGCGGGAGAAGTGTAGGCAAAGAACGCAAAAGCAAGAGGCAGCCCAGACTCATACGCTCCAGTCCTCTCTTCCCCATTTTATTAAACAGCTTTCTCGGGAACTACTGGGATAGTCGGTGTGATAATAGGGGCTAAAAAGCCAGGAGCATCCAGCTAGCACTCAGCAACTCATCTCCTCTGCATAAGATATAAACAGCTTCCTGTCCCAGTCCTCGCACAGCTTATCCCCAGTCAGCACCAGCAAGTGGTTTCCAGTGAGCCCAGATAAGACTGGAGGTATATCAGCCCCCAGTAATGCAGGCATCTGCCTCCAGTTGTTATGTTGAATCAAGCCGTAGGATCCCTTGGGACTCTTCATTGTTACCAGGTGTCCGGATAGCAAAAATGTCCAAAATGTCCCTGTGCATCTGCAGTTGACAAAAGATTTTGCTTTTCCACATCCCAGTTCATATAGTGAGAGAGACCCGGCCATTGTGCTCCATGCTCTCCACCATCTGGACTTGATTATTAGCACTTGAGGTCTGCAATCTGTGGGAATACCCCGCTTTTTACCTAGTACAGCAGCCAGTCTGCTTGGCTACACAGACTGCCATGACCACCTCACCCTGATGCTCCACACCATGTCCAGTCTACTCACTGAATATAAAGCCCTTGTTTATATTCAAATGCTTCGGAAGACCAGACTCAGACACTAGCAAAATCAGCTTTGCCCCTATGGCCATCTCCCACAACAGCTGTATTGCACTGGAACAATAGATACACCCAACCAGTAGGATACACCTGGTGAGTCTCCATCTTAGGGAAACTTTAGATGAAGAAACTGGGCCAGAGTTTATTTCCCCTTTTGTAACACACCCTCATTTTACCCTTATGACTGAGTCACAAAAAGAGAAAAAGGAGAAGGAGGGGGAGGGTGACAACCCACCCAGCTTTTGCATTAACTGTTATTCAAGCTGGATGGAATACAACTGGATTTATAGGCCACTTATATTCCTAAAAGGTGAGATAGAGTCTAGTCCTGGATATCTTTCTGGAAGACTTCATTCACTCACAGGCAGGAGGATGGGTGTAGTTTACGTGCTACAGTAATACAAACTAATAATAGCAATAGGCCCTCCTGGCCTTAAAACCTATAGATCTAGTGCACAAAACTTTTTGGATAGATGATCCTGGAGAATAAAACTCCCTTCTGGAAGAAAGAATGGTCTTTCTGTATTCAGAGCTAATAGCAAAGCTAATTTTTTCAGCCTCATTCTCCTACAATAGTTTTTTTACACCCATGAGCAGCCCAGACGTACAACACACCCGTTCACTCTCACACATGAATGTAAACAAAGACTGAAAAAGACCCAAATAACCAATTTCAAGCTATTTCTCCAACATGCTGGAAAGGGGAAACATGTGCTAGAGGTTGTTGTTATTTCTCTCCTTAAATACTTGAGTGGCACTTGGATAGCACAGTAATGAGCACCAAAAAGCACTTTAATATAAAAATGTTTGGATTTATGGATCTGGCTGAATTGGTGCATGATCTGAGCAGATCCAAAAGTGTCTTTCATTTTCTTTGTGTATCTACGGTCAGTTTGGCCCCCAGTGTATATATGAGGGGTAACAGACCCCAAGAGGCCATTAGAGTAGCCATAGTTTCCTACAGGTTTGATCGTGCTCTTGATCATGTGCCTCATAACACCAGCACTTGGGGGTGCTGGGGGCGTAATCTGCAGACGCTCAGCACAACTCGCGGATTTGCTCAAACTGAAAAAGCCTCAAGTGAGTGTTCAAGTAATCACTCTGAGTTGTCTTTGCAGAGGCAGAAAGTAGCTGGGCTGGAGGAGTATGAAGTTCTGGCCCATTGGTTTTATCTTGATGAAAAAATCAGGACTTCTTTTACTACATGTGAGTTGTTTTTTCCTTGGTTAAGGAAAACCACTGCGTTTGGTTCAATCATTCATTTTCTGTGAAAGAGTTTGCTGAACCAAGGTGTCACTATGTGCATCCTGAGAAGTAACTTTTTAAAAAGACGCCGATGTGAAACCAAAAAAGTCAAACTTGACTGGATTAAGATTGAACCTATATCAGAAGTACCTTTACCAACAATCAAGCCACCTTTCCTTTCCAGCTAGAATCAGCATTGATCTCTTTTACCCAGGTGATATACATAAAGAAAAAATTGTTCTCTGCTTACTGGGAATATGCTGGCCTCTTTCTGAAAACTGAAACACAACTTCTTCAACTTTCCCTTGTCATTACCAAATGATCACACATTTTACTAATAAATAGTGATTCCTTAAAAAAGAGCTGCCAAGTGTAAGGAACCAAAACTAAAGCTGTTGTGTAAACTTAAGGGCAATATTAAATAGGAATCACAGTCCATGAGCTGGATCAGATTCTGGCTTTGGCAGAGTCATGGTCTGTTCACATTTCTTGTCCTGTACATTTTTTACTCCATCTGTAATTATGCTCCAAAAGTCATTCCTTGATTTACTTGAAGTGCAAAACCCTCCCCAAACCTCTATCTAATGATATATCTAGCTTCCAAGCAATTTCTCATCACTGAACTATTTGGCTCCTAAAAAACAACCGCTCCAAGAAAAGTCTTATCAAGTGATCTTCTATGCAAGGTTCTCTATTGGAGGTGGCCAGAATTTTTATTCCTTCCCCCTTTCTTTGTGTATGTGTGCGTGTGTGCGTGCACATGTGCACACACGTGTGTGTGCATGTGTTTGTGAACTTTCCTCTTCCTCTTTTCATTTTGTCTTCTTTGCAGCTAACACCATGCTAAAGAAACAAAGCTTGTGTTTTGTAATTGAAGTGGAAGAGGCAGTTAGCCATATTCATGTGAAGGTAGGCAGAAGGCAGGGCAGAGAGGCACCTTATGGACTAACTCAGAGATACAAGTGAGCCTGCACTCCCATATCAGATGCATCTCTGATGATCATTTCCTATAAAAGGGTTTGTTGAAATAAGATATCCCTATGTACATCCCGGTACCTTTTTTAAAATGTCTCTGATACATCTGATAAAGTGAGCTCCGGCTCATGAAAGCATATGCATCTCTGATTTAGTTAGTCTATAAAGTGCGTTGCTATCACGCTTTCATTCACAAGGTAGTGAGGTCTGTTGTCATTCTCACCTTCTCCAGAAGAAATAGCTACTGTTGCTGAGTAATTTCTATATTCCCTTTCTTTGTTTAACTTGGAGGTTGACATTTTCAAAAGATGAAGCAACTGAAGGGTGTCTTGCTCATTAATGAAAAACACACTCAAGTAGAAATCAGAACTACTCCCACTGTGCTATTTCCAAGCTGTGCACTCCACACCCCATGGTAACGCATGCCAGGGCTAATTTCTGTACCAGCATAAGCTGAATTCCATTGCATTGAGTGTAACTTCCACGACAAGACGAAGCGCTGTAAACTGGCAAATTAGCACAGCTGGGAACAGATTTTATTTATCTGTAGAGTGCATCACCTATCACCCTTCTCTAGCTAATGTCCTTTATGTATGTTAAAAGCCACTCTTGCAGAGAAGGAAATAAATTAAAAAACAGGATTTTTTTAAAGTAATGAGTGATTTGGGAGAATGGCATCATGAGGTACCTCAAAGAGGTCTGAATTCACCCACCTTTCCCAGGACCATTTTTGACAGCTTGGCTAAGGAGCTCTATTCTTACTACATTATTTCACTCCATGGGCATTGACATTTTGATGCCAAGGTCCCAAAGACCAAGTTCTTCAAAATGCTAGAGGTATTACATTGGGTCAGTAATGAGATATGGCAGACTGTACTCTGGTAATGATGGACTTGGGACATGTTGTAAGATGCCAAGTAGACCTTAACCCCTGTGCTTGATGCATTGCCTTAGAATAGTGAAAGCAGGACAGCCTACTTAGTTCTTATGAGACTTCACATTTTTCTATGTTTTATAAATGAAGTACTTGAAAAATACATCAGCTGAAATGTACTCTCAGGCCTAAGTCCTCCCCTGCCATGAAAAGTTTTTCATAGATTTCATAGACATTAGGGCTGGAAGGGACCTCGGGAGATCATCGAGTCCAGCCCCCTGCCCAAAGGGCAGGAAGTCAGCTGGGGTCATAGGATCCCAGCAAGATAAGCATCCAATTTACTCTTGAAGGTGTTCAATGTAGGTGCTTGAACCACCTCCGCTGGCAGACTGTTCCAGACCTTGGGGGCTCGGGCAGGAAAGAAATTCTTCCTTATGTCCAGCCTGAAACGGTCTTGCAGGAGTTTATGACCGTTCGACCTCGTCCTCCCTTGGGGCGCTCTGGTGAACAAACGCTCCCCCAGATCCTGGTGGTCACCCCTGATAAACTTGTAGGTGGCCATCAGATCCCCCCTGAGCCTGCGCTTTTCCAGGCTAAAGAGTCCCATGGCTCTCAGTCTATCATTGTAAGATCTGTTTTCCTGACCTCTGATCACATGCGTGGCTCTCCTCTGGACTCTCTCAAGCTTCTCTACATCCTTTTTGAATTGTGGAGCCCAAAACTGGACGCAGTACTCCAGCTGCGGCCTCACCAAGGCCGAGTACAAGGGGAGTTGCTAAGGGAATACGACAGCTTTAGACTTGCAGTGAGTTCTGGAGGACATGCCAGCTTGGGTAGGATGAAGGGTTTGGAGGCAAAGGGGTACATCCTGCCTTGCAGAAATCCTGAGAACTGAAGGAAAACTCTCCACGGGGATGGAGAACACCTCTGCTATTGGGTGCTCGCTGTGGCTTGATGCTGTGCTGATAAAGGTGCTAGATGGAAAGGGCTAGGGTCAGTCTTAAAGCTAGCAGGAATCTCCATTGGTGTGAACTTCCCCAGGGGAAAGAAGCCAGTTGCTGTACCATGGTCTGGATCTCAACTTTCCAAAGTTCAAAGACAATTACGTTAGTGGCTTACTGGTCCGAAATGTCTCTAGATACTGTGAACACCATTGCTCACAGAGGGAAAGCCCAAACAGAATTTTTTGCGTGGTAAAGGTCTGAAATATTGAGCATCTAACCATATACAGATGCATTGTCAGGCTGGATTTAGCTGCTTGTTCAGCTGAATATGCTTTGTAGGGAACCTAGTGAAAGGGCTGGGCCTACAAAGGCCCAACCAGCCTCAGCTCATATCTGTCCACCTCACCGAGATCAACGTCTTTGTCTCTTTCCAATGGTTGGGGCTCTAAAGGACTGGATCAGCAAACCACTGTCTCTGAGCTAATGTCCGTTCGCTCAGGTGATAGAGGGTTGTGATTTTCCACCCTGAGGACCTGAATTACAGGTATAGTACTGCATGCAGCTATTGCAGAAATCCTTTTTTTCTGGGCTATGGACCATTCTGCCTCTTCTCATGGAAGTCTGTATGGCTCCATCCCCAGCCACACGATACTGATACAGGGAACATAAACATACTCTACTTAACTGCGCCAACTTGAGCCATGCACTTAAGTCTTTAAAACTGGAAAAAATGATAAACAGGTAACATGGCAGCTTGTCAACCTATTTTACATTGATATTTTTCTGTCACAGGATAAGTCAGTGAGCTGCTTCTGGGCAGGAGCCCATGGTAAACAAAGTGCCAGGCTTAACTTGGATATCCTGTAAAAATACCTTTCATAAATAAATATAGTGCACAAAAAATGTAAATGTGTCCTGTTAAACTAATCGAATGAAATGAGTTAATAATTGAAAACTGATGCAAATGACGGATTTTTGTAATGTTCTTTTAAAGATGTTGGCCTAACGCTTCAGAGCATTTTGTAGCCTTGCAAAAATGTCCGCATAGGTCGTCTCGATAAGCGGGTGCACAAGTTCTGCACGCATACTTTTGCATGTGCAGTTGTGTATTTCCAGGTTTAAAACGCTGATGCAATCTTTCCTTTCACAAACCCTATTCACTTCCTAGAACCGTTTTCTGTGTCTGTCACCGAATGGAAAAGAAGAAACGTGACATTGATGCATGGTAACACATGTCGGAGTCTTTCCCCCGATCTCTGGCAAATCACAGAAACACAAGAGCTGATGTAACCCTGTCCAAGAAGGTAGGGTTTCCTGTCTGTGAAGCAATAATACCCTGCTCATCTCCCCAAGCTTCTGAAAGCACATTGCAAGCCTGAATGATTTTGCTATCATTTCCCACCTCCCTGCCATACAGCTGAGGGACAGCCCGGTTAAATGACTGTCACAAGGCTCCACACAGAGTCCACGTCACAGATGGGAACTAACTGGATCTTTCTCAACTTCCATGCCTGTGCCTTAACAGAAAGACCATTCTGGCTCCCTCTGTTTAGTTAGAAATATTCTCCTCCAGCTTAAGAAAAGCAGGTAACGATAATATATTAGGAAAGGAAAGTGGTGGGGGGAAAAAAAGTAAAAGGGATGGAACAAAGGTGCTATTTTAAATGAGTGGCTCCAGTTCAGAGTTTTACTATTTTCTATGGCAAGAAGTAAGTCAAGTCAAGTCCTTGTTGACTGGTACTTTCTACAGCTCCACAAAAGCCAAGGGGCTGTGGATTTTTAAGACTTTTTAAATGATAGGGGAAAATTCAAGCCACATGCAACTTGAAAGTCCTGAAAGGCATGGAGGCCAGTGTAACACATGCAGCGACCAGTCTGAGCAAGGGTGGAAGCAGAAGTACAAACTAGATTTGCAGCCCTGATTCTGTGATCTCCCTGCCAAACAGGGGTTTGCAAAGCAAAGACCTCTGGAGATTTCTCATACTTTTTGGCTTATTCTCCTGGTGTTCATCTTAACAGGAATCAGCTGTTCCCCTTCTCACTTATACAGTATGTTGCAGCATAGACTTGAGCATCTGGTCTGGCTATTATTAAAAAAAAAAAAAGACGCAGAACGAGAACATCTTGCTCTGTTAGGAGAACACCACCACTGGCAAGAAAAGGACAAAGAGCATTTGCATTCACGATTCCAGGGATCTGCCTCAATTATTCTCTCTGTCTCTCTCTCAGTTTTCCTCCTCACTGCTTTCTTTTCCTATTTCCTGATATTGCCTTCATTTGCCTTTATGTTCCTCATTTCCTAGAACCAGCCTGTCCTTTCTCAGGAGAAGCTGCACAAGAGAGTTTATCTCACAGCAGTTGGATGCAACAGGATGGTATCAAGCTACCGGGGAACAAGGGGCTTGCTTTTTCGCGACTGCGGAAATGCAGAAGTAAAAGGAAGTGGGGAGGAGGGTGGGTGGGCTGCATCGCCACCAAGGTCCCAGCTTTCTTCAGAAGCCTCCCCCAAGGCTGGAATCTGAAGGGATAAAAAAGGAAGGGCAAGACTTTCGAAGGTGTCAATGAGCCCAGCCCCTCGTGGCCATTGACTTCAGCTGCACCTCCCCTGGAGCAGTGGGAGTCTACTGCAACCAATTATTAAAATGATGTGTAAAAGATGATGGGATTGTAAAGTGCAAGACCAGGGGTCACCAACCTACAGTGTGAAGGCCACATCTGCCCTGCAAAGTCAAGTTAGAGACAATTCAGCAGCTGGTTGCACGTGCATTGGAAATCAGCGGTCATTCAGCGTCTGGAGGAATCGGCAGCGGCACCCGGGTCAGAAGAAACAGCCCACCTCCGCAGCAAGCCATGCTAAATTGGCCTGCTCCTCCTAAAAAGGTGCAGACCCCTGTGCTAGACAATAACCAGAGAGACTTCAGTTGAGCTACTGCTTATTTACACTGGTGTAAATTAAGACCCTAATCCAGGCCAGTTAACCCTAGAAACATCAACATCTTGCCACGTAATATCAGTATTACCCCCTGCTGTAGTGTTGTTTTTCCAAATGTTGGGTCAGCCACCAGCTTTGACAAAGTATTTTGCTTATCCTATTTTTCTGTTGCAGGAGAGGCTGCAAATGAAGCTTAATAATTGCAGACCAAATTGAATCCAGCTCACAGCTACACCCATGTAAATCTGTCAATGCGGCAGAACTGGGCCTTAGTTCTCCATTGTTTTGACCAGCTCAGCAATTTGGGAGCTGGGGCAGTTTTTCTAAACATGTGGTTTAAAACTACTCTGCTTAAAGAGACTGTCCAATGGCTCAGACCCAAACCTCAGATATGTCGAGAAAGGTAAATTGTAAAGATATAAGATGTCCAAGTTGCTGTCTATAAACACTGAGGAGCCCTGCAAAGTGGAGAAGTGCTATCTTGATCTTACATTTGGGGAAGCAGAGGCACAGAGGTAGTAGAGAGCAGTCCAAGGCTAGCTAGTAAATCATGGACAAAGCTGTAACTTCCCATGTCCAGACCGAGCCTTCTTTCTTTCAATGTTACAACTTCCCCAAAATATAATTAAAAGGATATTGTTTCCATTTTGAAAAAAGATCAGTATTCCCTTTTCTGGCTAGCGACCTCATTGCAATAGCCTGGGATAGTATGTGACAACCAGCAAATGCTTTGAGTCTGTCAGGAATCACAGGATGAAGTATAGCAATGAAATGGCATGAGCATGGTTAAATTGTACAGGGGGTCATTAGTAACACCGGCTTTGTCCAGACTACAAAAATGTGGGTGCTCAACTCAGCGATTGAGTCAGTTAGCTTGACTTCCAGCAGCAGTCAAGACCGGGCCACTCAGGTTTTTAATTCTAGGTAGCGGCTTTAATTCAAGCCTGTAAGGGAGCTGGGGTTAAATGGGAGTGGCTAACCTGAAGTAACAACCAAGTTACCTTGCTTTTTCATGGTTGTTTTATCCCCGTTACCCAATTCCAGCTCACGCAGCAAGGCCCTGCCCTGCCCTGCCCTGTCTTGCATAGACAAACTCATAGACTCAGCTGGTCTGGCGGTAAACGACTTAAGACCTACATTTTCAGATAACCACTCTTCTTTGGTGCCCGTTTTTAAATGCACAAATTGAAACGCTGATTCTCAGCAAGAACTCAGCCCCTTCCCCTCTCAGAGACCCTTTCGGGTGTTTCAAGCGAGGCACTGAACTTTTGAGGCATCTAAAATCCCCAGTTACTTTCAAGAATCAGGCTGTATTTCCACTGCTTTAATGGAGAGAACGACTCCCTGTTTCTCCAAGCGCTGAATGGATTGTAAGGCACTCGAATATGCCAGTACTTGGGGGAGGGGGCATAATTCATTGCCAAGACCAGAGGTTGGCAACTTATGGGTCAGATCCAACCTGCGGAGCCATTTTATCCAGTCTGCAGAGCTGGGGGCTTCTCTAGCGTTTTGGCAACGGGGACCTTTACCCACATGGCTGGTGAGCGCAGTGACTGACTCCAGCTCCGGGACAGCATGGGCCAGGGTGGAAGCAGCCCACGCTCAGCCCCATTAGAGCAGCCCCCGATGGGAAATGTTGCCAGCCCCTGATCGAGAGAGGTGAGGGCATTATGGGCAACCCTACCCAAGTCCTTCCCAGCCGCTGCTGTCACAGGAGTGATAGAAATACTCAGATGGAGAGAGAGTTATAGCGACAGTGTGCCAGACAAAGACCTTTTGCGTTCTACATATTTCTTTAACATAACCTTTTACCGTCAGATCGCATCATGCTACGGGCTGAACAGAGCTAATAAAACGGTTCCTTCACAATGCTTCATCTGCTGGCCATAGCTGCCTTCTGCTAGCCACAATTTGTTACCAGGTCGCATGCTTTTAATGAGCGGGTTTGCTCTTTGAAACTGGCCAACACGCATTTTGCTGACAAATTTCAGCTTCTGGGTTGCCGTCAGACCACTGCCTACAAACGTTCATGCCAGTATATCCTGTCTGAGCTGTGCAATTGGTCACTAGACTCGCAGGGTGCTGTTCCTACTCCCCAGTGTGAATCCCCGCCAAGGCCTGTGCATTACGTCAGCTTGATTGGCTGTCAGCTAGCACGCTCCTCAGGGCGAATTTCAACCAGGAGCGTTTAATTTCCCTAGTAATGTCCTAGTTTAGAGCTCAGCGCCAAGAAGAACCTGACCAAACCATACACATCAACGAGTTCAATACGGGATTCTCATTCTTTTCTTTTTTTTCTTGAAAATGGGTAGATTGATTTTAATTTGGTGCCAATAGTAGCGTTGGTAAGGAGCAGCATAGACAGACTACGTTCCTTCAAGAGCTGGTTTTATAGCACAGAGATGGTCCATCTCGAGCTTCTGGCTCCCTCCTATAACACAGGAATGCTGGAAACTGAAAGGGAGGAAAGACCTTCATATGGGGCAGAAAGACCTTCCCCTCCCGTACCTGCCTACTTCGGTTCTGCAATCTTTCTCTGAGGCATCTAGCATGGGCCGGTGTCAGAGACAGGATACCAGACATGATGACTCCCTGATCTCTGGTCTGGTAATTCCTGTTTCCGTTTTCTCTACTACCTCAGGAGCCTCAAGTCAGATCCCTGTGTCCTGTTTTGCCACCTACAAGGCCCACGTTCATTCTCATTCCCCAATAAGAAAGAAATCATTTTTGATTCAAAATGAATTGCTGCTACCGCGTAAATCAGCTTGAAATACTGCCTTTCCCGCTATCCCTTTCCTATTTTATATTCAGTGGGCACATCTACACCTGCACATTTACTAAGCAGCAACCCAAATTACTGTACAGTACAGTACAGGTGCGTGTCTACATGTGCATACCTGTACCGTGCAGTAAACCCCAACTTGAGCATAAATTTGATACCTGTATCATGCAAATACCAAATTTATGGCTGATTAGTTACTGCACACTAATGCACATGTAGACACCTTACTGCACAGTAACACTGTGTGTGTGGATTGACTTGGGACTAACTTTAGTCCCAAGTCAGTCCACACATAGTGTGAATGCGCTTTAATGCCTGCACATGTCAATGCCAACCTATTCCTGCTTACTGCGCAGTAACTTACTATGCAGTAAATTTAAGCCAGCATAAATGCACATGCAGACACCCAGTGAGCCTTATTCTGCTCTGTCAGTCAGGAGAAATTTCACTCAAGTCCTTCCACTGAAATGGAACAGAGGCGAGCTAAGAATCAAAGTAGTTTCAAAAGACAAGATACAGGGGCAGATTTCTACTGGAGATAATCGTCATACCATGGCCTAAATGTAGTATGAAGCTAAAGGTCAGTGTTCCTCAATGCAGTTATTAAGGAGTTAACAGGAAGTTTATAATAGCCTAAAATATATATTTTGGAGATAGCAAATTCCCTCTGCCTTCAATGGGAGCAGATTTAGGCTTTTGAAAATCCTTCCAGTTATTGTTACTTTTCATTTCAACGCACTGTTCTACATTTTTTGTCTTTTGGATACTAAACAAAACAAGAAGCTGAGCAGACACATTTACTGAGGGCCTGTGGATGAGTTCCCAGTGCAGCAGCAAATCGGAGTGCAGCCATCTGCTAATTGTACAGTTACTGGAACTGACTGGGCATTTCTATAGCAGTGATGAGATCCATCCCTGGTGCTCGGATCGGCCGAGGCTGTGCCAGTTCAGGAAAACAAATGGCAATGTAGCATTTGGAAGCAGCAGGTCTCAGCACTAATGTTTTTTAGTGTAAGAGGCACCTACCAGACTGACTGACATAATAATTGTGATATATGGTGAACCATAGAGAATGAAACATTTTGCCTTGCTTACTAGACAGTTTTCCCTCCCAGACTACGTCATCCTAAAGCCAGAAGCCCAACCGTTAGGCAAGACGATGGTACCCCAGTCTGAGCACCATCCTAATCCTCACCCACAATCTGAGGAGCAGGATATCTAGGTTAAAATGGGCAGTGAATAAATAGTTAATCATGCTGATATTTGGTTTCGTCTTTATCTTTTAGAATGAAAGATCTCTTGCAGGGAATGGAGCGGTTTAATACTTGTCTGAGCTATTGCTTCTCAGAGTCAGTAAGAGAGACCTGCTTTGGTTAATGTTTGAAAAGTTACCTTCATAACCTTAACAGACAGATTTAAAAAATCTTATAGCTGAAGAGCTTTTCTTCTCTAGGCCATCAAGCTTGGGTCTATTTCTGGTACCCCAGGTCCTAGATACAGGGCTATAAATCCAAACCCAACTTCCCTACTACTCCCCTTCATTGCTAAAAGCGCAGTAGGACACATAGGAAAACCGAACAGCTGCTCACTCCTAGCCCCATGGTTTCAGCTGCAGGAAGTGGATACATTGCTTCTGTCCAGTGTCTAAGAGCCACTGTAAATGTTAAGCAATTATTTATTCACAAGGCTGAAATAAAATTACAATAAATGCCCTGACGCTAGAAAATTCTTGAAGAACGCTCTTCCCACATATAACCTTACACACACGTATGCAAACGGAGATTGTCTCCTTCCTCCCATCCTCCACACAGTCCTGTGCCAACTCAGCAATTTACTCACCAGCTTGATCTTACATTGCCCCGACAAGAATTAGGGCAAATCTGAGCTTTCCTCCACACCAATATATCCCTGGAAGCTTGGTGCTACCTCTTCCTTGAGGCCTCACAAGCCTGAAGACAAGAGACAGCTGCACCCCAGTCAGTCCAACCAGGAACAACTCTACCCAGCTAGCACTACTAAGCTCTGAGTGCCTCTTGGATAGGAGGCTTTTGCTAAAATTGATCGTTAAGTCTCAGAGTTAATGCTGAATTGAGATGAAGGGAGCAGTTCACACCCCAGCAATGCTCTTCCAAGTATTTGCATGCCAACTCAAGGAAACAGAAGACTTTTGGGTCAAATTTAGGTTTTCTTTGCAATCACCAGGAATAGAAAGTTACAGTTTATATTTAGATCAAAACTTGAATTCTGCAGAAAACAATGTGGCTGCCAGTGGTATGTTGGTACAGTGTCCTACTACGTATTTGTTCAGTCCCACCCTTGGCTGCTCATAAATGAGGGGAGTACTTAAAAAGAGACAGCAGAGTATAAAGAAGCAGAGAAGATCTTTACGAAAAAAAAGCCATTTTATTGAAAATGAAATTCAAAATTCAACTTAATATTACAATCATGAGAAAATGCCAAACAATTCAATTTACAGTTGCAACATACAATACAAATAGTCCCTTTGAAGTTAAAGTAAACTCATCCACAATCATTGTCTGTGGCACAAAGCAGAATGTGTTTGTACAATATGTGCATGAAAAGCAAATCTTGGGCAACAGCATTTAAAAAAAAAAAAAATTAAAGCTTGTATTTACACAAAATGCTACAAATATTTTGTTCCAGCGGAAATTCAAGACTGGTAAAGCATATTTAAGAAAAAAAAAATGGAATGTCACTCATATTACCTAAAACAAAGGTTACTGTAAAAGTATGGTTTTTGGCTGATATACTTAAAAGTACTGCATTAAAAAAGCAAAGAGTTATCTGTAAACATGGAAGTAAACAAACATCTAAAAAAGTTCTCAGAAAATGTTAACATGAAATGCATTATATTTAAAAAGAATAAGAAATTCAGGGGTTCAGAGAACTGGGCTTCTTTGATTTGTACTCATGGCTGGTACAGGTTATAATTATTGCTTTTGTTCATGGCTTGTCTGTCTGAATCCTGGCTTAGCACGTCGCCCAGATTCAACAGCAGGCTCCAGTAATCAAGGTGGAGCAATGAATGTGACAGTGCAAAAGTTTCGCCACTCAAGATGGCACCTGTTGAGACTGATAAATCCTTGCTCAGGGGACTGCTGGCAGGACGTTCAAGACTAAGGAGTACATAGCAGCTGGTCTGTTCAAAGAATGTCGAAATGTCACTCGAATTAAATTTGGGCCTAATCCAGCTTGCTCTATTCAGACATCTAGCCTCACGGACATCCATAGAGCGAATCACATTACTACCGAGACAAAAATATAACCCTATATTTTGATATGGGACATCACACCGGTTCTGCTGTAGAGAAATCTTTGGTACAATCAGAGAGTTGGAGATTAACAAAGGCCATTTTTTTTTTTATCTCTAAATCCATGAACTGTGCCAACTGCCGGTCCTCAAAGGAAAGGGCTAGAGTACCTCTAAGGCAACCCTCTTTCCTTTAGAGGTTATGCACATCTCCTAATGTAACTGATCCTGTCAGATTAACTAGAACACTTTTTTTCTTCCCGAAATTCGGAATCAAGAACATCTCCCAATGTATTTGGAAGCATTCTCAAAAAGCTTCGCCAGGCAGTTGTGTACCAATTTGCCTGTGTATTGACCACAATCACTAGTAAAAATAGAGGGGCGGTTTTCAAAAACGGATTTCAGAGCACAAATTCCCCTGAAAGCCAATGGAACTTGGGCACTTGAATGCTGAGGTGCTTTGGAAAGGCCCCACATCACCTGCCTGCAGAGTAAAGACATCTGTCTGCTTGATCGTGGTAGCCAAACGCACAAATTTAAGTGTGCGTTTTGCATCGCACAGCCAGGTATGTAAACGTTTTGAAAGGCTGTCCCTAATGGTCCAGTTTAAAGAAGCATGGGGACACACGAAAGAGTTCTGTTGGGTGCTGCGCAAAACAAGAATCCGGTCTAGGCTGGACTGATCCAGAAATGAAATGAAGTGCTTGAGTCTTACAACAAAGTCTTTAAAAAAAAAAAAATCTGGGTTGCTGCCTGCAGCCACTCTAACAACATTTGAACACAAAAGCATCCCTAAAAATTACTTAATATGCACACAGTAAATCTTAAAAAGCCCTTCTCAGCAATAACAAATAATGTACAAATATAGTACCTTTTATTAAATAGGAAACAGCTTGCACTGGCAGTACATTTTTTTTTCTCTTGCTTACTAAACAAAAAACAAAACTGAAATGTGTAACCAGACACTGGCTTTTTAAGTGCTGCTGAAAGTAACAAATGTATTTTACAGTTACAAATAAATGGACAGTGGTACGCTTCAAGCCACCACGAACAAACAATAAATAGAATCAATTACAGCTTCCATCTTTGAAGGAACGCTACGTATTAGAAAAGTGTCTTATTCATTTAAGCATACTTGGTATACAACCTTTAGAAGGCAAAGATTTTTTTTTTGAAAGAGCACGTAACCGTACCAAATTGGGAGGAATGTACCGTGATAAAGTTCAGTCTCATAAGACGACTGTCTTAGCTATGAACTGATTATGATAATGTGGATGTTGTCCGATGAAGTCATTAGACCGTGTGACTTCATTCGCTGGTTGTTTATTGTGAAGGTAGCCAAAGTACAGCCTGTGACTCTCCTCATTATCGAGACGGAGTAGCAGCCCAAGGAGAATACTGGTTATTACATGCGATTTAAGCTGGCTGGACCGTGAGAGAGCACTGGATGATGGGAGCTGAGAGCCTACACAGGCCATACCTCTTACTGAGGGTCAGGGTAGCTGCACTCTCCTCCATACGATATCCCCAATTCAGCAAACACTTTAGCACGTGCTCAAGTGCAGCTGAAGGTGAATGAGATCAAGTGCGGGCTAAAAATTAAGCACCTGCTTAAGTCTTATCCTGACACTGAATGGACTGCGGATCCAGGGTTAAATGTGTGCATTAGGAGCCTAATCCAAAAGCCAAGTGAAATCAGCAGAAAGATTCCCGCTCCCTTGAGCTGACTCTGGATCAGGCCGTACCTAGAGGCCTCGGGCTTGGCAAAATGTGGGTACCTCAGCTTTATAGGTCAGTAGCAGACAGATTGCTGAAAGGTCATGGGTGCAATTTCATATCCCTGTACCATGGTTAGGAGCCCTGTGTGTGGCTTTAAGGTGACTGTCATCTTCAGCATAAAGTTTGAAGATCTGCGTATTGCTGAACACTGAACCCGCAGAGCACTGGTCTGCGGTGCAGTGGTTCCCTTGTGCTTGTTTCTTGAATATGACAACTGCCATATCTCTTCAAAAGAAAACAAAACCAAACCAAAAGGTCCTCACCCCTCTAGCATTCGATGCTAATGAATGGTGTCACTTTAAAAAGCTAAAGCGTTTTGGTCTAGATTCTTACCCCCAATTGTGACATAGAGCTGGTTGAGATGTCAGTGAACAACGGTGATGACAATTTCCCAATTTCTACCTGACTTACACTTCTGAGCAATTATACAGCCAGCCAGTTTTAGTCTGAAACTGCCAAATGTCAGCGTGTTGGCACGGTGTCGAAAATCCCAACGTTCTGTCAAAATTCAAAATCATGAGATGCTTTCTCATTGGAAATTTTTCAAATTCTTCTGAAAAAAATTGGAGCAGACAGGGGAAATCTGGGGGAAGAAACACTGATTTCCTCTCTTCGTTTTTCAACCATCTCAGTAATTGCTGATTAAAAGGCAAGATTGTGTTGAAGGCAACCAGATATCAAATAACATTTTAAATACACTATTTCCTTCATAAGTTATAAAAAGATCATACATCCAAAATCATTTGATATGGATGCATTTGGGTTGCTTTTTTTAAAAAAAAAATCACATTGTAAACTAGTTCACACTGGAACTGCTTTTCAGGTATGGGTTTGAGGTTTACACCTTTGAAGAAATGTAATAATTAACACCCCCCTACCCCCACTTTTAGAGACCGAAGTCAACATATTACATTAAGAAACATTTCAAGGGTCCAAACATCATTAAATAATTATAAATATTCCTTTAAAGTTATATGATGATCCATGTTAGCAAATAACCTCAATTTTTACACATTCATAATTTAATTAAAAAAAAAGTAGCCAAACGCTATCTATACCATTTTGGCTCTAGTAACATATTGCCACTTTCATTTTTTGCTTCAGTAATAATATTTTGTTTTTCTTTTAGAGGGTTTTTTGGTTCACGGACAAAGGCAAAAATAATTATACAAAAGCAAAAAAGAAACCCCATGGTTGTCTAGTCAGGTGGGTAACTTCAAGACTCATTTCTTTAAGTACAAAAAAAGCAATGAATGCAAAAAGCTCAAACTTTTATCTGCAGCAAGGCTTGGACTCAATTTTGGGACACGGGCTATGAGCTGAATGTACTACACCAGATTGGAAACAACTTGATCTATGCTTTCCCTTTTATGTGCACCAATACAAGCCAGTTGAATTGCACTCACTACATGTGTGAACAGGGTCCCATACATTGTATGATTGCAACTGTATCATCTAGAGTTCAAGGTTTTTAAAAAATAAAATGGAATGCAGCCTTTGCCTTGCATCACCATATTTCTCCTGATAATTGGGGAGTCCATTTTCTCCTTATTGGCAAAAGAACTCATTATTTATGACAACAGTCTAAAAAACAAAACGAAACAAAAATAATGGGGTTATTATTGTGTGTAAAAAGCACATTTTAAATATCAAAGAAGGTAAAATGTTTCCAAGAAAAATATGTGCTTTGATCCATATAATCTGAACCATGGATGGTGGTAGGTTGGTCACTCTTGTTATTTATGGCCATTATCATCCCAACTAAACAGTTGCGCATATCAGTAAAATCTTTTTTTTTTTTTAAAAAAAACAGGCACTTTGTAGTAAGTCAACCATTTGTTTGTTTTTTTTGGCTCACGGAGATTGGGCCACGCAGAGGAAATTTCAATATGGCCTCCAAACGGACTCATCCATTCTGCCACTAGAATTCAAAACAGTTGGGGAGCTGCTGTGGCTTCCATCTGCCTCCACACCGTCATTCTGGTTTGGCAAGTTAGGATTTAATAGTGTGCTGCCGTTCGATGTGGTGGTGCAGGGAGGAAGCATTCTGGAAGGGGAGCGGTCTCCCCCCGGCACCATGGGGAACTGGTATGATCCTGATGAAGTGCCATAGTAGAGATATGGAGTGCTGCTGGTCTGGAATGGTCCACTTTGGTTTTGGGAAGAGCCTGGGTAGGGTGGTGGCAAGTAGGTATGGTAGTGAGTGGTTGCTGACATACCCAGTGACATGCCTGAGGTGACTGGCGGTGTATAGGTAAAGGTAGCTGGATAGTGCATTCGTGGGTTGGAGAACCGGCTCTCAGTGAGGGATGAAATGCTTGTGAACTGCCTGGGATCTGAAAATGGGCCCAGCTCTGAAGCACCTAAAAAATTATAACAAAAGATGGGGGAAAAATTCTGTAAATATCAGTTTGTTTTAATAAAGTGATGATATTTTTTTTTTTTTTAAAGAAAACCCCGACTTCTTTTGGTCCCAGAAAAGAACATCAAATCATATCAAATCATACATTGCAAGAAACAGAATCATATACCTGTCTCGTACAAACGCTGGGCTGAGGTCATCCCTGGTGTGACCCCACTGCTGTCAATGGAGGTTGCAGTATTGCCAACCCAAAGCGTTCAAAGCAAAATTCATGAGATTTGCTTAAAAAAAAAAAAAATCATAGGATTGGGGAAAAAAATGGAATGATATTTTATCTGCCCGAGCCTTGAGGGTGAAGATGAGCCCTGCTGTAGGCTCTTCTCCACAACTCTGAGGACTAGCAGTGTTAGTTTGCTGTTACAGTAAAGCTGAGATTCTTACTTGATTGCCTGCATTCAGGAACCGGGGCTTTGGGAAACAAAGAAATCTTCACCCAAAGGATGATTTAATTATGAAAGTTGGCAACACCCCATTAGTTGCACCAGAGATGTTAATGGAGTTGCACCAGGGATGACGAGGCCCCACTTCTCTTATCATTCATTTAATTTCAGGTCCATGGTTCACTAGACTAGATTGCTATTTCTGGTAAAGGCTATTGACTGCATGAGTTTCAAAACAGGGCCAGCTACCAAACTGCTAGGAAGTACGAGAGCTTTCATTTTTAGCACGGTGAATGGAAACTTACTAGCCCAACACTTTCTGTTACTGAAAGAAATTGCCTGCCGTTGGTATTGCTTCAAGACGGTTGGTTATAAATGGACCGACACAACACATAGCTATGGCAAACCTCCTGGTGATAACACTCTACAGCAAATTTAACTCTGAAGTGAATGTAGAGATGGGTGAGCTTGTTATCTCTGACGTTCAAGTCCAATCAAGCCTCCTCTGAAAGCACCACTGGAACTTACAGGTTAGTTGGTTGGTTGGTTAGTTAGTTGCTTGGGAGACTTGTGGCAGGAAAGCAGCAGAATAAGGTGTGGTGCAAGATGGAGCAGAGTGAGAGGAAAACAATGCGTAGAAAACGGGGAGGGAGAAGGGATAAAAAGAAGTTTAATGAAAAAGTACAAGGCACCTCTACTCCACACTCTCTCTTTTTACATTACATATTTATGCAAAAGGAATCCAGATGTAAATTCCAGGGGAAGCGATCATGAAACCTCGGCTTACCCATCTCTTGTCCCACAACTGCTTTCTTCAAAGGGAACTCAGCCCCCCAGTCCTCAACCCCCAGGTGTCAGACTCACTGTATTAAAGCCTGAAGTTTTCTGCTTTATCTGCGATAGAAACTATTGTCCAGGGGGTAGCAGTGCATTTTAAATATGACCTGCAGACATTCCCATGTACAGAGAGGGTGGCCTGGTTTCTCTATTTTATACTTAATCTTGGTGGTTAGAGACAATAATGGTAAGTGTTATAGACAACTCCAAAATAAAAGGATCTTGTGGAGACTGCCAACAGGCATGGTGGCTCTTGTGATGTGGACAGCGACCAGCAGAAACTGGACCGGGACATCGATTTATTTAACATAAACCACCAAAATGATGTCAGGTGATAAACAGAAATGTGCTGAGGAACAGTGTTCAGATCCACATCAAGTTTAGGGTAAAGTATTTGGGCTTCATCCAACAAGGAATCAAAATCACAGTATATGACTGAGATCGAGGGATTCTAATGCAACCTTTCCTGAAATACAATCCTTATCTGGAGTTGAATCAGTGACCTAGAAGTGAACAGCTTTGTATCCATTATCAACCGCCTAAACCATAACACTATGGAATGTAATATAACTTGTACCTTTAGAGCAAACACTCTACCGCTTGCTGAAAACGTCTTTGATTCCCAACTGCAAACAACAGCCAGAGGCCATACCACCCAGAAACAAAGCTGTTATTCTGGAACATTATCTCTGATATTGTGAAAAAGTCTGATACGTATCTGGAAATATAAGGACATTGTATAATTTCCTCGGCTGGTGCAGATGCCGAGCCTCAATCTGCTAGAGCTTACACTGAATGTAAGCAAATGTAACTCTACTCTGCCTACTTTCCCCTGACATGATTCAAAAAAGACCTTTAAATATGAAAATAGGCTGTGTATGTATAAGGCTATTTATATGAGGGCCCACTTCGTATTGCCTTTTCCTTTATGATAAATACAGTATTTTTTTAAAAGAGCACAACTGAGATATTTTGACTTTTTGAAAAGTCTATTTTGTTATCACTGTTGATTGCAAAATATAGGCCGCTTTACCAAATGCCAGAGCAATGAAACCTTTCCTACTCTTGGTCAAGGGTTTGTCTTCCCTGTTCCTACTTCCAGTTTAGCACATGTATAAACCACCTCCTAAGCAAAGCTAGGAGCGCTGCCAAGAAACAAGCCTGCCCACTCACGCCCATTCAGTACAGGCCCAGGCTTGCATCTGCGGCACAACAGATGGCCCAATGTGGGTCTAAGCCATCTTAAGCCACTCAGGCTTGCTCTTGGACCTAATTTTGTAAGTTTAGTCATGTGTGGGTGGAGCTTATTTCTCAGTAGTATGTCAGGCTTGCTCAAGAGACCATTTAAACCTACCCTGTGACACTTTCCCAATTTTCCAAATCTCCCTCTAGCTAAATATTTTGGACAGCCTTCTGAGCTTTTGGATTTAGTTGCTAGATACTACATTTTGTATTTGTAGTATTTCTGTATCTCACTGGAGGGCCGACCTGAAGTGTTGGACTACCGGCGTTATTCGCGGGAAAATAAATTTGCACCCTCTGCCTCATGCCCCGTCCTTCTCAATCTTGCTTTTCCAACTGTATCTTGAACCTCTAGCTCTAAGAATAGTACTCAGACTCCATCTGGCCATGAAACATTGCAGTCTCCTTTTGTCCTAACCTTCCTCCTTTCCCCCATTGCTACCAACTCCCATCCTTTGGTTTGAACTCAGGCCCCAATCCTGCAACTATTTAAGTTGTGTAAATGTAGACACATGCTTAGAGCCAGATCCTATCCCGCCGAATGGGTACCTCAGTGCTCCACCTGATCATGTTATGGGAAAAAAGCAGATGGGTCTGCCTCCACAGTACATTTGTGTGCCATGGGGCATGGACACATGTAACAACTGAACTGTTCCCAATTCTCACTATTTAGGAACCAATTCACAATTGTTGTGGGTCAGACATGTCCACACATACAATCCTGTAGCATTTTAGGTAGAACAGTAACCTTCTAAGTGCCCACCTGCTGTGACCATGACATCAGGAGACAGGAGTGAGCACCCAGCCCAGCCTGCCTCACAGTGGGTGAGTGGGGCGGGGGGGAGGCCCGGGATGTGGATGACCTGTGGCTGGGAGTGTTTTCACTTTTCTCCTTTCTCTTCTCTCCTAAAATTCGGTTCAATAAAGTCAAGTAGCCTGCACATGATTGAATTCTGCATTGCACTTGCCTGTCTTAGGGCACCCAAGGGCAGAGGGGGTGCTTGGACCCACACTTCTGGGTTCCCAGGGGCTGTGGGGAGGGCACAACAAGGGCCCACAGTTGAGTAGAGTGAAGACACAGGTGTTAGAAAGATAGCTTTTATTGAAGAAGCTGTGCAAGGGAACTCATTGATAACAAATGCTACAAAAGGGAAAATAGATGGGAAGTAGAGTTGTGGCTGCGTACCAGAGTAGCCGATTGCAGCAGGGGACTGGGCGAGGGCATGGGGGGTGATGCAGAGTGGGACGCCTGGGAGATCGACCTGACCCATCTCACAGAACACTTGGTGTCCATAAGTAACACTGAACCGATGCACTGTGCACTAGATCAAAACTGTGCCAGATTAGGTACGCTTTTGAACTATTCTAGGTAGTTTTAAAACAGTTTAACAGGTTTGTATGTCTGTCCATGTCAGGGTTAAACTACATGTAAACCAGGCTAAGTGTTACTTGTGTCCATAACCTTAGCCTTAAGGGGAAGATGATGGTATGTTACAAAAGCAGGTGTGTAATTTTTCAGGGACTCAAACAGGGTGGAACAGGGACACCCAATCCCACTTAGGCCCCTAATAGGTAAAGTGGGATCTGGAGTTCTTTGCTGCATTAGAAAACTAGATAGTCAGCTCTTCTGGGTGTTTAATCTAGTCGTATTTGTGCTTGCACTGTGAAGTGCTGTGCACCCAAGTAGCAAGGAAGATGCAGGAAAGCATTTATGATCCCTTCCATGACTGAAGATTCACACTGATTTTTTTTCTGATAAAGCAGTGGGAAAAGCACTTTAATGTTGCAGTCTCTTGATCTCTGCAAGTGTAACTTTGAGCAAGTGCAGCAGGCAAGCTGCAGCCTGTTTCATGGCTGGAAACGTTGGCTCAGTTGCACCTCTTTAGAAAAAGTCGCATTTCTTCTCTTACCTCTGTACAGCCAGAAATGGAAACAGGTACTCCTACTGCTCTTTCTTCTTCCTCTATGATATCACCATTGTATGGAGTTTGACAATACAAAAGAAAAAGAAAAGTGTAACAGGAAGCTTGGGGCTCCTGTTACATTAAGGGAGAAGTAGCAGCAGAGATGTCCACAGGTGGAAGAAGACTGCACGTTATGCTTCAGGGGAGCAGGGGAGGGGGACGGGCAGCCAGGGACACACAGGTTGCAAGTGCCTATTGCAGGGCGAGCTGCCTACAAGTAGGAGACTAGGGCAGAGCCCTAGTTAGGCAATAAGGGCGCCAGCAGTAAGCTGCCCCGGAGGCCGAGGGGATATACCTGTGGCTGGTTAGGAGAGCACCTGGGAGCCAGGAAATATAAGCCTGGGCCCGAAGCAGAGGGGTGGTGCAGCTCTGAACTTGGCCAGGAGAGGAGCTCCTGCCCATTCAGGCTGGTGGGGAGTGACAGCTGGAAGCCATGAGGCTGAGACAGCCAGAAAACAGGGAGGGGGCTTGGCATAGTATAATGACCCAGAGGGAAAGTGCTTGAACTTGAAGTGGTTGCTTGGATTTTTGCTCCAGACTACACCCATGGACTGGATGTGGCTGGTAGGGGAAGAAAGGAGACCGCAGAGGTGCTTAAAGAGAATGCTATTGAGCCCAGCCGGGAGCAGGGGCACGAGGCGCAGTAGGCTGAGGCAAAGAAGACCAGGGCCTGAGCCCAAAGGGGGCAACAAGAGTGGCAGGGGCCATCGAGATGCTGAGGCTTGAATGGCCAGGCCTGAGCTAGGGGGCCTGGGCAACCCGATCTACAGCCAGAATAACCTGTTGGCTAGAGCTAAGAAGGCTGAACCTATACAAGGGAGTAAGTGGCAAGAGTGACATCTGGGAGGTATGGGCAGGGCTATAGGGGTGGAAGGAGCCCACAAATAGCCCTTAAGGCAACTGGCACCCTGTGGCAGTGATGGGGCCCCACTGAAGGACTGAAAAGCAGGATTGTGAGTCAGCTAGGTACAGGAAAGACATACTGGCCCAAAGCAGGCCCGGGCTCCCTCGGAGACCCTGGGCAGCCTCCCTGATACAAGGGAAAATAATTCCATCAAGAGAAAGACAGAGGGTACCCCAGGAGCCGGAGTGGGGCAGGAGCCACGTGGCCACCGAAGGGCATCACAACTGCCCCCAAGGCCTGGGCCTTCTACACAAACTGTAATTTACCTCTTTAAATAAAGCTTTTACATCTCAAAGAGCAAGAGGTGAACTGTATTTCCAGTTCCTAAGCAGGTTCTGCGCAAACTTAAGTTTTGTGTTCAAATCCTCTGTGAGATAAAGTTAGTGCCGAAGTGAAGTAACATAAACTTGCCTTTCTCTGTGCTAAAGCACCATATTCACATTAGCCCACACTTTCTTTCCTGCAGAGAATACTGCTCTTGTGTGTTTAATATTTAAAATGAGAACAATTAAGATTCCATGTGGTTTTACTTATTTTGATGCAAATGCCTCATTAAAAACCCTAGACTTGGGAGTTTGCCAATAACATTTTAGGATGGTTTTGCTTTTAAAAAAATATTTCACCTGTTGTAGCTCTGCTGCTTTATCATTTATAACACAGCATGTACCACACTTATTTCTCTTTTTCAGTTTATGGATGCCAGCTAATGCCAACTGACGTTTGTTTTTCAATTAATTAGTGCTGCTTGTGGTTTATAGGAAATAATGTAACAAATTTCTGCCATGTTTACAGCACTCTAGCCAATCACTTTCAATTACTATAGACTGCAGCGTACTGAGAATAGATTAACTCCTTCTGGGTACAACAAAATGATGTGAACTTGAAAAGGATTATGGGATACTTTTATAACTAACAAACATTGCAATTCGCTGGACTTTGTGTAATCATTTTATGTTATAGGGACATTACTGGGAGAAAATATTCCCCAAGCTCACGGCATTATGTCTGCTGTAGAAGGGGCTTCTAACACTTGGGTGCAGTACAAACTCATAAAAAATGTATGAGAAGACAATGGTGTTTGTATTTTCTGTTTTTTATTAGGAAACTAGTGAATGGACTGACCCAAGGAAACACAGCTTGGCACTGTCTGTAAGCATCACTTGTGGCTATTTTAATTAAATACTGCTATTTCACCTAAATGTTGCCCTCTGCTTTTACACCTTTGGTGTCAAGCCCTTCACTTTTTTTAAATATTGCAATAAATATTTGATAGTGTGCTCTGTATTCAGTAGTCACTCGGCCTTGAACAGGTCGGGAGGTGGGAGCAATTGACTTGTTAGGGCTTTTTCTTCCCTAATACACATGCGCATCTTGGCTTATCGTTTATCAGGTCAATAGTCCCACCTCTTACCTACAGCTCTGTTGAACATTAACCATGTTGGCAGAACTTTTTCATGCCAGTTGTCTGCTGAAAGCAGGGTTTCATTTTGTGTTTTTAACATCGGGTAAAACACTTCTGTTCCTTCTGAGACAGAACTAGGGTCATTGTATGGTTCATATTAAAATTCTGGTGAGCTCTTCTTTGACAATCTCAAGAATCTACGCTTTGGAAAAAGGACTTGAAATTTAGCCTGAGATGACCTTTGGCCCTTTCATAGTCCCCAGGAAGTCCATCCAAGCGGAAGCAAATATAAGCAGAGTACCCTCCCATCCAGGGCCTGGAACAGCACCCGAGTTTCCCCTCTTCTACCAAGAAATAATTTCCTCTTTCTAAAGAACAACGTACTGCTGGTGGGCAGTTGATCTAAGCATGTGTCTTTGCACAATGTACTGACTTGTAGAGATACCTGACCTAGTTCTGGATGAGCTAGCCCAGGTGTTGGGACTAGTGGCCATATCTACACATGCAATTAATGTGCCCATGTAGACGCTGGGGCACAGGGTGTTTCAGCACAGGGCTAGCTGGCAGGCAGCCCCTGCAGTGAGGCATCCTGTGCCCTGGGCAGCTGCTCCCCCGGGGCTGCATGTGCTGGGGCACAGGGTGCCTCAACATGGGGCTTGCAGCTCTGCACTGAGAAACACTGGGCCCCAGCCAGCCACTTAGCAGCACATGGAGATGGGGGGAGCAGCTACCTGGGAAGCAAGTTTCTCATTGTGTGGCTAGCCCCACAGGGGTAGCCAGCCAGCCGGGACGGTGTCTACATGTGTGCTGCTGTGCACAGAAAACCCCACAGCAGGGTAGTACTTGTATTTTACAAGACCACCCTGCTGTGGAGTTTATTAGCTATGTGCACCCTAAGAGGGGTGCACGGGTAGATGCTGAGATGTTTACTGTGCAGTTTAATTAGTCAACGTCCCGTGTAGACGTGCCCAGTAGAGCTCCATTTACACCACACTGCAACTGGGCTAATGATGCTTGCCAAGAAGATCTGAGTGTTACACATTCCACCCCTTCCACCCGGGTATCAATGTAGTGGCATTTCTGCTTGTTATTTTAAAGATAAACTGCAAACAAAGCCTGCCTGAAAAAAATAGCCTTCAGGTTACAACATCAAGCACTCAGAAGTTAGGAAATGCCAGAATTGTGTTTGCCTGTGCAAGTGCATTACGGCTCAGGTCTAATTACAGGATGGCGCACTGTTTCTTCCACAAGACCCCTGCTGTAGTCGGTGCACAAACCAGCCTGGTCTGGGGTTGAATTAAGGCGGTGTAATAGAGAAACTCCTGCCTCATCTGCTACCGAGGGTGGAAGGAGTATAGTGAATGAGCAGGCAATAAAGGAAAAGATGAGATGTCTCCTAGTCAAGGCAGCAGAATGCCTCCCTAGAGAACTGGCTCTTATCACGGCTTCCACGATAGGATACATCACATCAAATTTTTCACAGATGGTCACTAATTGTGTCCCTCATTTTCTGACGCCTGACAGCAGACTGATTTATAGAAGGGCCGAGTGCTAATAGATGCAGCTGAAGTCAGTGGGAGCCGGGCTTGGAACATAGCAGCATGTAGCAAGTGCTATATGCTGCTAAGTACTCTAAGATCCAGGATTTCACATATTGGGCGTTCATACTGGGCACACAAAATTAGTCAGTACTTCTGACCTTAATCTTCCAGCACGTCAGTTTTCTGCCTGTAACGTGAACACTGTAACACTCCTTGTCTCATAGTAGTTCCATGACAATAGTCCATATTTGTGAAGCACTCAGGTACTGTAAAGGTGAGTGCTGTAAAAGAACCGATAAGGAAATGAATAATTATTTCTTTAGAGCTGGGTCCAAATAGTGTGCAATAGAGAAGGTATGGGGCACATACTGAACAATGAGAAAGCAAAATCTGGAATGGCTGTTTAAGTCCATCCTGGGCACTGAATAAGACGGGGCCTGTGGGAAAGATGGTATTTGATAATGTAATGAAAGATTGAAACACAGATACATACAGGGCTGGGGCAGTGAATTAAGGCTACACAGCCCACTTAAATTCTGGGTTTTCCTTCCTTTCCTATGTCCTTGTGATAAGGTATTTAACAGAATTTGGAGATTTGCTGGAATCTGACAGGCCGTGCTGCGAATACTTCTGCTACGGCCTTGAACTTGCAATCTCTGGCCGGTCAACTGTGCGCAGTTGTACCCACGTCACCTTGGCTCCCTAGGTTAGGCTGTCACAAATTATATACTATGAGCAAGACCTGAAGAAAATGCAGGAACATCATTTTAAAAGACACTCATAGACCCATGAATTGGGGAAGAAGATCCCCTAACATTTTCTGTAGTCTTTTTTTCTATATTGTGATCTCAACTTACAACACAGAAAAAATGTGCAGACCGACCCCATGTTGTGATCAGTAAAGAAAAAGTTGTGTTTCCCTACAACTGGTTTGCAACCTACTGGTGAGAACCCATCTCCTATGGATTTAGAGACTTTTTAGGGACAACATGTAGAACAACCTCATTAAAGAGGACCCACATTATTTTAATAGCAGTTATGCTAAAGCAAGCTGTTAAAGTCAACAGCAGCTGGATCAAACCCTTGGTTTAGTTCACCATCATGCTGTCTTCTCTGCTTCTTCTTATGTATGGAACAAGCTCCACAACCTCATCATTAAGGCCACTATCCTATCCTTAGCATGCATTTCTGCTAAAATGACTAAGGTAGATGTATTACTGCTAATGGTTGTGATGGTGTTCAGCATGGATGAATTACTTTATTAATTTCTCTTTTTTTAAGTCCTTACAATAACAAAACCACCAAATGCAACTCAAGCTTGTTCACAAACCTATTCAACCTATTCAGTTTCTTTCTTACCACTGCTAGCCCAGAGCTCCTTTCTATATGCTGTCCGTTTGTCACTCACATGGTGCAGTTCCTTTAACAGTGATCCCAAACCAATAAGGATTTTATAGGTGAACCGACGTGGAGCCCCACAAGCATGTAAAGGGATCTATCCGTGCAACAGATCCCACTGTACAAGTTAGGCTTCACCTCTTTAGAGCTGTACCCTAGTCATTCATACGTATGTAAAGATTAGTCTAAACAGTATGAACTAGGTGCTATTTTCCTCCTTCCTATTTTGGACACGAGTGATAATATTAAAAAAAAGATGTAATTGCAGTTAGAATATTTTATTAATTTTTGTTAGAACAGTTGTTCTCAAGACACCTTTGCACACCAAAAAGCAAAAACTGTCACCTGAGAACAATACCAGCAAGAGAGGTGTGAACTGCTCTCTGATTTGCCTCAACAAGGTGTTAACTTCAAAGCCTAGTTGGGACCATTTAAACTGCAAGATTATTAAGCACAGTAGTCTAGCAAAACTGCAACTGAAGGAAGGAACATTTTAACACCTTTCGCAACTATTACACACAACCTGTATATAAGCTCCTTTCATTGCATCTTTTCTCCTTTTGCAATTCCTTTCTTTCTGTATTAGTTTAGATGATGATATTTCACTTTTTTCACACTGAGTTTTCATAGTTGGGCAGTATGATGATGGACCCCTTAAAATAACACAGATGTATTTATGGAGAGATAAGATAGATGCTTTTCTTGTGCAGCATGCAGTGTCCAAGCTCTTCACATCATGATATAGCTAAGAAGCTTCATAAATAAAATAGCAACCATTAAAGTAGCAAGTATAACAACAAAGAGCATTTCCCAGGAAAAGTAGTGTCTCTTTGCCCTTACCTTTTTCAACTCCATCACAGACCCCATAACTACTCACCCCCCACCCAATAAAACCTTTCTGATGGAAGAAGAAGAAAGGAGTCCTTCTATCCATTTGAAGCAGTTTAACTCTTTATGGCTGCTCCTGCATTTCTAGACATTGGGTCTAGTCTATTGAGTTGGATAAAATGATACAGTACCCAGGCCCCTTTCCTGGGTGGTTCATTAATTTAGTAACCTGTTATGTCACTTCACAAATATTCCTTCTCATATGCAAATCCATTGTAACCCAGCCCCCTGCACCAAGTTGCTGGCATCATGGATTGAGCTGAAACTCAGGGTCTGCAAGAACAAGCCTCTTCTAGCCAAGCTGTACCACAAGGTATCTTGTCTCAAAGAAATAGCTCACTCAGAAACTTCTTTATATATAGACTCCTAGGCTGCATCCAGATGAGCACAGCTGTGTGGTATGTGGTGCTGCAGACACATCTGCAGCACCACACACTGCACATTCAGCTGTTCTCCGCACTGCAAGGGAGCAACATGATGGGGTTGCTGCTCCCTTGCAGCTGCTCCGTTGCAGCAACCTGCACAAAAAAAAAGCGGAGAGGCACACATGGGGACAGCGTGAGCTGCTCAAAACTGGAGCGTAACTGCCCAGAGCCATATTTCAGCTGCCAGCCAGGCTCCAACCCAGCCTTCCCTACCCCATCCGGGGTAGCTTGCCATGTGCCAGAAGGTGCGTGGCACAAGTGTTCCCTGGGGACAAGTAGCAGGGGCACAAGGTGTCCTGCTCCTATTTGTCCCCAGGGAACCAAACATCCACACTTGTGTGGACGCGGCCCTAGAGGTGGACAGAAAGCTACATTGTGGGAGGGTTACACTTGCATTTGTCGACAGTGAATGTCACCTGCCATCAAGCTGCCCATTTGCTTAGGTTGACCAGGTCCTTCTGAAGTTCTTCATTAGTACCATTGTCCCATTTCAGTAATCTTCCCCAAAATCTCAGACAAGCTCTAGGTGATCGTGCAGGAGTGGAATTGGTTAGGTTTTGGGGACAAGGAGAATTATTTCTTTACCAGCTCCATTTGTTAAAATGCTAAACTTTGTCTGATGTTGGGATTAAACCGCATCTTGAGTTAATAAAATATAAGAATCCTGGCATTTTATGCAAAGAGAATCTATTTTAGTGTTTTTTTATACAATAAACCCACACGAAAATAACACTATCCCACTGTTTCTGAGCTGGATGATATGATTTTATATATCTTCATCCTGGAATTTGTTACATAAATCACCACTTCAACCACGGTAACAGAGTATATCAGCCTCTGGGATGAAGTGGACTGACTCTTTGCTGGCTGACAGTGCGATGCACCTCGAGACAGTAGTTGAAGGTGGGAAGTGCAGAAGAACCCAAACCCACCCAAAACCATGTCAGTATTTATACCAAGCTCAGCACCACTTGTAGCTATGCATTAAGGTAGACAAGCGATGCAGTATATTGGAAACAAAAAGTATATAACGTTTCTCGGAAATATCACAATAAGCCTGGCAAGTCAGCACCATTATATAAAAGAGAATATTTCTTTGTCATGAAACACACACACATGCACCTCCCACATGAAGTTTTGGTTCAGTTTCTCAATATTTTCACCACTTGAATTTTAGTTGCTACAGCTTTTCACGGCCCCAGATTAAATGTATTACAGGGAACGTTTGAGGCTTTTTCTTGGATAGCAACCTAAGCAGAGAGATATACACATCAGGAGGATTAAACCACATGACCATGTGCCATGAACATACAATAACAGAGTTTCAGCATAAGAATCCTATACAAATCTAGTAAATGGGAAGATAATATACACCATGGCTAGCAGTCTACATTATATTTCATTTTCTTTCTTTCTTTCTTTTCCTCAGAAAAAAATGTGCCTTAACTATCCAGTATAAATATTTGTTTCCAATGTTGTCATGAATTGTACTTTTCCACTGCATGCTAGCAACTCTCAAATACCATCTGATCCTCAAGCATAGGCAAAAAAAACTATGCTATGCGGGGGGGGGAAACTTGGCATTTCTCTGTAACTTCAACTTTTAAACCCCTCTTTTCTTTCCCTCGCCACATTTTCTATTAGAAATCTATTCAAATAGTACACTTCCCTTTTTGTGGAAGAAGGAAAGAGGATGCCTTGCTAGTTCTTGATTACGAACTTTTACAAAACCGGGAAGGAAGATATTCTTTGAAACTGGATCTACTGTAGGACGGAAGCCAACACACAGGACACGGTGTCTTTTAGAAAAGGCCACACACAGTGCCACAGCAGTCATATGACTTCTCTGTCACATCCTGAAGCCATTTCCAGCTCGTGCACGAGTTTGTACTCCCATTTAGAAGAGGATGGGATATATTGGGAACACACATATGGAAACACTTTCAGGGAATCAGTTTCCATGAAATCCATAATGAGCCAAGTGGCTTCAGATGTGGCGGCGTGCCTCAGATTAGCCAAAAAAAAAAAAGGGGGGGGGGACACAAATCCACCCTTTCAGCCCTTATTTCAGTTTCAGAAAAAAATTAAAAACCACTAATGACTTATGGCTACCAAAACACACACACACACACACACACACACACGAGTCAGAGCAAGCTTTTCCCTCCTAAAAATAGAAGCCTTGTTATCGATACTTTTATCAATCGGTTTCTGCCACTCATCTACCCTGCAGAGCCTTAACTCTTTCTTTCTGAAGTGTTGCTGAATCCAGCAACGGGGGGCAAGAGAGTGGGAAAACTGTGTGTGTGTGTGTGTGTGTGTGTGTGTGTGTGTGTGTGTGTGTGTGTTTGTATGGCCAGGATGACTGCCTCTCATTTGATAACATGTGCGGTCAATTAAGACCGTTTTCAAAATTGCAGCTAAATGATAAATTGTTGGTCACGTAAATCTCTCAAGAACGGCTGTATTCAGATGGGACATCCTTATGCTTTCTTATGGCCCATTTTGGTTGTAACTGGGTCACGTTAAAAGCAGGATTTATGAGCTGGTTGATATGTTGCATATTATACATTGATGTCAAGTTGGAGGTGTTTATCATCAGCCTAATGTGTTCCAGTGGCAGGGGACCTAAAGTTCAGGAGCAGACCTGAACCTGCCTCGCTGAAAGTTATGTGGATATGGCAATGGAGGAAGAGTACCAGCTTTGGCTTAGGAACAAAAACCACTTACTGTGGCCTTCAAGCAATTCAACAAGCATCTCGGGAGGGTCCAGGAACCCAAGATATTGATTAAAAAACAAAAAAAACAACCAAAACAGAGTAGCAATATCTCAATCTGAGTATTAGTAAAGAGCCTAAATATTTGTCTGGATGGCCAAGGATATAGGGAATATGAAAGACCCAGCACTGAACAACTAGGGACATTTAAAACAGGAACAGAAGAGATGTCGGCTCCAGCTTTTCTTTTGGTTAGTTTACGTTTATACCTAAATGAAACTTAGCCAGGAATTTGGTTCTTAATTTGGACCAGATCTTGCAATGCTCACTCTCCCTAAGTACTAACTCTCTCTCTCTCTCTCTCTCTCTCTCTCTCCCCCTCTCTCTCTCTGTCACACACATGCGCGCGCGCGCACACACACACACACACCCCTTTCTGTTTTCAGTAGGACTATTTGCAGAGTAGGGCTGAGCCAACATCAGTAAGAAGGAGAGAATCAAGGCCTGACGTAGCCAGGGTTGCAGCTTGTTTAGGACTAAAAAAATAGTGAAGTTAGAAAATCAAATTCCAATAAATTTCAACGCTTTTCTGCTTATTGCTCAGCCTTCACCAAGGAGCTCTGAGCGAGGCTCTCACATGCTGTCACTGCAATGCTTTTCTCGACTTCCGCCTCCAAAACTGGATTTGAGATTTGTTTCTCAGACTGTTCTTTCCACTAGGGTTCGGCACAGTAAACTAACTCAAAACTTCTGCATCAAGGAAAAGGTCTCTTTCAAAGTTTTGTTTGGCTTTGCTTTCAAAGAGCTGTCTGTATATTTTAGAATATGTAGAATTTTCCTTTGATTTAAACCTCCTTCCTAACAATGGACAAGAGAAGATTTCTCTGCTGAGCAATTTAAACAAAAACAAACATATTTTGGTTACCCAGGGCCTTGTTCTCAAAGTGATTTTTTTCAGGGGAAAATCAAACCTTACAAATTGTTAAGCTTTTGGCGAAAAAACTTAAACTCACAGACTCAGATAGCATAGTTTTTTCTCCATCCACCAGCTAAATAGTATAGTAAAAAGGGGCAAAAAAAGAAAAAGAAAGCACCTTCCTGCCTTGCACACATTTATAAAAAGATTAAATGTCTGATTTAAACAAATACGAAGACACTGCTGCAGCACTGAAATCACTTGAATGCACATTTTCAACCTCAATCTGTGCCTTTTTCCAGTGCCCTAATGTTTTTTGTTTTTTCTTTTTCCCGGGTATGAAGTTTTCTGTCTCCTGAACATAAACAGACACACCTAACTCTGCATTAAGGCAGCTGAAAGCAACTGTTTGTTTTTAGAGAGAGCGCTATGCAGAAGACCACAAAACTGACGCTGTAAGAGCAGCAGCTCCTGTGCTTGCAAGAGAGCTTAACACGGGGACTACAGCTGAATTCGATGGAAAAATGTGTTGCTGTTTTTGGTCAGGACAAGATACGCTGGTGTAATTCTCAGGCTGGAAGGTAAATTCTCCCAGCAAAGCAGAGGATCCATCTCCCTTTCATGATGGGCATGCAGTGACTTTTATCCAAGCTGTCTTGTTGCTTCCTGAGACATCAGGCCTCTTTTCAAAGCAGCTTATACAGTTTCTTCAGCACCCCTGAGAGTGCCACCAAGCCACGTGCTCCAACCACCCGCCCCATTTCCTGCGCACCAAGCCGAGCACTGGGACAGTGAAGCACCTGGGGGAAACCCCCCCAGCCTTTTCTTAGGTGCCCTGTCTCCAGCGTGCTTGAGAGAGGATGCAGGGTCAGCCCCAGGAAAGCTTTGCTGCCTCATTTCTGGGCTTGGTGCCTGCAAAGCAGAAGCATGGAGGCAGGTCGTGCTCAAGATCAGCACACATGGGAGCAGCATGGAAGCAGTTTAGACATGCCCATAAGAGGACTGGGGGGTCACAGTGTCCAGCACGCTGAATATAAGCCAAGAAGCATGCAAAAAAAATAACCCAACAGGATCTTGGTTTGTATTAACAGGAGCATCACCTGCATGTCAAGGGGAACGATTCTTCCACTCTAGCCAGCACTGCCAAGGCCTCACCTAAAGGACTATGTCCAATTAGGGGTACTGTTCTTCATGAAGGACGTAGAGAATTTGGAAAGAGTCCACTGGAGAATGAGAAAAATGACTAGAGGCCTGGGAAACACGACTTATGAAGAAACACTGGAAGAACTGGGATTTTTTGGCCTAGAGGAGAATCTATTGAGAGGAGATGTAATAACAGTCGTCAAAAATACACAAAGGGTGGTTTTGCACAGGATGGTGCTATATTATGCCTTAGGGCCACAGAGGACAAGAGAATAAATAGTGGTCTTAAATTACGAAAAAGGAGATTAAGATGAACTTCCTGTGAGGGTAATTAAGCATTGGAATAGGCTAGAAAGACTGTGGGATCTCCATCCCTGGGAGTTGTTAAGAGCACATTAGATGAGCACTTGTCTGGAACGGTTTAGACAAGGATGAGCCTGCATTAATCAGGAGGTTGGACTAAATGGCTTCCTCCAGTCCCTTCCAGCCCAAATTTTTATGAGTGCATAAAAATGATGCAAGAGCAATGCGAGTCCCATTGACCTTCAACAAGGCTTAAGTCCTGCCGAAGATCTTCTACAGTGAACTAAAGGAGTAAAAGCGCTCTCAGGGAGGCTAGAAGAAGTGTTTCAAGGACTCCCTCAAGTCATCCTTGAAACATTTCAACATCGACCTGAAGTCCTGGGAAGATTTTGCTCATGATCGTTCCACCTGGAAAAGCCTCATCCATACCAGAGCTACCGTCTATGAGCAGAGGACTGCTGAGGCAGAGCAGAAGCGCAAACAGTATAAATCTCACAACAGCAGCACATCCGCTGTTGATCAAGCAACCCAGTGGCATCTCTTGCTCAGTGTGCCACAGATAGTTCAAAGCACAAATCAGCCTGATCAGCCACTCGCGTGCTTACAGAAACCAACCCCACCAGTGGCGTCATGGTCATCTTCAGATTCGAAGGACGAGCAACAACAACAAGTATTATGTACACACAAAGGATCTACTGCATTAACTCCACCGGACAGAACATGCAAGCTCAATGTGGATGGAGTTATATCAGTTTAATGGGATACTTTACCCCAGTACAGGGAGGGAAATAACCCAGGCAGGTATAAATATGCAAATATAGCTGTATTTATACTTAGACTTGCACCCACACATTAGTAACTAACACCAGTTTACCCATACAAAAACTGCGCAGACCAGACCATAGGCATCTAAGTGCCCAAGTCATTTTTGAACGCTCCTACATCCAAAATCAGTTTTACAAACTATCTCCCTTGTCTACAGCCACACCAGTCTAACATGGGGCACAGAAGTTGCACCAGGTGTGATATTAAATTAATTTAATTTACATTACTGTAGCTAACTTGGTACAAAGTCCCGAGTGGATCCTTTTCTTTGAATTCAAACCTGAATTCATTCCTTTGTTGCCTGAAGCTAAACAGATATATGCCAGTCAGAGATGGGAGCATCATGGAAAAAGCGAGCAGGGTGATTGCACTAGAGAAAGGGGGGCTTATTAGATATTTTGCAAAGTCCATCCAGTGATTCAAGTGCTTACGGAGAGAAAATGAGATAAAGGGCTTACAGCACCATTTCTTTTTCAGCTCTAACACTGACTTTGCGTCTAACTGAGCAAAATGCTTAAATTTTCTGGCTAAGTTCACCATCTGTAAGAGGGATATTTTAGTACCTTGTACCATCTCAATGCCAAGGGATGGAGAAACAATGCATTAAAGTGTGAGAGAGGTTTTGAGATCCTGTGACTGAAGACGATAGAGAGGTACAAGGACCAGAACAACAATTCAACAGTATCTTTGGTAAACTCTTTGGCAGATTAAATCAAACAGAAGGTGGAAAACAGAGAGCCTGCTGAACACTTGGCTGGAGATAAACTTTCATAGTCAGTCACAACATATAAAATACATTAGGGTTGTAAACAGTAATGGTTCTCAGTCTACATTATTCACTTCAGTCACCTTCAGCTGCATGGGAGAGCTAGAGCTTGAAGTGTTTTAAACCGAACTTCCCCAGTTCATACGAGCTGCAGAAAGAGCCTACGAACTTCAAAACTTGCCAAGAAGCAGAACGAAGGCAATACGTTAAAACACAATTGCAGCTGTAACAGTTTGAATATGGGTCCTGGGCAAGGACCTTTATTAAACAGCTGCAAACCAACGTGCACCACCTATGCCAGGCCGAACAATATTCGGACTTGGTTTCCTATCTCATTTTACAACCCAGTACAGAGAGGGCCTAATTAGAGTTCACTGGTATTTCAATTTTCCTCTGCTCTCCTCCTCACCTGTAAGAAATTGCAAGCTGCCTTTAAGCAGGAGTCAAAAGGAAAACAAAAAACCCTGTTAAAAGAGAGGTTTGAAAGAGGGAGGAAAAGGACGGGGATAGAGAGATGCCTTTTTCCCATTGCCAGGATTCCTCTGTGGCTCCTCCCAACCTGCCAGTATCCACATCACAGCCCTTCCCGTATGCAGTTTGTTGCAGATGATTCTTCCAACCAGGAATTTCTGTGCGATTTCCCTGTTGCTGCCCAGCCTCGTTTTTCTTACATCATCCCGCCACAGGCTTTAGGTCAGCAGATCTCCTTGCACTCCCCATTCCTTGCATTTGATTCCTCCTTCTGTTCAGCAAGTTGTTCACCTTGGCACCAGCTCAGACGCCGAGCTCCTGGGCTGTTTGCCACCTTCTGTAAGCCTGTGCCCTAGATGCTGATTAAAAGCTTGTGCTCCTTCTCATGGAGATCTCAGTCCTCCGCTCCATACCTTGTCCCCGGAGCTGCCTCCCGGATCAGTCATCGTTCTGAAACCATTCTACAGTAAAGCCTGTTTCAGCTCCCATTTCATGCTCAGCAGCTGTCTGTAGGTATTTCATCTGCCTTTATAAAACTCTCATTGCCTCTCAGGCACTTGTTAATACAAGCTCTTTTTTTAAACAGGGGGTCTTAATTTTAACAAACATAGGGAGGGTGAAGAGTTATTGTTTTCTAAACACAACATTCCTCCACCAGCTCCACCTCCATTACTGATATATTTAGCTTCAACTTAACAAAGATTTTTCCTGGAATTGATCTTTGTTTGGGGACACAGTTTTGGTTGTGGTTTAAATCGTGCACTTCCCTGATCCCTTGACATGAGCCTGGCAGCTCTGTGCTGGCTGGCTCCTTATTCAGCCCCTCTTAGCTAGGCAAATGTCAAAGTCACCATCATAAAAAATGCCCAACCCCCTTACTAAGCACCAGGCCACTCAGTCTGGGCTTTACTGCCCAGGATGAGAGTCTCCTGCATACACCGAAGGCAGCAAAGCTGTAATTAAAAACAGGAAGTTTGCTTTCTCCAGGAAGTTTGCAGGGCTACTTGTTGCTCTTCCAAGCCAAACTAAATGTCCATACTGCAGATCTCAGTGGAGATTTTCCAAGCTAAGAAACCCAGACATGATTTCCATGAAAATAGCCCATAGGTTTCTACATTTTCAAAGAGCTGTATAGACAGAAACTCAGTAATCAAGAAAGCCCTGTTTAATGTAGCTAAGCATTGTTATCTCTGTTTCACACATCAAGAAAGCAGAGCAGTGCAACCCAAAGGGTAAACATGTGTTTGGGGGGAAGGGAAAATGGTCTGCCACTAGTGGATAAGGTACAGTCAGGAGCAGGGGTGGGCAATTATCTTACAGAGTTTTGTCAAGCCATTGAGGGCTGCATGACAGGCAGCCCAGGGCAGATTAATATTAATTTTATAAATTTTTTAGGGGCCCCGCGGGCCAGATAGAATGGCCTGGTGGGCCGCATCCGGCCCCCGGGCCGCATTTTGCCCACCCTTGGTCTAGAGCCTAGAGTCAGGTGCTACCACTGTGTTTATATAAAACCTAGCACACTGGGACTCTGATCCCACTTGAAACCTCTCGAGTTACTGTAAAAGGAATCATTTTTAATAATTATGCAACAGGACACATCAGTACAGCTGCCACTGAGCAGATGAACCAAGAATCACAACACTCTAGTACAAGACCAATATGACTGCCTCCAGATCACTTTTAACAACCAGAATATCAAAAAGGAATTGTACAAGAGGCAGGAACAAGGGCTTGCGGCTAAATATGAGCATGAAGAAATATGACATGCAAGGAGGGATAAAATGAAAAAGGCTAACATGCAAAATGAGTTATAATTAGCCACAGACATAAAAGACAATGCAAAAAGATTCTATAAACACACCAGATGAAAGACAAAGGAAAATACAGGTCTATTATTTAACTGGGAAGAAGAACAAATAATGGAAAGCTCAAGTAGTCAATGACATCTTGACTGTAGTCTTCAGAAAAAAGATGAATTGTGATCTGGCATTCATTAAATTAAACAAGAGGTAGGTGTACTCTCCAAAACAGAGAAAGAGCAGGTTAAAGAATATAAATTAAATGTACTCATGGGAACTCATGGAGGATGAGGCATGGAAACAGTACTGCCAAATAAAGTGGTTGTCTTATAATCAGGGTCATCTTATAGTTAAGTAAATTAGGTAATTATCTTCTCGGACAGAATAAGTGCCTTCCTGATAAGGGGTGGGGGTGGGAAATGTGATATATAGGAATTTTTAGAAAGGCTTTTAACACTGTCCCACATGGCATTCTTATAAGCAAACTAAGATAATATGGTCTATATCAGTGATTCTCAAACTCCTGTCTGTGAGACCATGGTAAGTAAACCACAGAATATAATAGTTCCCTTGTCTTCTACTAAAAGTATGCCTCTCCATGGACTGCCATGTGGTTCAGCCTGGGGGGAGCGCAGCCCTGGCTCTCTCCGCCTCCCACCACTGGGCTGCCCTCCATGGGCCTGGCGGAGCCGATCGGAGCGCAGCACCAGTTCTGCCCACCTCCCACTGCCAGGCTGCGCTCCAATCGGCTCCACCAGTCCCACGGAGGTCAGCATGGTGGTGAAAGATGGGCAGAGCCTGTGTTGTGCTCCACCTCCTGCCACTAGACTGAGTTGCATGGGGCTGCAAGCCGTGGGGAGCTGAGCCCAGTGGAGGGAGGCTCTAGACCAAGGGTGGGCAAAATGCGGCCCGGGGGCCGGATGCGGCCCACCAGGCCATTCTATCTGGCCCGCGGGGCCCCTAAAAAATTTATAAAATTAATATTAATCTGCCCTGGGCTGCCTGTCATGCAGCCCTCAATGGCTTGACAAAACTCTGTAAGATAATTGCCCACCCCTGCTCCTGACTGTACCTTATCCACTAGTGGCAGACCTTTTTCGAGAAATCCATGGTCCAGCCCCTGCCTTTAACACCACCTGTGGCATTTGCCAGAGACTGCAGCTCTAAGGTCAGCCTTCTTAGCCATTAGTGGACTCGTCTATAAACCTTTATTTGACCTGTGGGACTGATCATCCTCAACCATGAGGGATCATTGTCACCAATAACTAAAAGTATGATGGTAAAGATGCACAGAGGTTTATGAGAAATTCTGTGGGTTAACATTTGTCCACTGATCCAAGGAGAAGTAAAGGAACCACTGATCTAGATGAGATCATCATAAATTATTTCACCATAATCACCAATAGTTCACTGTCAAACAACAAAGGTCTTCACGTGGGTCCCTGGATAATTCGAGTTTTGGGGTACCGGGTCAGAATTATAAATGATCTTGGCAAATTGTAGAGCTGGTCCGAAATAACCAAAATGAAATTCAGTAAAGACAACACCAAAATTCTAGACTTAGGGAGGAAAAAATCAAATCCATCAATACATAAGGTCATAACTGACTTGGCATCAGTAATTCTAAAAATGATCTGGGAGTTATTGTGAGCCACAAATACAAATGAAACATCAGTGTGATGCTGTTGCAAAAAAAAGCAAATGTCATTCTGACATGTATTAACAGGAATGATGCATTTAACACACAGGAAGTCATTATTCTGCTCGACTCAGTGCTAGTTATGTCTCAGCTGCAGTAAAGTGTCCAGTTTTAGACACCAGCTTTTAAGAATCACTGGAATCCTCAAGAGAGCAACCAGAATGATAAAAGGTTTATAAAACATGGCCTTAAGGATAGGTAGATGGCACGGGGTGCATCTACACGTTCATTAATGCGCTGTAGTTACTGCACATGAAGTTTAGTACTTGGTTAACCAAGTACAAAATCAATGCACAGTCACTCCTGCTGCTGCACAGTAGCGCCAGTGAATGGGTTTTCAGTGATGCTCACTGCTCAGTAGTACTAATACCACTGCACAGTAGTGTATTAGCAAGGTTTTTGCCCAGTACACTACTGAGCAGTGTTATTAGGCTACTGCGTAGTTAGTATCTCATGTAGACGTGCCCACTGAGTGGTTCAATCTAGAAAATATAATCTATATGAAAAGGGTACAAGATAATAGTCTTCTAATATGTTACAGTTTGTTACAAAGAGGCTGGTGACAAATTGTTCTCTGTGTCCACTGGGAATGGGACAGAAGAATTAATTTGCAGCAAAGAATTAAATTAAACAAGAAAAATCTTTCTAATGTAATGGTGAGTGAAGTCCTGCAATGACTTCGGGAAGCTGCCGAATCTCACTGAAGGTTTTTAAGAATCTGTTAGACAAACTTCTGTCAGAGACAGTCTATGCATACTTAATCCCACCTCAGAACAAAGGATGGGACTAGATGGTCTCTTAAAGACTCTTCCAGCCATACATCTCTATGATTTTATGACCCAAAATAAAACCAAAAAATTGGCCATTCAGCCTAAGCTGCTGCACCACTGCATTTTGCTCAAAGACTACCAGAACCATGCAACCCTCCTCCACGTAAGCCCCTTCTTTTTACTTTCAAGGCTCTTCTTGGTGTATTCCCACCCAACCCAACTACCTGTTGTTAGGAACCTACTTAACTTGCTGCAAGATACAGCAATTTCTGCAGCTTGCTCATGGCACTAAATGCTGACTTAGCAGGCATTTCCCAGTGTCCCTGCCCTCGCCACTGATTGGTGGAGAGGCTCTGCTATTGCTGCAGACAATCAATAAGTGTCAAGCACATGAGAGTGGCTGCAGGGATTGCCGCATCATCTAAATATCACAGTAAGGACTGAGAAATTCTAAAACAGCGTATTACATGAATAATATGCTGGCGAGCAGGGCAGTGTGAAGCTTTGCCAGCTGTTTTGTTTTGACACTATTTCGACTCATTTTGAGCTCGAAACAGCAAAATCAAAACAAAACGAAGGGCTCTGAAACCACCTCAAAACGAAACAAGGCCAGTCGAAACGTTTTGAAACTTTCAAAACGTTTCGAATTTTGAAGCAGCAGCCAGGTGGTGGGAAGCTGGGGAGAGCTGGGGCTGCGCTCTGAGCAGCTCTGCAATCCCATGTGGTTCAGCCTGGGGGGAGCGCAGCCCTGGCTCTCTCCGCCTCCCACCACTGGGCTGCCCTCCATGGGCCTGGCGGAGCCGATCGGAGCGCAGCACCAGTTCTGCCCACCTCCCACTGCCAGGCTGCGCTCCAATCGGCTCCACCAGTCCCACGGAGGTCAGCATGGTGGTGAAAGATGGGCAGAGCCTGTGTTGTGCTCCACCTCCTGCCACTAGACTGAGTTGCATGGGGCTGCAAGCCGTGGGGAGCTGAGCCCAGTGGAGGGAGGCAGAGCCTCCACTGGGCTCAGCTCCCAGAACCGGTCCCAGGTGGCGGCAGCACCCCCGCCTGCACCCCTGGGAGGGCTGCGGGGTTCTGCCAGATTCCTCCAGGGGTGCGGGCCCCCAATCTGTGTGCAATCACAGGAGGCTGCTCCTCCTCCAGTTTTGTGCTTCCCCATTATAGCCTCTGGGCAAAACATTGAAACAGCATCGAAACAGTGAAACTGTTTTGACAAAACAAAGCGGAACAGTGCTTTCAAAACAAAACGAAACACTGGTCCGCCAAAACATTGAAACAGAAGTCAAAGCAGAACGGTGCTGTTTCGCACAGCCCTCCTGGGGAGAGGATCTGGGGAGGGGTTGATCACGGCCGACGGACTGTTTCCAGCGATCCCGGATACCACCACTTTCCACAGTTTCTGCAAAACCACAGATTAAGTAGGTCCCTACCTATGGTCTCTTGTTTCCTATCAGCATGTCAACTCCCCCCACCTTGAGCTCTCCAGTCTTTCTGCCTGTATCCTTGTCTTGGAAGATAAGCTCTTGAGGTCTTTTTTTCCCCTCAAAATGTGATTTGTGAGTGGGACTTCTAGACACTACCACAATGTAAATGTTATTAAAGATAAATGGCCTCCACATGTAATGTGGCAAGAGGATGATTTCAAAAACTGCCCATCAGTGACTTGCAAATATAATTATTGCTTTGATCACTGAGCTACACCTCTGGAGTAAGGCTGACTGATGTACTCCGACAGTTGCCCAAGGCAGCATGCGAGGCTCAGGAAAAGCCTAGTCAAGAAAACAAACTGTGGAAGCTATAACTTTTATTGGTTCATGGAAGCCTTCACCTTCTGCAGCAGAGTAGGCCAACACTTGACAGAGTTTTAGCTGTCAGGGAATTAAACAAACCAGTCCTGGAACGAGTTTTGTATTTCTCAGTAAATCAAGTTATTATTTCTCAAGTTATCAGATCTGGGGCATACACTTTGTCCAATACCTAGTTTTCTTGTAGGGATGTGTTGTACAGGCTGCTGCTGCTCTGTCTTCACAACAAACCATGAACTCTTGTCTCACAACATGAACTCAGATGAGGTGGGCATCCTTCCACTCATATTACAACATGTTGCCACCCACCCAAGGTCTAGATATCAAGAGGTGTTTCTTAGATTAAATGGGATGCTTGTTCTGAAGCAGCTATATCCTAGCTGACCCATCAATGATATACAGAACAAACTGCACATGCAGTGTCATTACAAACTTTAAACCTATGTTGTCTGTTTTTCTAGCCTCTGCCAACTGGGTGGATCATAGGTGGTGCAGACACTGATCGGGGTGGTCCACGTTCCACCTCCCCAGGGGTGGATAAATGCATGGGGCCATGGGGCCCAGGCCCAGGGGTCCCTACCAATCAGCTCCCTCCCCCCCTGGGCTGCCAGTGGCAGCATGGCCTAGGCAGGCATCCTGGCTGTGGGCATCTGGGGCAGGCAGCACGTGCCTCCTCCCTCCCAACTGGGCCAGATCAAGAGGCTAGGGGGTGGGCACAGGGCTTTGTGCAGGTGGTATCAGCTTCCCAGGGCCATCTGTTGCCAGGAGGCCCCATGGGCACCCCCACTTCTGCTCTCCACTGTCTGTGGATGGCCGCTGACACCAGCACTGCTGGGGCAGGACAGGAAAGAACAGCCCTGCCCTGCCCTGCCCTGCCCTGCCAGGGTCGGGAAAGGGGCAGGAGGGCAGCTGGGGGCAATGCAGAGCCCTCGCCTGTCCCACAGTGATGGGGGAGACCGCAGCCCTGGCTGCGCGACACCTGCTGGGTGGAGGGGCCGGGCTGCACTGGGGCCAGGGCTGGCTTCACTTCAGCAGTACTCTGGCCCCCTGGCTCAGCCCGGATGTGCCAAGGAGGCCAAACAGGCCCGGTGACAGCCACCTGGTGGGTGCAGAGGAAACCTGCCCTCGCCTGGTGGGGGCCTCCAATTTTCTGTTTGCCTCAATAACTCTTAATCTGCTACTGCATCTCTCCTGATGGCCCCATGGGTGGATTGAGGATTTTGAAAAGGGGGGTGCAGATGATGAGGGGCATTTTTACATGCAACATGCCTCATTTTCCTCCAGTTAAAAAGAAACTAGAAGCTTTACTAATAAGCTAGGGGCCCATCACTCGGTCATTCAGTTTAATATCAAAGCCAAAACCAATATCACTTTATGGGAATGCTCACTAATTTGCTACATTACATATTAAGTTTAAAAACACAACAAGCTAGGCAAAAAACAGTCACAATAGTCAAAAGATATTGTGTCATTAGCCCTGTTGTCATTATAGTGAAGAAGGGTGATTGCACCCCAAAGCTTGTTAAGAGCTTTTTTCCCAACTACTCAGTTGGTCTAGTAAAAGATATCACATCTACCCAAAGAACGTTGCCTGCTTAAATGTACATCTCTTATTTAGATTTATAAAATAAAATCTAGTCTTCTTGAACACCTTGACAATTGAGTAAATATTAGTACTACCCCTGAGTTAAAGTTTTTAGCCTGAACTAAAAAAAGCCTGCAAGGCAGTTAAACATTGCCTGAAAAAGCATAATTTCAACAGTGGGATAGTAAAACCATTAACAAGCATTAATGCCTATGGAATGACGAGAGATTAGGAGGAACCAGGTAGATAGATGATAATGAGACTTGAAGCCAATCGATTCCCTCAGCCGCACCTGAATAGAAATGCCGCTGAGGTTTGGGGAGAGCAGGAACTGCGGGGGGGGGGGACCACTGTACCCCTGCTTCCCCCTAGTTCTGCCCCTACTCCGCACCCCATAACAGACAGTCAATACCAACCAGGCAAAAGCAAGCCCTAAGGGGCCAGTATTGAATTCCTGGTGCTTTCTTTGTTACTCCCAGGACTGTTTCTTTTTTCTGTTGTACGCTGCTTTTGCACCAATGTTATACTGACCTCAACACAGTTGCTTTTGCTTCTCACTTACATGAGCTGAGTATCACACTTTGTGTAGTGTCAGTGCTAATATAGAGTCCAGCATGGAAAACTCATTTTTGTATGGCACAAGACATTAATCTCTGCATCTACCAGCCCCACAGTGCAAGAGGTAACAATGTTCTTCTTCCTTCTCACCACAGAGATGTTTTTGACCCTCTATGTCAGGATGAATACACTTCTATTCATGCAGGCCCACCCATACCCATCACACCCCGTGATAGCAGAGTGCAGTATTCTTCCTTCCCTTCACCTCAGGCCTGGCTACCATTTTGCAATCCTTAGTCTTCATATCTGACACAGAATAATACGTTCTGCAAATGGGAGGCAGGCAATGTTGAAGAAGCAGCGTGTATCCTGCCCTCACTTCCTCCATGGGTAGCTACAGCGCTTGGAAAGGCTGCACAAATGTTCTTTTGTGCAAATCACAGCTGTGCTATGGGAGCCAAATTTCTTTGTGTGGCAGTGATGCTCCCTAGTCCCAAGTAATGAAGGGATTAACTTCTGCTCAGCCTCCCTCTTTACCTTGCACATGGGTTCAGAGGGCGGCCTACGAGAACAGGGCGCGAGAAAGTAGAGGATGCTGTGTACATGTATCCTGTAGCCAAAGGCCAAAGAAGTGGACAGAAGCCCTGCAGGAGAATTTCTTCTCTTTGCTTTCTGATCATGCCACCCTTGCATTAAGCGTAGCAGAAAAGACACTGCTGATTGTGACAGTCTTGTTCAAAGAGAGTGCTGGAAAACAGCATCAAAAGTGCAGAAAAACGTGCATGCCTTGTGTAGGAAAAATATCCCATCACCTCTGTCCGATGCAACAAGTGAGGTCAAATAAAAAGCAAGTTTGCCCTTGTAAAGATGGGTGATTCACATAGCAGAATAAAAATGTGACAGTTCCCAAAGGAATTCCACAAGTCCACCTCCTTCCCCGGACCGAGATGCAGCACTGGTGCTGCTAAAACTGTTTTCTCAATGACATCTTCCAGCCAGAACAGACACGTAGCCTCTCTTTGAGAAACCTGCTGAAAATGATTCCTGCTGAGCTGATACCATAGGGTAAGTGCAGCCAAGGAAGCACATTTTGCCTTGCAGATCTAATGCAATGTCCTTTCTACCCTGTCATCTATCTCGATGGACAAGGCATGCACTGGAATTAAACTCTGAAAAGAGAAAGCTAGCAAGCGGCCAAAAAGAGCAAAATAAATTCCCAACCGGGTCCAGCGGACAGACTGCAGACAGCCGGCCTTCTGACGGAGCCCTAGGCCGGTGTGAGGTGAGAGCGGGGCTCGATCCAAGGGCTGAGGTTTGAGTGGAATATCTTTGCAGAGCCCCAGCTCCAGCCTTTTGGGAAGTTAAAATGTTGCACATTTAAACCCAAATAGCCATTTTCTCTGTGGCTTCTGTTACTTCCCTATGATTCACCACAAAAACCTGCTCTTTGCCAGAGCTTGTTCTATTCCAAATCTCCCCTGTAACAGAAGTCCTTAGAACAGGGGGAAAAAAATTGAGAACGGGCTCTTTGATTTAGCAAAGGCAAAATAAGATCCAGTGGCTGGGAGTTAAAGATAGACACATTCTGATTAGAAACAGGGAGCAATTTTTCCCTAGTGAGGGCAATCAAATACAGCGACTGACAGCTGTGGTTGATTCTCAATGGCTGACCATTTTAAAATCAAAAGTAGATATTTTTCTAAAAGATGTTTTAGTTAAGCAAGCATTAATTCTGGAAAATCCAATGGCTGATGTAATGTCAGGGGGGTTAAATTAGTGGATCACATTAATCCTTTCAAACTTTATGATCTATGAATTAATAAATTAACCTGGTCACCGTTGTGCTTTACTATGAGTCACTGTAACTAAAAGCTTCATTCGTTAAATAGTCAACAGTTCACAGGACTTACTTAATGCTTGTGAGGGTGCCTGCAACTTTTAAATCCTGACCTCAAGGATATCACTGTCACTGGTTCTTGGCCTTGCTCCTCTTTTTGTACGAGCCTTACTACCAGTGTCATTGTTACCTTAGGGCACATCTACACACGCAGTTAAGGACCAATAAACTGTAGAGCTTATTGCTCTGGAGTTTTTTTGCTCCAAGGCACACTATTTGAATGTACGCCCAATTGCTCCAGGGTTTATTTGTATGCACCATATGGTGCCTGGTCAGAGCCATCTGGGCTGGCAGGGGACCCCACTGAACGGAGCCCCCACTAAGGCACATGGAGATGGGGGGAGCAATCAGCTCAAAGCTGGCTACTCCCCCATCTCCACGTGCTGCAGAGCAGCTGTCTGGGGCACAGGATGCCTCAGGACAAGGGCTGCCTGCTTGCTAGCTTTGCACTGAGGCACCCCGTGCCCCAGCCAGCTGGGGTAGCATCTACACGTGCTGCTGTGCACGAAAAAATTCTGCAGTAGGGTAGGACTTGTATTCACTAGTCTGACTCTGCTATGGAGTTTATTCATTTCGTGTGCCCTAGTAGCGGCGCATGTGTAGACACAGTTATTTACTGCACAGCTCTAGTTGGTCAACTGCACAGTAAACATCTCACATAGACACACCCTTAGGGATAAGTGTTCCACGTTTCCTTCCTGTAGGTCAGATATTTATTTCTGTCTTGCTATCACTGCCTTTTTCAATGAATTCTTGAACTATACCTCCACGCTCGTTTTATCTTCATCTTTGTCTCTGAGTAGGTTCGACTCTTTGTGCCGCCAGGGGAAGTGTGAATCATTGTCTCAGCTCTTATCTTCCACTTCTATCGCAGAAATCAGCCATGTGCCTTTTAATCTTTCTGTAAACAGCTGACACATCATCAGTTTTGCTTTGCAGATCTAAAATCCGTCTCTAAGTTGGGTGCTGTGAGGAAAGGGTTCTGGTTTCCATAGTGCTTTGTTTATCCCCATCTATAATATAGGGCTAGCAAATACTAAACCAACTCAAAGATGTTCTGTGAAGCTTTGTTAGGCTCCGTTTCTACAACCCTTTTTCATAACAGGCCAGATTACTGCCTAGGGAGCAGTCACACACAATGTCCTCTCTGCATAGTATAGGCCAGAAATATTCTCCCAGTGTTTCCTGCACTGGAAGGAGCTCCTCTTCCTTAATACACATGTGAATGCTATATAACATAACTGTACGTGGGCCCGTAAAAAACACTGGCTTCATCCTACAGGGTGCCATCAGTCTCTCGTGAGATGCTGAGCACCTCCATGCCATGCTGATTTCAGTGGAAGTGAGCCTCACTCAACAACTCGCAGGGTCAGGCCCAAAGTTCATCAGTCACTCTGAAGGTGAAGAGTACTAATTCAGAATGCTATATTCTTATTTCTGTGTAATCCTATTGACTGGGACACACACAGGGGGTAAAGAAATCTCTTGCCTTTTTGTTTAACTACCCTTTACCAGTATAGGATATTACAGCACTGCCTGTTCCCATAGGTGCATGAATTGACCTATCTATAAGCTGAAAAGTCATGGAGCTATAGCTAAAAGGTTGCAGAAATGAGTATTTGCTGGTGCAGAAAACATGGGCAGAGACCCCAGTCATTCAGTCATTATGTTAGGAGGTTATTGAGTTCTGTGGGACTACTCATGTACCTAAGGATTGGGTCCCCCCCGAATCTGTAGTCTGACCATTGTGCTGCACCACTAGCAATTAAAATTCTGTTTACAAAAGCCAGCGGGGGTGGGTAAAAACAACCATTACAAAATATGTGCAGACCCTGATTCCAGTTTAAGTTAATATAGTTTTAATGAGCCCCTCACAAAAGGCCGGGCACTTATGGAAAATTTCCTTAATTAGTATCAGACCCTAAATTAGTAATAAAAAAAACCCCCTGAATATCATTTGGTCTCAAGCTGGAACTCAAGTATGTTTTGGCATCATTACTAACTGTTAGCAGCAAGTTCTGGAAACAGATGCAAATCTAGATATGCATCCTAAATATAAAACATATTGCAAAAAAAGCTCAGATAAAATATATCTATACATCCACATACATTTGAGTGTGCTATTTCCTGCCTGTATCAGCAACAAACTTGCTCTGCTTTTTAAAAAGTTCCACTTGTTTCTTCACTTCTGTCCTTTTCAAACCTCATCCTTCTGGAATAAAAACTCTTTCCCTCTGCCTAATTTCTCCTGTTTATTTCCTCTCTTGACAGTAGTTCTAAAAAAATGAAAGGGGTTTAAATACTTGCATTGTAATATCCAAACTGCTGAAAATCAGGCCACTGATTTTGGTGTCTCAGTGTGGATGGAGGTGCCTAATTTTAGGCCACCCACATTAGAAAAATTTGGCCTATATCTTAGAGGCAAGGATCATGAAACATAGCTTGTGGACAGCTGCTCCGGTGAGACAGTCTATTCTAGAGAGAAGCTGCTATTGATGTTGCGGAGGTCTTTGCCAAGGTGCTATGATGCCTTGATGGCATTAAATGGAGAAGAGACTAAAAATGGACAAATTGCGGCATACAAAATAAATAGTACCCTTTTAAAAAAATTGGTGAGTTATAAGTTTACATACTAGCTGAAAATGACAGAGCTGTTTCTGAAATTACAGAATCCTCAGAGCTTTCAGAAGTTCCTTTCTTTATTTAGCTCAGTTTTTCCAAAAGCAGTGGGTGCAAAGAAGCAGCCAAGAGAAAAGGGAACCCAGAAAAAAAAAACCCCCTCTCAATCATGGTCATATCTTAGCTTTCATTAAAAAATGAAAGATAGGGAAAATCAAGTGAGCTCATGTGGCCCCTAAGAAATGCTTCAAAATGCAAAGTGAATGTAACAGATACAGAATCATCTATTTGAGTTTGCAGAGAGTCTGAGAGAGTTATGAAATGTGCACCACTCAGTTCATTTCAGCGGGTGCTAACTTAGATACAATTGATAGTTTTGCCACTGATGCTATTGATAGTATTGACAGATGATAGTGTTAATGGTACTGATAGACAGTAGAGCTGTGCGAATCTTTGGTCCCTGATTCGATTCAGCAGAGATGTGGCCCAATTCGGTGGCTAAATCTCCAAATCCAAATCGAATTGGGGACCCTTTAATCTCTCCTAATTGATTTAGAGAGATTCGGAAAGATTTGGAGATTTGGACATAGAGACAGCTTTAAATGTTTTTTTTACATTCATCTAGGTAGCAGGGGCTCGTGATCACTGCCATGCTGGGGTGCATGGAGTGTCCCACAGAAGTGTGGGGCCCCTCCAGCGCATATGGCAGCAGACCCAGAAGTGGATCAGAAGCACTTCTGGTCCACTTCTGGGTCTGCCGGGACACTTTGCCCCCCCCATATCCCCCCCAGCTCAGCAACTGGTTGCCTCTTGGGTCGGGGGGGCACCTGGGGTCCCCCTGTGGCTGATCGTCAAGCCAGGGGGGCATGGGGGCCCCCCCAGTGCACTCCCTGGCAGACCCGGAAGTGGACAAGAAGTACTTCCAGTCCACTTCCGGGTTTGCCACCGAGCACATGGAGGGCCCTCTGCACTCCTGTGGGACACTCCACGTGCCTCAGCATTGCAGTGTTCACAAGCCACGCTGGTACCTCAAGGTATGTAGAAAAAACTTTTAAAGCTGTGTCTGTGTCTGAATCGCTGATTCTCCAAATCAGCACTGAATCTTCAGGTTCAGATTCAGCCGAACTGAATCAGGGACTGTGATCTAAACCAACGAATCAAACCACTGTCCCTGATTCAGGCCAAATCTGAATCTGAATCAAATAGGGCCCACTTCACACACCCCTAATAGATAGATACCTCACAGGGCCACTGTGGGGCTTCCTCATTTAAAAAAAGCATATAAGAAATGCCATACTACGTCAAACCAATGGTCCAGCTAACTTGGTATCCTGTCTCCGACAGTGGCAGAAATGGAAGCTATAGAGAGCACCACACCAGATAGAAATATCTAGAGTAATCTATCTCCTATTCAATATCCCTCCCTGATAGTCACTGTTATTGGTTCAGAGATGCCAGATAAAACATCTCCAACCATTTTGCTCAACAGCTATTAATAGATGTATCATCCATGGATTGAAATAATATAGCCAGGTTCAAAAAGGGACTACCTGCTTCAACCACCTCCTGTGGCAATGAATTCAACAAATTTTGGAAGTTCCACAAGTTTGTTCCACAAGTTGTGGCAATAAATCATACAGTTCCCCTAATGGCTGCAACTTGCTCTGGGATCGCTGGATGAAGTGGGATACAGAAGGATATACTTCCTTCTAAGACCTAATACTCGGAGAATAACAAAACAGAATAGAACCAAGAAAAACAAGCAAGGAAAGGCAGATTAAAAACAAACAAAACCATAGATATTAACCAAAATCCAAGTCAATCCATATTAAGTTTAAACTCCTGGCACTCTTGGCTTTACAAAACTTACTTTAATAATCTGGTATCACTATGAAATTTTCTCTTGCCAAAAAGTTTACTTCATGGGCACAATTCTATCCTGCTTCCCCTAGTAGATGACAAAAATACACTTTGGGTGCATCTACACAAGATGTTTACTGCAGAGTAGACTAATTAGCTCTGCAGTAAACAGCATGTGTCTACATGTGAGCCCCTATCAGGCTGGAGTAAACTAATTAACTCCACAGCAGTACATGTGCAGATGCTGCCCCGGCTGCCTGGTACAAGGATGCTACAGTGTGAGGTCTACCTGTCAGCTAGCCCCACACTGGAGCACCTTCATACCCCAGTCAGCTCCTCCACAACAAGTTGAGTTGGGGGGAGGGAACAACCTCAGACTGGCAAGCTGACCCCTAGGATCCCCTGCCAACCAGGGCTGCTTCGACCTGGCTCAACATGCTGTGGTCCCAAGCAAACGTACAAATGGTGCACCCGGGAGCAATAAACTCTCTGGAGTTTATTGCTTCACATTAATTGCACATGTAGACAAACCTCTTGTAACCAATTCTGAGTTACCCAACTATAGTGTAGGAGCAATTCTATTGTCTCCTCTGGGCACATAGGTGCCTCTATCATAAGAATAGGATCAGCCTCCAGAAACATGCAGGTGTGAGATTCAGCTTCAGTCACTGACCTTCAGTGCAAATTTATTTTATTTTTGTTATCTTACATTAGCCAGGAATTAAAAATCCAGTCAAATTTTGCAGCAGGGTGGATTCTACCATCATTGACTATTGAGCGAGCATAGAGGGAGTTGAAGACTATGGTTTTAGATTTTACTCTTTTAGTGAATAGAGAAACCACTGATATTTCTTAACTTCTGCATCTCCATTAGGTCTAGGAAGGTCCAGAATGATGGAGCCCTTGTATTATGAATCCATGGAATTACTGTGATATTAAGAAAAAAGTTTAAGAAATGCTTATTTTAGAAGGTTGGTTCTGTGCCTGTATTTCATTTATGCCCTCATTTCATGATGAGGCCCTGATCTTGATTTGTCCTTATGCACTACATAACAACATCGTTATTGTTGTTGTTTTAACCTTAATTATAGAGGCATGGGGGCCCACTTCATAGTTAAGGTTGTGTTCTAAAAAAGCCTTTTAAAGAGGGGCAGACATTCCACGCAGGCAACACTGCAGTGCAAACTTTCAGTGTCAGCTTTTATGAGTATATTTTCTAAGCTTTTTTATACTATTTCACAGATTTTTAATAAGAAGTGTATTAAATTGGACTATACTTGAAATTTCTACTTACTTTTTCTTGACTGATATTTCTTGAGAAACAGGCAAGAAGGATTAATGTTAACACATCTGGTACAATGGGTAGTTTTTGAAGGATTTTTGCTTTGTGTGTGTGATTTTTCACCCTAACGGAAAGTTCATCCATCTGCAGAGGTGAGTGCATAAATATTCTCGTTCAGAGAATGTTACAAAGAATTGCCATTGTCATGGCCACCTCCTGTTTTTCCGTAGAAGACAGAAACCATGTATCAAACTATGGGGAGAGGTAGCAGGTTGAAGGGAAGGCTGGGGGAAGTCTGGTGTATTCTGAGAGTAGTTTGGTGATGGCAACAGGAAAAGCTGGGAATCTGTGAAGGGATAAAATTAAATGTAGTGTCTGAGATGTATAGGAGTTGGGGCAAGGCATGTGTCTGCAGAAAGGCGGGTGGGGTGCCTGTTTGTTGGTGGGTTGTACTGTAATTCTTCACCCACTTGTTTCTGTCGGCTACATCATTGTCAGGCTCAAATGTGTATGCTGCAACTGTGATGGCTTCATGGCAAACTTTTTTGTGCATCAGGTTACTTGTCTGGTAATGTTTCTAGACCAAATCTTGAGGATCGCAAAGGGCCTGCTCCTGCAAGTCCTTGTGTGGTGTTCAGCAAGAAGAACAAGGCAGTGACTCCCCAACACGAGTGGGGACAGGTGCAAGGAAGACGGAGCAAGAGGCGCTGTCTCCCCTACTCTGTGGCAGTAAGTCATTAGATATGGCTGTCTCAACTTTCAAATTGGCTAAGTACAGATAGTCAAAAGGCCCAAGGCTGAATCGATTCAGTCTTCACAGGTTAGTTTAAAGTGCAAAGATAGAATCAATACATAAGTGAACAGACATTCACTTTTGATTCTGGAAATTAAGCCACATGCCTGCAGTGGCCCAGGTCAGAAACTGGGGGGCGCTAGAGCATGCCTCTCTGCTCAGCTGGACCAGATAGCTAGACCAAGGGTAGCCCGCCCACCCTGCAAAGAGGGGTTTGCTGGAGAGGTGAAAAGCATCCTGGGATGCTGAGGGACTGTGAGTTAACTTGAATCTAGAAGGGAACTGGGACAGAAGTTCAATAAACCAATTTAAGCTAAATCAGTTAAGTCTGATAGTACATCCATCCGGGTTTATCTTAAATGTATATACATGATCAGAAACTGGTTCAAATCTGTAACACAACAGGCACTCAGTGTGCGTAAACCACTTTCAAAATGGCCGAACCAGTTTATGTGTAATTTCTGCACCTATTGAGATCAAGCCTGAGCCTGCTGATAAGATGGTTAATTCCATAGTCTTCTGTTTGACTTCCCTCTAATACACAGGAATCACTTGATTGTAGCATGGTACCCTTCCAGTTACCACAGGATCAAATGGTCCTGGACTCCAAGCTAACTGCTTTCAACCTTGAGCTTACAAATACAAAATTTGAGCTTACAAATCCTGAGGCTTACGTAGTGTCTATGACATGTATTTATACGTGTCATATAAGTGAATTACATTATAGACACAGCCAGTCCCTCATGACATGAAGTCTCACTATGTGTAGGATATTAATAATTTTGAGTGCATCCAAAATAACTATTGCCGTAAGACCATATACTGTTGACAAAACTTTATTTTAAAGGACTATATTCGAATATCATATTGTTCCAATTATGTCAACCCTGCATATAAGTTGACCTCATGTTTTCAGGTTCAATTTAAGGAAAAACAGCCTTTTCCCTAAATTTAGGTTGATAACTACAGAGAAAATCCTAGAACTGCTATTGTCCTTACAAAATCCCACAGGAGAATCAAATAACCAAGAAAAGGATCCAAAGAGTTAAACGTACTAAAAATACTAACATAAAAACTGCCATGAAGATATTTCAGACTTGGTATTTTTATTGGATACACAGAAATACTGCAAAATGCAAAAATCAAGGTTGTTGGGGGCCTGATTATAGGGTGACTCTGCATATAAATTAAGTGAAATTTTTACAGTTCTTTTGGAAGAAAAAAAATGTTGACATATAATCAGAACAACATGGGTATTCCTGGGATGCCAGTACAATATTATTTCATTAATGATATTTATCTGCTAGGCAACCGGTTTTGCCCTGTTGGGAGTGGCAACACACAGGTTTTCGAATATGAAATAAATTCAAGGTTTTCAACTCTTATTATTACTGAGTTTTAACAGTAGATGAGTCGATAATATACCTTCATGCTTGGTTGAAAAGCAGTGCGGGTTTCGGATGAAAAAAGATTATCTGGTTAGTGGGGTATTAGCCATAAATTCATCCTCCATTCTTTTGGGGCTAAATATAAATAACTATATTAAAGAATATATGGTTATATATGTATAACTATAAATAAATATATAACTATCATTACTACATTTTTAAATGACCAACAATTGAGTATTGGTTCCTATCTGAAGACTGAGGTACACATTCATAGAACCATAGAGAATCATAGAGAAATATGGCTGGTACAGATCTCCAGACTAGGGACAGACATTACACATAAATCAGTTTAAGTGATCAGAAACTGGTTTAAACTTGTAACAGAACAGATGTTCAGTGCACATAAACCAGTTTGAAAATGGCTGAAACCAGTTTGAGATAAACCTGGTTGAATGCAGTATTGGACTTAAAGATTTAGCTCAAACCAGTTTATGCAATCTCTGTCCCAGACCCCTTGCTGGTTTAAGTTAAACCAGACTCCTCCATCATCCTGGCATGCTCTTTGGGCTGGGTGAGGCTCTCTGCTCGACAGCAGAGCTGGCCCCTCCCCTCTGCTTTCTGGCTAGAGCTCTGCAGAGACTGCAGGTGCCTGCCTAGCTTCCCCCTGTTCCCACCCCTCCACCCCTCTCCCCACTCCCTGCTAAGCAGTGACTCCCCGTCCCCTCTGCCTTACCCAGGAATTAGCTAAAAGACCACATGCTGGCTACAGGTCCTGCTGTGACAGATGGGACAAAGGCAGAATCAACAGGTAGCTGGTAATGTCCCTCTGTTGTTTTCTTAATGGGCTGATAAACACTGAGTTAGTGGTGATAAACACTGTGTTATCAATTCTCTGCTGGGCTGGACAGAAGGGGTAAGGGGGAACCCCTCCCTAATCAGAGTGTCATGTGGGGCCTGGCCACGCCCCCCTCAGCTCAGTACTGCACAAGTGAAGGGAGGGCTTCTCTAGCACCTCCCCTCCCAGCTTCTAGCCTGAGCTACTGCAGGCATGTGCCTGTATTTCTGGGATATCTGTGCAGTTACAAACTGATTTAGCCTAGCCAGGTTAGAATAACCTGCAAAGATTGAATCAATTCAGTCTCAGGCTTTTTGAATGTCTGCCCCTAGCCCGGAGCTCAAGCGATTGCAGTATTGCCTGAGGCAGAATCATCCCTTTCCAAACCATCCTCTACAATCCATAATCTAACCAATACATAAGACTACCATCTGCCCTTATGCAACATAGACCTAATACCCAATGTCTTGCTTCGATGAAAAGTTGTCAATATATGCGCAAGAGATTGCAAGTAGAGGGCCAGTCAAAGTTTGCTACACACAGCTGCAGGCCAGGTGCTCCCAAATGCCCAACTCTTAACAGAAATCAGGTATGTGCCGAAGATGTAACTTGACCAGCTTAATGCTTGTTCAAGTAGGCACTGACTAGTTGAGGGTTCAGGCTTTTTGAATGTCTTAGATGACAAAACTGAAAGAAGGCGGGGGTGGAACAGGGGTGGTGGAACGATGGATCTTGAGTGTAGCGGGGGAATCTCTGAATCTGTGGTAGCGCTAAATAGGGAATTCTGGGACTATGGGAGTGCCAAAAAAATGCCTGAATGTGGAGAGTTACTATTTTGCTTCCTTTTTGCTGTTAAGCAACAGGCAATGAATATGGTATTCATTAAAATGCCCTGTATATTTTTAACAAACACGATAATCAGATTTCTGCCACTGTACTAGGAAGCAAATTTTGTTTTCCTTCCAGGCCTTGTAAAGCTGTAATTTCTACCTCATGCAGGAGGGGTTTTCTAGGGCTTCCAGGAATGTACTTTTTCCTCTTTAAGGCCTGGTTTTACTCTGAAAAAATGACTCTGTGGAAATAGGATTGTATGAATGAGGATCTGGTTTTCTTAGCTTGCAAGAAAGAAGCTGATTCTTGTAAGCGCCGCCCTACAGACCCTCCTTCTTTCCTTCACACTCATTATCGCTGGTTATAAAGACTGGAGGCTTGCACACTCACAACTGTGCTCCTTTCTCTACCACTTTTGCATACCCTTTAATACTTCTCTGTGCTTCTATGACCCTCCTCTCTGTAGTATCTGAACACCTCACAATCACCATTATACTGCTGTATAACAAAAAGCATTGTTCTCATTTCACGGAAGCACTAAGTAAATTAAGTGACTTGGCCAGGGGTGAAGGCAGGAATTGAACACAAGCCTCCTGATCCTAGCTCAGAGCACAGCCCTCTGACACAGCCCATCTTACTGTAGCATTTAATGAGGCGATCCAAGTGTGACTGAGAGTCCTCATATCAGGATTTAGTTAACAGCCCCACTGACAATCCATAAGGAACATTAGACTCAAACTCCTCTTCTAAAGCTGCACGGCAACGAGAAGTACGAACTGGTGCAGACTTATTTTTATTCACTGCAGTCAGCAGAATCGAGCTGGAATGTGCACAAGAAAAGCACATCTGGTGAGTAGAGGAGGTGGCATTTTTACACAGCCACTTTACAGAGTAGAGCCAAGCTTTAAACTAACCTTCCACTCTGCACTTTATAAACAATACGGGCCAGATCCTGCCCGGCGCCTCGGTGCAGTGGAATTGGCCTGGTCGGGGCACACGAGTGAGCCCGCAAGGTTTTTGAAACGTGCAACACGGCACCGCCGCGCTGCGAGTGAGAGCCTGTCATCAACCTAAGGAAGCCTTCGGCTGACGCCCCGGTGCCAGTGAGCTCATGCTGTATTCTGGAGGTTCCCTGTTTCACAGTTTTCATGGACATTAGGACTGGAAGGGACCTCGCAAGGTCACTGGGTCCAGCCCCCTGCCCAAAGGGCAGGAAGTCAGATGACCCCAGCAAGATAAGCATCCAGGCGTACCACAGAAAATAGAAAATCAAAATCCACTTTGGCGTCTAGGTTACAAAGGCACCTCCTGGGATGGGAAAAGGCCAGGGAATAATGGGGATCAGCTGTTCCCCAAAAGGGAAGGACAGGAGAAGTGGGGATAGCTTGCTGCAAAGTGCAGTAGAGAAGTTCTCAATAATGGCCCTGTGATGTACTTCTTTTAGCTGTGGAGCTTGTGCCCGTGAGAGAGACGCTTACATCTGAATACACACTGCAGGGCTTCAGGGCAAGTAACTTGTACAGCTGCTGCAATCCCAACTGGGCCCATTCCTGCAGGGATTGCCCGGGGCAGAACAACCCAGGGCTACACTGGCCTAACAAGAAATCAGTCTCCAGCCAAACAAACCACTTCCTCCAAATTAAGCTGATTTTGTTTTTAACTCGAACGAGCATCTTGAAGAGAGGACAGAGGTGCCTGCCTGCTAACGCCAGAAACTTTGACCCATTTGGATGGTCTACTTTCTCTGAAAACAGAGCGCTAGGACCAGGGAGATCTCATGGCTGTTTGTTTGAGAAACAAAGCTTCCCTCCTCCGAGATGAAAGAAATCAAGGAGTCTAAACTAATCAAATCCTACATGCCTCTTGGCTCAAGTTCAGCTTGTCGGTGATGCAGCTCAGTGAAGTGAGCAACATTTATAGTACTAAGAGCTTTGAGGAGAGGGGAAAACAAGATAGAAAGAAATGTGCCTGGCTGGAAGTCAAACAGGTGTATGGGACTAGAATCCAAGACCATAAGAGGGTCTTGCAAACATGGAAAAATAGCTATATAAAACCAATCCTTTGTGCTTTATTAATGAAAAGTAAAGGGTCTCTTTACATTACACATGCATTTTGGCAGACAGGTCACTAATATTTCCACATTTGTCTGTTTGGAATTGTAACGCTCCAGTTAAGAGTTCCCCATACTGGCAAAATAAACCAGGTTACTGCGCACCCTTGCATGCCCTGTTTTACAGCCAGACAAGCAAATGACTTTCCACAGCTGGATTTGCCTCTGTGCCCCTTACAGCTGGATCACAGAGCATATATACATCTATGTGTTGGCTAAAAGGTGTCAGTCCCTGGTTGTTGTCTAGTCTGGGCTCCTACGATTTCCTCTCTCCTGGATCATTCTGAACTTACCTACTCCTTCCAGGACTGCCCTGTACCCAAAAGTGACCCAGCCAGTTTCTGATAGGGATCTTAAGTACACATTAACAAGGGAACTGGCTTTCTTGACCTACTGGATTGAAATAAGCAAAAATAAGCCTTAGATTTAAATATTAAAGAAATAGAGACACTTTCCAGTGAGACTAATCTAATTTAGGAGACAGCAGTAAGACTGTTTAAAGGATCACAGAAAAAAAAAAAGAGAGAAAAATATCACAACTTCATTGAAACTTGCAGAGAAATGGCTCTCGGCTGAAAACAACATAAAGGAATCAGACTCACGGTAAAAGCTAATCTGACTTAAAATGGAATTTCTTACATTTAAACGACACGTTCGAGAGTAATGTGGCAACACTTAAACATTTAAATCCAAGCCTTAAAAGATGAAGATTTTGATCCCCCTTTAATTCAGAAAGTCTGGTACCACATCCTGATCTTCCTTTGTATTCCTGAACCGCAGTTATAAGCACCGTCAGTCTTCCCTGCTACTCTCTGCACAATTGTTTTAGTTGAAACGTGGTCTTTACCTGAGAGGCGTCTGGGCACATCGGTGATGGCAGGAAGCCCCGTGCCTCGTGTGGAGGAGAGGGGAGTTGTGGAATGAATGGATGGTGAAGTCATCTGGCTCAAGTAGGATGGATAAGATTGGTCATATGACCATGGAGGGGATGATTGTGCCTGTCTGGGGTCTAGAAAACAAAACAAAAGAGAACATTAAAAAAAGAAAAGAAAAGAAAGAAAATAAAAAGACATAGGGGCTCCCCCAGCCAAATCTAAGCCCACTGGTGTTATGAAGAATGGGAATGTATGAGAAATAACATTTCCTTCCCCCACCCCATGCCCTTTTCCTTCTCCATTGCTCTGTGCTTTTTCACCTTGCAAAATAATCAGGTGAAAAACAAACAGCACGGAGCCAAGTAGTTCCTTTGATTTTTTAAATGGTAGCAAGCAGAGTTGAAATCAATGTGGTCGGGGGTCCATAAATTCCTCCTCTCTCCTGTCCAGCTCTCAGAAAAAATTCCAGCATCAGCTCCCAGGTCTGTTAACACCTTCCACACCTCAGTGCTATCAGGCTTGATTTTTTTAAATTTTATTTTAGCTAGTTGTGGGGTGGGGGGAGAAGGGGGAACACAAAAGTTGCGGGCCGCGTCTGTCAAGTTGTTGTCTAGTTTCAACATTAAACAGAAGGGTTTTCAGCGCTGAGAAAGTAAACCAAGAGGGAAAATGTCATGGGTCCTATTAGCATCTGTCTAAAAAAGGTCATGTTTGAATTCTAACCCGATTACCGACAGTCACCGTAATTATAATATGAAACCAAATGGTTTGGGGTAACCATTGAAACTTAACAATGCCTTTTGACGAACTTTTTATAGATTGCTTTGGAGGCAAAGATTCAAGGCCCAGTAGGTTATCCTTGCTATGACCTTTTGGTGACTGCACTGGATGACAGAAGAGGAAGGGGAGTTTCATTTTCTTATCGTTACGATTTGCAACTTTCATTTTTAGCTATCATCTGTTGAATCACCACTGGAAACAGGAATTCATCATAAATATTCTCTCTCTTTATCTTGGTGAAAAACCCGAAAGCGTTTCCTAACCAGAAGAGTTTCTGTTGGGATCTGCATGATGTACAGGAATACTGCATATAGCATTGCCTCTGAATTTACTTGTACACTTGGGAACCCATCTTTCATAGATTCATAGATGTAGAGTCGGAAGGGACCTAAGTAGATCATCTAGTCTGACCCCCTGCCCTGGGCAGGAGAAAATACTGGGCTCATATGACCCCAGCTAGGTAGTTATCAAGCCTCCTTTTAAAGACCCCCAGGGTAGGAGCCAGCACGACTTCCCTTGGAAGTTGGTTCCAGACCCTAGCCGCCCTGACTGTGAAGTCGTGTCTTCTAATGTCCAAATTCCTTTCTAATTTCTAAATTTTCTCCACCATTTCCAAGGTAGCAAATCAGCTCCAGTTTGACTCAAGAAGCTACTACACTCAAGACACTGAGCTAAGGTTATGCCTTGTCAATGGAAATGCAATAGCTGCATGGCAGAAGTAAAGCCCCCTTTTTCAGGAAATTCATCTTCTTACAAAAAACCCCCCAAAAAACCTCCCACTCTGCTCTTCCACACAGAAAAACCTTGTAGCTTCAGCTATTCCTTGTTTATTTTTTCTGTTCAGACATGATTTGTTTGAAGAGATGTCTGGAAAGCAGATACTTCCTTGAAGCAAAATAACTATATAGATAAAAAAAATCCTGTCCAATTTAATTTTAAAAGGATTTTCCCTGAGTTTGCTGTTTATATTACAGTTGAGTAATATAAATGGTTAACATAAAAGCTCCTTAGAAATCTGAAGGACACTTGATCATTAAATGTAATGAACGACTTTTGTCTTAACAATTTCAAGGTATGGGTTGTATAGGTTGGCATGGCTTCAAATCCGACTGACTCTCGTTGTTGTATCTGATATCAACATGTTTCTCTGCTTCACGGTAGTACGGCTATTCATGATTCAGTCTATGTTAAGCAATCTGCAACTGGAAAAGCAGAGGTGTGCTGGGAAAACAAACTTAACAGCAATGAAGGGTCAAGAGCAGACCCGCAGATCCCGACTCTGTCAAACTCTAGATTGTCAGTCCCAAACTGGATCTAACCCAGCCCTCCTTTATGGTTTTGATTCGAGGTCAGCTCCAATACTGGAAGGGGCCTCAGTTGCAGTTTAAATGCAGAAAAAATATCAGAAGAATGGCTGTTCTTATAGGATTCGGTCCAAGATGTGAGAAGCTCGTGAGTATAATTGCTGTCATGGGATGTTTGCCACATGAAATGGTGGAAGCCAGACTTTTGTGGTATTTTGGCAACGTGGTATCTTGAACCTTAGTGCTTCTTTGGCCTTGGACCCTGAAATCTAGCCTAAGCCTACATATAACGCAGCCTCGTTGGCTCACCCCAACTTAAAATAAAAACAAAGACTTCTGGGTCATGTCAACAGGATCCTACTTTTTACACTCGACTGGCGCAAGATCATGACAGTAACAGGAGTTTTAAATACACAGCATAAGATAGCAAAAGAAAGAGGTGGCACTGTAAGTCACTGGGACTCAGGAAGGCAGTAGTCAATGCCTGGCTCTGCTACAGACTTCCTGTGTGACCCTGGGCCAGTCACTCACCCTCTTTGTGCCTCGATACCCCAGCTATATCATGAGGATAATCATTGTGTGTTTCCCCATCTCTTTGCATCACCTATTTAGTTCATAAGTCCTTTGGGGCTGGGACTGTCTCCTCCTAGATGTTTCTAGTGCAACAGGACCCTAGCCTAGTTTGGGTTTCTCTCTTTGAAAAAGAGACCTCAGCTTGAGCTCTGTAGAAAAATGAAGGCTGAGGGTACAGAGCAACGGTGCTCAATCTTTTGGGCCCAGGGGCCAGATGAGTGTTGCAGGGCCAGTCCATAAGCCACACTGGGTCCTTTGTGCTGGGATGAAGCCCTGGCACCCCATGCCAGGACTGGGCCCTGCGCTGCTCTGTGGGCCAGACACAGGGCCACGCGATTCGGCTTGCAGGGTTCCCAGCTGCTCCCCTGCCACCAAATTTTAGGACCTGTGGGGTGCCCCACCTGTGGGGAGCCAGATCTGGCCTGTGGGTGGGGTTGAGCACCCTGGTATAGAGAGACATAACAGCTGTACTGCTATCAAAGGATACATCTAATTATCCTGGCTGCATGATTCCCTAGCAGCGTAAATGTAGCAACACTCAAACTCATTTCTAAAGCTGCACGGGAAATCCAAGTACGAACCGGCGCAGACACCACTCCAGTGTTAACCCTGCTTCATCCAGGTTCAAAGCAGTGGGGCTCACGTGTGTGGCTCGTGCAGGCTACTGCAGAGGTGCACGTGTAGATTTATAACAGCCTCGCACCCCTCAGCGGCTGCTTCCCCCACTTTATAGCACCTAAAATGCATTTTTGTCCAAATCCTGTCCTCACCATCGGTAAGCAAGCAATGAAAGCAAAACAAAACCAAAGCCCGGGCACCGCTGATATAAGAAGTCAGTATTGCAACTCTGAGGCACTACCAGGGAGGAAAGCAGCGATCCACAATAGTGCAGAGTAATGAGGTCCCCTCGCCCTAACTGCGGGCGGGGAGGAGAATCTCCCTGTGGCAGCTTGACTTCATACATGGCGTTTGGCCTGCCAGCAAGCAGGAAATGGAAGCAGCTAGTTCACAAGGTCCCTGAGCAGAAACCTTCAGACAAACTCCTCTTCACTGGTAGCTGTGGGTATTTCGTGTGTGCCGGCTGGGGGGCGGGTGGAGGAGGAAGGGAGTGCTGCCTATCTATACTGACTGATGAGTCACATTTCTCACCAATCCAACCTGGGATAAACCCAATGCCTGTTTTCACCCTTAGAAGCCAGGAAGGATGATGTTCATCTGAGGTTTCTAGTAACCAAGCCAGTTATCAGAGTTAGATTCAGCCCCATCTGAAGTGCTGATAGAGTTGCTGCTACCAGCTGTGTAACGAAGCGGCCAGGCACTGGGGCGTTGGCAACGTCTAGTTGCCACTGTGATGCCAGCATGATTTCAATTGCAATTGGGCAGCTGCTGACAGCAGCTGTTTTATTCACCCCTTCCCCCCCAAAAAGTCAGCTTCTGGGATGGTTGCCCCAGTCACCCTGCCTTAGTTCTCCCGCTGCCTCCTACTCCAGACACGCCTGGTCCAAGTGCAACCTTGTCTGGAACCATGTGGCAAAGTTCAGCCTAGGGCCTTCAAGGTAATTAGGGGAAATTTTTGAGAAGGTTACTATTTCCTAGTTGTGTGCCAAGTGCCCACTTAGCCTGGATAGTGGAGGTGTTTAATACGTGCAAACAAAGCAAATGCAATGACCTTCAAGCCAATTAGTGGTGCCCTTTCCCCTGCCCTGCTTGAGAAGCAAATTCTCTCGTTAGCTCTGAAGGGGGACGGTGGGGAGGAGGGGGGCCGTACGGGAGTCACTCGTGATCAAGCAGTTTCTATCTTCTGCAGGCCAGAAGCTTTGCATTGTCATGGAAAGGAGCTCTGGCAGGCCCAGCAAGTCTTTCCAATTGTTAAAAGCCTACAACATATGAAAAATCCCAGAGGTTTGAACCAGAGGGAGCCTGCCATTGCCTGAAAAAAAAAAACCAACTTAAAAAGCTCATTGAACAGCTGCAAGGGGAGGAATGACCTACCCACCCGCCCCAAAGGCAACAATGAGATAGACCCTAAAAAAAGGCCAGCAGCGAGGTGAATAAAGCATGGAGTCAAGTCCCGTTTTTCTGTACTTGAGAATTTGCAGGGATTACTAATAGCAGTCCTCCTTTTGTAAACATTTTTTGTTATGCCTGCGTGGGTGTGAAGAAAAGTGCTTCTTTCATAACAGTCATTTGCAACAGGGCATACGCTGCTATACATAATGCACAGATCGGCTGAAACAAGTCAGCATGGGTGAGGTCTAAACTAATACATAAACAGCTCCTTCCTGTTTGCACTGCCAGGTAAACGTCTACATAGCAGGAAATATCAAATCTTGCATATTATTTTGTCCCTAGTACTTTATTCCCACATTCGTAGTTACTGCTGGTAAATTTACACATTCTTTGACACTTGTCTCCTGCAGCCTTTTGTGTGCATCTCAGTGGATTCCTGGAAAAAAGAAGGCTGTTTACAAAATTAGCCAAATGCTGGACGGACTTTACGAAATTAGAAGCCAGCGTTCCAGTTTCCCTGTCAATTCACTCGCTCTACCGTGGTGAAAATCCTCTGACCCCCAAGGAAATGCCCAGATTGACAGCAGTGCAAATGAGAGGAGAAACAGACCCTGCAAAGCTCCGCTGAGCAGCCTTTTCCATTGCTTTGGCACTACGCAATGACACATACAGAGAACTACAGTGGAAAGAGATCAATTTCCCATTCCCCGAGCTGAGCGAGCACCGGAGACCACGCTCGCCAGGCACACAGGCTCGCCGAGCCCTTGCTCTGCAGTCTGAAAGCTTCACCGAGCACATGCACGCATGCACTTAACAAAAACGCTCTCGCTTGAACCCCGCTGAGCCCTGGGACCACGGCCGTGTCGCTGCTGACTCTGTTAGTGCTACTGCCGATGCTGACAAATGAGCTGTCTGGACCTATCTTTGGTAAATATTTAAAGTAAGATATCTTCAATTATGATTTGAGCAAAGCCAAGACTGCTTTCAGCATAAGGAAATGGACAACCGCTGTAGAAAACTCAGCTCTGTGAGTTTTGCCTACGCTTTTTCAAAATCTGGGTGTCCGGCATCATTCACCGAGAACTCCGCTGAAGACAAATCCAGAGGAGTTATACCCTGATAAAATGAAGGCAGATTTTGGCTTCCAGAACTGACCGAAATCATCCCCTCCACCCCATCCCACAGTGACATTTCTAGGGAAAGAAACAAGTAAGCACCCCCTCTAGCTAGAAGGCCAAACACTGTAAAATGAGAAAAGAAAAGGATACTTGAAGGGGAGAGAGACAACTCTTACCCAATACAGGCTTTTTATGGCTACTTGCCAGTTGCCTGAAGGATGCAATTAATTTGCATGAGATAAAGCTGATTACAGCTACCCTTGTTCTCAACGCAGAGTAAGCCTCTGGTAGAAATCCCAGGTCCACAGCCAGACCTGCTGGCATCTGTAGTTTGAGCCGCATCTAGAAGGCAGCCACATCCTGCTGGGCAAAACACCCTGGGCTGTGTTTTGGGCCACCTCTCATTAAAAGTAAAATCCAGCCCAGTGTGGGGGGTATCTCCACATTGGGTTTAAGCAGTATAGTAATCTTCTATATGAGCAAATGATAATAAGTGATGGTAAAGTGGCATTCTTAAGGGACTAACAGAAGCAACATCCTAAACAAGGCCTTTGCGCAGATTTTGTGGGTAAGGCAAGCTGCTTCACACCATCCTCTTCCTGCCGTACGACAGCATTGTGCCCAGAAAAGGGTCTTCTCCTTCTAGGTGGCATTCACCTCTGTGCAGATAAGTGGCATGCAGCGTATCAGTATCTAAAGGCTCAAAGTAGGAATTAGGGGAAAACGTCCCTGGTTTGCAAGCTTTGTGCTTGCCGTCTGAAGAGGGATGGATTTTCCTCTCTGGCCAAAATTATCATGTCACTCTCTTTGCCATCTAAGAGCCCTTCTTGGTCTTCTGCTGACCTCAATCCAAGTCGGGCTGTAGAATCCAGCCCTAAATGCATTAACTGTGGCTGCTGCAACCCTAAATATTATGAGTTAATGAGAGAGACTGCTCAATCTTTGCCCAGTCTGAAAAATGGAAGTTAAATGCTGCTGAAGTGAGAAAAAAAAAAAGAAAAAAAAGAAAGAAAAAAAAGCATGTTTCACATAACCTTTGAGTCGTGTTATTTCAGTTACTAAAGTCACAGATTGCCTATAGATCAGATGGTGCCACAGCGGTGATGGAGCATGAAACCTCACTTAACTCCCACTTCACAGTTTCTACAGCTCTGCAGCTGAGACTCCACTGCTCATACTGACCGCATTCTTGCCATTACGCCGTGGCTTTTCCCGCCTGATAGAAGCTAATTCTCACTGGTTGTATTTTAGAAAAACAACAATTTTCCTTGTTTCATGTTTAAGAATTGATGCAGCAGTTTGCTGTCTGAATGGGAGGGTAATATGATATGCCGGCAAGTTATTTAAGTTCCATAAAAAATGAAAAAAAGACATCGCAAATATACCAGCATCCAAATGTGAGGAGACAGGAGTCTTGATTTATGAGCAATACGCAGGGCTCAAATTGGATCTGGACTACTTCAGCAAAGGTATCTGCTTATTGGATGATTTGTTTTTTAATGACCCTTCAACGTTGCTTTTGCAGAATGCTAGTTAAAATGCCATGTTGAATGAGGGCCACTTGGTGCTAAGCCATGCCTTGCACTGCAACAGTCTGATCCTATGGCAGGTTTGGAATCGTGGGGTAATTTTTTGCAAATTGCATTCAGGTACTACAGGAAAATAAACATCACCTTGGAAAAAGAGAAGAAATCAGAAAATGAACCAGCAACCATGTAAAGGCATCTGCTTAGTTCTTAATACTCAGATGGGAGTCAGCCAGGTTTTAAATACAATTTATGTTTAATCATGGAATAATTATGCAAAACCTCAATTGGAATGAAACAAAAGCAGCTTAATTATGTTCTTCCTGGTAATAAAACAATTATTATATAATAACATGTTGCAGAGAAACAGTTGTTTACCGCTATGGTTATTAGGAACAAAAACCGTTGAGGGTTGGGGGGGGGGGGGTTGGCTTTGTTACTGAGTTCAAAGTCACTAAAATAAGGGATTTCCAAAGCAGTTCCTTGTTAATTCAATCAAATGTAATAAAACCCTTTGATTTTGTACAAGGGTCAGTTCTTGAACTATATACCCATGCCCTATCAGCTGAAATGCCCATGTCAAGAGATCAGTGGAGAGTTATTATTGATAGACTTGTGGGCACATATTACAGCATCTGGAGAGGTTACTTGAAACAAGTACAGCATCCCATTAAATTAGCTGGCTGAAGTGGGTAGCATATATAGCTTCTTCCCTTATAACTAAACCAGAGTGGCATAAACTCAGTCATTTGCTATGGTTAAGCAAATGACTGATCAAAGAGATGCTTTGCACTGCTCCCTGAAGCATAGACCTTGTCTCTCTCTGGCCTGATTTGTACAACAACAGACTTGACATCCCCGAAACAACACAGCGGGACTGCCAGCGCACATACCACAATTGTCCTGGTGGAAGGAGCCAACTCTTCTGAAGCAAGGAGAGCCGGATCTTATTCTGCTTATTAGGCACCTAAGTGGATTTACGCACCTAAGTGCAATCTTATTCTACCCTGTTCCAGTCCCTAAAATCCACTAATGCATCTATTTTTGTTGCAACATGCTGTCAACTAAGCCTTAAAATGAAGGCACAAAAACACAAAATAGTGAGGGTGAAGACACCCTCTCCACCCTCTACCCTCCCCCCACCCAACATTTGTATTATCAGGTTCTCATGGGCTTGAGCAAGGTGGATAGGATCTCATTAAGACACCTAAGCCCACTTAGGTGCCTAATACATAGAGTATGATCTGCCCCACAGTAGTTTACCTATTAAGAATTACTGACTTGAGTAGTACCCGAAGCCAGATGCCAAAACCAATGCCATAAACAGAACAACTGCAAATATAATATGTTCATGCTAACCATTCCATTAAAGGGGAGGTTAGAAAGCTAGCAAGTGGTCTTCAAGAGCTGAGTGCACCCAGGAGGAGACAAAGGTGTGGAAGACTACGGCAGGGTCTGTGTAAATGGAGTGTGTATCTTAACTATCTGCAAACTTAACTCACTAGTAGGAGTTGTCACTGCTAGCTGGGATTCGGAAGTCAGGATGTCTAAAGATTCCCACCACTGGCAAGGAAAAAGTACACTCCACGATTAGAAGGAGAAGTCCATTCATCCTCCTGTCCAGGTTATTTCCTTCTGCCCTACCAGCACCAGCTCTCTCTTGTCTAGATCGAGCCTCTTGTGGCATAATTGTCCTAGGTTTTAACTACTAACTCTTTGGCTCGGCAGAGTGGGTAGCAAACGCCAACACCTTCTTTGCAGTCAAGCTTATTTTAAACCTTACCTAAAAAATTCACCTCCAGGATCTGTAAGAGCTGCTGCTGATTCATAACGAGGAAAAGAACTACATTATTAATCAAACCCAGCAGCACATTTACAGGAGGCATTTACGTGAACGAGAACGGGATATGAAGTTACACTTAGCTAGGATGAAAATTATAAGGGGCTCTCAGTCCTCCTGCTTCAGGGCATAAGCTGATCACCAGATGGGGTCAGGAAAAATTCCACCCTGCTCCGTAAGGATAGGGTTGCACAATGGGTAAACTATGGAGGCGGGTTTGGGGTTTTCCTGCCCCCACTGAAATGGGAATATATAGTCAGACATTTTAGTGGGAACTGTGTCATGTCCTCGGTTACCATAAGACACAATGGTACACTGAAACCCATGGACTTTGTTTTGCCAATTCTTACCTTTAGGATGATAGAAAGTCAATCCAGATCTCATATGCCCAAATAAGCCTGGTAAATGAGCCAGTTCTGAGATATTGCTAGAAGTCAAGACCCCTGATATTTATAAATGTATTTTATAGCCGTTCAAACTGCTGTTCTAGACCTGTGAGAAATTTGGCAGCTCCTGTTCATAAAGGTTCACAAGAGGAATTTTTCGTTTCAATCTTTGCGAGGTTTCGCTTGAGTTTTGGGTTCAGACAAACCCACTTAATTCTCTGCCTTACTGCAAATCAATAAACTGGTTGAACTTTTTTTTTTTTCTTTTAAATAAAAGCCACAACACTTTGTCAAAACCGCTGAGTTTCAGCTGGTATCATGTCAAAACCACTTGAAACATGAAACCATAAATCTTTCCAGACTGACTCAAAGGTGACATCTACACTAGGAGTGCTTTACCGGTATAGGAAAACCAGTACACTGAACTGGCAAAGCACATGTAGTGTGGATACCACTAGCTCAGTCACACCAGATGACAAAGCTAACCTATTCAACAACTTCTTTGCCTCCATTTTCCTGAGCAGGGACTGGATCAGCCCCCCCACACTAGGCCCCCCTTAGACCCCGGGGGAGGCGCACCCAGGCCCAGGGTCAGTGAGGCTCTAGTCAGGGAACGTCTGGAGGGACTGGATGTATATAAATCAGTGGGTCCAGACGATCTCCACCCTCGAGTGCTGAGGGAATTGGCAGAGGTCATGGCGGGACCCCTGGCATGGCTGTACAAGCACTCGTGGGGCTCTGGTGTGGTGCCAGAGGACTGGAAGAGGGCCAGTGTGGTTCCCATCTTCAAAAAAGGGAGGAAGCAGGACCCGGGAAATATTGGCCAGTTAGTCTTACCTTGATCCTGGGGAAGCTTTTTGAGCGAATTATCGTGGCACATATCCATGAGGGGCCAGCAGGGGAGATTATGTTTAGGGGCAACCAACACGGGTTCATTAGAGGCAGGTCCTGTCAGACCGACCTGGTGGCCTTCTACAACCAGGTCACCAAATCCTTGGATAAAGGGGGAGGAGTGGACGTAGTCTTCCTAGACATTAGGAAGGCCTTCAACACTGTCTCTCTCACCCCGTTCTCATTAAAAAACTGGGGGACTGTGGTGTCGATACCCACACAGTCAATTGGGTCACCAACTGGCTGGAGAGCCGCGCCCAGAGAGTGGTGGTGGACGGGTCATTTTCGACCTGGAGGGATGTGGGCAGTGGGATCCCCCAGGGCTCGGTTCTCAGGCCCGCACCGTTCAACATCTTCATCAGTGACTTAGACAAGGGGGTAAAAAGCACCCAGTTCAAATTCGCAGATGACACTAAGATGTGGGGGGATGTGGGCATGCTAGAAGGGAGGAATAGCCTACAATCAGACCTAGACAGGTTACAAGGGTGGGCAGATGAGAATAGGATGGGATTCAACACAGACAAGTGCAAGGTGATGCACCTCGGGAGGAACAACCGGCACCATACCTACAGGTTGGGGAACTCCCTTCTCAGCAGTGCAGAGGCAGAAAAGGATCTTGGGGTCATCATTGATGCCAAGATGAACATGGGCAGTGTGGGGAGGCAGTCAGGAAGGCCAACCACACCTTGTCATGCATCCATAGATGCATCTCGAGCAGGTCCAGGGAGGTGATCCTCCCCCTCTATGCGGCACTGGTCAGGCTGCAGCTGGAGTATTGTGTCCAGTTCTGGGCGCCGCACTTCAGGAGGGATGTGGACAACATGGAGAGGGTCCAGAGGAGGCCACTCGCATGATCAGGGGACAACAGGGCAGGCCCTACGAGGAGAGGCTACGGGACCTGAACCTGTTCAGCCTCCACAAGAGAAGGCTGAGGGGGATCTAGTGGCCTGTTATAAACTAGTCAGGGGGGATCAGCAGGCACTGGGAGAGTCCCTGTTCCCCTGAGCACTGCCAGGAGTGACCAGGAATAACAGTCACAAGCGGGCAGAGGGTAGATTCAGACTAGACATCAGGAGGCGTGACTTCATGGTCAGGGCGGCTAGGATCTGGAACCAACTTCCAAGAGAAGTGGTGCTGGCTCCTACCCTGGGGGACTTTAAGACGAGGGTAAACAGTCACCTTGCCGGGGTCATTTGACCCCAGTACTCTTTCCTGCCATGGCAGGGGGTCAGAGTTGATGATCTGCTCAGGTCCCTTCCGACCCTACTAACTATGAAACTATGAAACTGTGTTTTATATTTATGTGATAAAAGCAGCCTTGGCAAGCAAAGCACACCATATGAGGTACACTACAATCTTGCTTATATACCTCCACTTATTAAGGGTTTCTGGTACTGCTATTAGGTTGTTCAAGGATTGATCGCATCTTGGCATATCTCTATCTGACAGATATAGACTTGCAGAAATCAGAGCCAAAATTAGGCACAGGCTGCCTCAAAAGATCTCAGAGGACCTAACGAAGCCTTTCACTGAAGTTACAAGTTACAAAATAGGGAGGCCAGTGCATTTGTAGACCGTGGGGTTTTGTCACAAACCTCTGGCCCAGCTGTAGCTAAAATCCCATTGCAGTTTCATAATTTGTTGCACACAGCATTGTATGTTGTCTTTCTCACCACAGTGAAATCCTGTCCCTCGGCACACAGTCATAACTGGTGCATACAGCCCTCATTAGCAGCCCTGGGTAATTACCACTTAATCCAGTTTGTTCATCGTGACAATGATAAACACCAGTGCTAAATGGAAAGCACAGTATGAAAAGGTTGTATTTTTCTCCTTATACTGACATTATAATGGTAGCCATTTTCCCTATGAGTGAATTAAAAACCCTGTTCCATAAACATGTTCTCAAGTAGACTATCTCTATGGATTGCCATTACTCCACATGGGAGTATATTCAGAGCAACTGCAATTGCAGTTTCATCAGATCACTGCCCAGTTTTGCTGGATTTTTCTCTTTTAGGCTTTAAAAAAAATAAGGAAAGAAAAACATTTTTCAGATTCAAACGCTACCAAACAATCCGCTCCCCAGCTAGGTTTGATAGGTGTGTATCACTTACTCTGTAATGGCCTCGTTTATCTAAGTTGCGACAAAAATATCCATAACCCATTGCTATCACCACCTGTGCAAATTAAACCTATGAGTCTGTCTCTTACCTGTAATCTGACTCTGTCCTTGTGGATTAAAAGGACTTGGTGCAGAGTTCAGAGAGGGCCGTGGGCTCTGAGTCGGGACCCCTACTCTCATACTGGGATGAGGAATGCGCCCTAAATCACTGAGGCGTTCAGAGAACAAACTAGGTTTAGAGTCATCAAGCTTCTGTCTGTGCCCTGGAAACAGCAAATCATAAAATAAAAGCATTATTAACATGATCGAACAATTTACTATACCAAAAAGCCCGCCCCCAAAAACCCTTTTTTGCAAGGACCTAGTAACTGGTCATGGACTCTTGACTGAAACCAGAGGTGGTGAAAGCGAGTTGCTGGGGACAGAGAGCACAGGATCCTGTACTGTCAGACCCTGCCTGGGGCACCTGAGTGTTACAAACTGTGGGGCCCATCCTCGGTCGGTCTAAAAAGTCAGAGCTCCATTGACTTCAGTGCTATTCTGACTATTTAAACAAGCTGAGTGAGGATGCCACCGTGTGAGTTGTGTGCCCGATGGCTAGTCTGTATTTAAAAGTTTTACTGAGTCCTTTTCTGATATGATTACATGGGGGGAATCCCTGGTACAGATACAGCTGTGTGATGTGTATAAGTGTAAAAAGTGTCACATCTTGACTCGGAATAAACTTTAGCAGAAAAAACTATTTTATATAACATCCACGTGAGGCTGAGGTTTGTTTTTTTTTAGGGTGGTGGGATGAGGGGGGGATTTAACTATATTGGAATAGATAAAGTGGCAATCTTTTGCATACGTGTGTGTGAGTGGACAAATTATGCAAATAATAGTTCTATTAATTACGGAGATTTCTGGACAGCCAAGTAATATGTGTTTCCTTTATTCTTGTTTACTCTGCTACAATTTGCTATGACCCGTCTTTGCTTCTTTCATTATTCTGTAACATGGGAGATTTTTGGGAAACAGAAATGCACAGCCATTCTCCTGCGAGAAGAACAAAGAATGGTGTAGTAAGGAAAAAATACCAAAGCTGCTGGGTCCCCTATTTCCTTTTGCTTAAAAGGCCATATCTCGTCCTTACTCTCTACCACCTTCTGTTAGCTCAGTAGCATGATGTCACATGCATTAACTGAGGACGATCTTTACTGGTGCGCAGTTGTTAGATGTTAAACAGCACTCATCACAACAGAACGGTGCCCAAGCTGAGACGCTGTTACCAGTGCTATTACGCTGGTAAGATCTTATGATCACAATACAGAAATTACACATCTTCTGTTATTCTATTTTTTGCTCCTTTAAGGTTTAATTCCTTTTTAAAGGCTTTCTAGGGTCCTCATCTCCACCTCAGCATCTGAGCACCTCATCAGCTGAATTGACTTAGCCTGTGAATATAGTACAGAAAGGGTTTATTTCCTCAATTTGATGCATGAAATTGCTGGGGTCACTCGAGATCACTTGGTCTCTTGCTGGGGTGACTTGAAGCCAGCTGGCTTCCTGCCTGTGGCAGGGGGGCTGGATCCGATGATCTCACAAGGTCCCTTCCAGCCCCTAATATCTATGAAATCCAAGAGGAAAATGGTGCACGAAGTGAATAAAAGACTTGGCTGTGATCATGGGGCTCTGGCAAAGCTGCAACTAAAACCTCGATCCTCGGACTGCCTGTCTTGCGCTGTAACCATCAGACTGGCCTGCATTTCTACAAGCAGGTGTGTTTACATCATCCGTCATCACAATGCCCGAGTGCCCGAAGTACAGTGCGCTTGATCTCATTAGCATCCTAACAGCTCATTATGAAAGTAGGCGAGTTATTTTCAGGACATGTACCAGAGTGGCAATTCAAAAACAAAACTCAGAGAAATCATGTTTCTATCCAAAAAATAAATAAAAATATTCGGAGGGGGTGTGTGAAAGGAGACTGGGTGGAATTGAACAGTATAAAACTCTTTCAAACCATGAAGGGGAGCTTTGAAACTAATTTTTGATCCAAGATTTGACACACAGGAATGGGGTTTTTCCTAGTTAAAGGAAAACAGATGCTAAATATTAGAACCTTTCCCTCCCTATGTCCCCAACCTAAATGGGCATAAAGAGGTACTCGTTAGAGTCCGTGCTGTTGAACATCAGGGGAGAATGATATCTTGCCAGGCTCATGGAAATGTTGCAGTGGCAGCTCAATACAATAAGATCTAAATTGATTATATTTAACATTATCTGTTGAATCTATGTAAAGCACCTAGCTTACAAGCTAAGCGTTACTAAATCTAAGCACATTTTTTTCCTATTTCCTTAGACTTTCTCTTCCTATGCCTCCCTCTTTTTTTCTCATGCTCTTGCTTGTTTTTCCCTCAGTGTGTTTAATCCCAATAGACTTTTTCACCATCCCTTTTTTTTCATATTTGTTCCTAATAATCATCCTCATGAGTTTCCAAGGGCTCAAAATAAGGCCAATGAGTTCGACTGTCTTATGTACCAGAGCTGGCTTTACATGAAAGTGCAGCTACTCCCAAATTGGCCTTTGTTTTGAATTTTGAGACAAAAGTGCTAGTCTAAGGTTATATAGTGCCCTTCCTCCTCCAGGACCTCAAATCCCTTCACTAACAAACTGATGCACAAGCTTTAACTGTGGAGTGTGTTAATAATATGAACTGATATTACTTAGGCCAGGGCTGGCGAACTTGCCTATGGCCAGGGCTTCTCTGCACTGCATGGCTATAAGAGAAGCAGCTGCAGGACCCCTGGACCAGCTGCCCCTGACCTGTATGCAGCCTGCAAGCCTTCAATTGGATGGCCTAGATTTTGATCACCACTCCTGGATAAAGCCAGAAAAGTATGTACTTGATGCTCTCCATCTTACTTATGATGCCTCATTCATTTGTGTAGCACTTTGTTATAACAAAAGTTATATTTAACCACATATGTTAATTATTTACATCAAACAATCTGTCGCTGAGATGCAGTTGCCTCTAAGGCAAAGCCCAGCAATTGTCTGCTAGTGGAAAAGAAGACAGAACTTCCTGTGCCATTGAAATAGGAAGAATCCAGAGTTAGGATGAAATGGAGGGGGAGTAGAGGTAATCCCAGGCCTGGAAGGGAATGATAAGGCCCCGCAAGGCAGATAGAAGCCATAGCTCACACCTCAGCTCCCATTAAAAAAATTACATTTTAGGGTCATGATAGAATAGGGGCTGTGGACACCAGACAGAAGCCAAATTACTCAGTGAGGTCTTCCAAAAAAGTTATGTTAAATTTCCTCTTCCCAAGCTTGTGTAACCATTCTGTTATAATAAAAAGCCAGGGCCAAGTAGGCTCCTCCATTGCAGTAACACTTGTATGGTGAGCTGTGATTCTTAAAAACAGACCTAAGTCAAAGGCAGTCAGGCAGCTTCTTGGAGAGCAAGACCTGAAAGCATTATATTAGCACTTGCAAACCAGGAAACCAAGTGCTTTTTATAACCTGATGGCCCAATAGATATTTGTACAGCACCCCTGCCACCTCCAGAAGAGCGACAGAATACACTGACCCACCCTAAAAACAGTTTCCCAGCAGTGCTTCAGTAGTAATAATGAAACACATGCTCAATAGTTGAAGTTCATTGCACAAAAGCTGCTTTTCATCTCGGCAGTGATATATGCATTCGTTGACAGAGAAATTCCTGATCTCAAGGAAACATGCTAAGAAAAGATATATTTCTCTGTCTTATGTGTGAGGCATAATTTATTTCAGGAAAAAGCCCAGGCCATGAGTGTGGACAACTCAATGAAAACCTCTGATCCACATACAGCAGTGACAATAAAAGCAATATGAAGCTGCATAAAAAGCAGGAGAAAATAAAACTGGGAATATTATAATACTATTAAACAGCTCAACGGGAATACAACTTTCAATTCTAGGAACTCTATTTCAAAGAAAATTTAATAGAAACAGAGCAAGTTCAGATGCAGGTAACAAAGGAGATTTGTCACAGGGAAAGTCTTTGACAGGAGAGGAGACTGAGAAAACCAGTCCTTTTTACTGAGATACTGAATAAGGTTGTGATCAAAAACTCAGAGAAGTCAATAATATCTGACAGAAGCATGACAGATTACAATGAATAACTTCAATGGGCTGTGAATCAGATCAAGAGAGCATCCAAAAATATTAACAGGTTGGACGCAAACTGAAAGAAGTGCTTCCATATAGTACAAGCACGCCAAGTCAGAGCCTACACTGCCATTCATGAATTCCTATCTCCTGGCCCCCAAAATTTCTTCTGTCCACAAACTGTTCACATGTCATTTACATGACAAAGAGTAATATTCTAGTTTATCGGCCCTTCAAAGCTCCTTTAGACCAGTTGCAAACCTGTATAAGAAACATCTGAGAATAGACTACACTGCACTTAACCCACTGAATGAGCTGTAGGAACAAACTGTAATTTGCATAAATTGGACCACAGCACACTGCTGACAAAGTAAAGGCAATAAAACAAACCCAAACTATGGATTCATGCATAACTATGAACACTGTTTAAACGTGTCAGTTGATGTACGTCCAGAAAATAACCCATCACTTCCAGGACAGAGAGCATGCTAAGGTTTCAATTCTAGATGGATGTTACATCTTTAGTGTGTGCTCCCTATGTGAATGTCTCCTGGATACAAGTAGCGCTATCCCTATTTGCTAATAGGTGGCAGCTGGGAAGGCAGGTAATCTCTTTGATCCCTAAAGACCACATCCAAAAAAAGTACTTAGGTGCCTCTAGTGCAATTTAAGCAGAATATGAGTACTAAGTATGAGAATGAGATTCACAGACTTCCTGCTCTTCATCAGTATGCACCTGCAACAACCCTGGGGCCTAACTTTCTCTAGTAAAGTCAATTAGGTGCCTGGAGGTCTGCTCCTGGGCATGCCCAGAGGCACTATCTTCGCTGAACTTATCAGCATTTATCTCATGCCTAAGGCCAGGACAAAGCAACCTTTTCAAGCCATGGACCAGAACAACCCAGCTCCAATCTGACGTGGGCCTTAGTGGCTTCCACGGCATATCAGCAGTGGGGGGGAGGGAGCTTTTCTTGTGCCCCTGCTGCAGCCAAACAACTGGGAGCTGTGCCCACACTGCCACCACCACTTCTCCCAGGCTCCTGTGTCCCGTCTGTGGGGCAAGCATAGCTTCCAGCAGATGGTATCTGCGCCAGGGCTGGGGAGCTGGAAGCTGCTTCCATGCTGCTCCAGCTTCTTCCTGCCCTTTGCCACCCACCATAGCCTGGCCCTGGCATGGCTCCCCTCCTGCTGAAAACCGTGCTTGCACCACAACCGTGGGGAGAGGAGAGGTGGGGGCGGCAAGGGATGGGAGAAGCATCGGTGCATCGGCGCAGCTTCCTGCTCCCAGGTCCTGGCACAGCTTCTTGCTGCTAAGCATGGGCACAGGCAAAAGCCCTGCAGCTCTGTGGGCTGGATCCAGTGGCTCGGCAGGCCGGATTCAACCCAAAGGCCACAAGTGGCCAACCCCTGCTGGAGGCCATTTGGCATTCACAAACTAGACATCCCCATGAGTAAGTCCCTTGACAGGCCCAGTCTAGGAGGTGTCTCGTCAGCATTAAGTGTAGCACAAAACACAGCAGCTCCAGCATCTTCCTTTAAAAACACCAGTGATGATAGTCATACCCCCCTTTTATATAAGAGCCTAGTGGTTAGAAGACCAAGCCAGGGAACGTGAGGCCTGGGCTCTATGCATGCCTCAGCCTGACGGGGCTCAAGCCAGCATCTCCCAGGAGAGAGGTCGTAAGCACTAGGTTAAGGGCTGGGATGAAGCTGTGCCACCTTGCAGAACTAGTTGTGTTCCAGCTGCTGTGCTCAATGCTGTGTGGGCATTTTATGCCGTTACTCAAAATGTATAAGCAGCCCTGACAGCAGAGGGTAGAATACATGCCTCCTCCCAGAAAACTGCTTTCAGCTGGGGAACCTGTATTCCTTCCTACCCTTCTGTTCCTTCCTATAACTTGAAAAGGAAGGCTGATAAATACCCCCCACCAACTCTTACATACTGTTCAGGGCACCCAGGTGGCAGGCTGAAGCAGGGGTTTGAGTGCCCCCAGGCAGAGGAGGGCCTAGGATCCAGGGCGCCCACTTCATAGTCAAGTGCTCTACCCACTAGGCTATGTGTGTATATGTATACTTATAATATTATATATCACATGCATGCATACATATATACGTGTGTGTGTATTTATATTATATTATATTATATTATATTATTAATTAGAGATGAGCAGCAGCATCACTAACTCAACCATGTCTTAAAAGAAATGAGTGATCCAGACATTCAGGCCCAAAAGGAAGACAAGGGCAACAAAGTCCAGGAAGAGATGTGACTCAGTCACACTGAAGCACCTCCCTCACAGCTGCAGGTGAGTGCCTGAGCTTGGGAGACAGCAGAGGATTTCAGGCGGCCCCCTCTCTGTGGCATTTTGTATTGGCTAGCTCAGGCATCCTTTCTGGCTTGTTTGTCCCCCATTCTTTTGGCCTAATTCCACCCGTTGCTGCAAAGGAGGCTTAGACACCTACACTGGTTTTCTGAATCCCATCCACCAAGTCAGTTAGCCACATCTAAGCCCCTCTATGGATCTGGGGACAAGCTCTTACAGCACCATTTGAGAGTCAGTCTGTAGTTCTGGCTATTTGAGGTCAGCCTAGAGACCCTCAATACCAATATGTCGCTGAAGCTCCATATTTACCTCTTCATGTTTTGTATCGTCATCCATCTACCTATGGGCATAGTAACTAATCAAACTAGCCGTTTGTAGACAGGGCCAGATTAACACATAGGAAAATTAGGCACATGCCTAGGGACCTGAGTTGCAGGGGGAGCTGGTCCTTCCCTCTACGGTGACACTGTGAATGGCCCCATCCACCTCCCTTCTCTTCCCTTCCCCTCCCCTCCACCAGCCTCACTGCCATGGTAGCTGCTTCCTAGCAGCAGCTCCAAGCCCCACTGCCTGCAGGCGGCAACGCTGGGGTGGGGAGGGGGGTCTCAATCAGCCCAGGGCCCACAAGCTTGTTTGCCTAGGGCCCACTAAAGGGTTAATCCTGTTTGTAGACATGCTCACTGCTTTCTAAACAGCATTAACTGATTTGCATCACAGTTTGAATCAAATTTCATTTCAAATTAAGGGTTAATAGATGACCTTTGACCATCAGGGAGGTTTTTGTGCATTTGTGCACTTCTGTAGCAGAGACGACAAGGGGTGCTATTGCCGACCGCTCACAATCACGGCCACAAAACTGTGCTAGCTTGTTTCACCTGGTGGTGGGCACGAGCAGTGGTAAGCCTTAGATACCTGCTGTATATACATGTTAATTAACACAGTCGAAATTGCCTAGTTTGGATTGCATAAACTTTAATCCTCATTCAGTGAGGTTTCGTTCATTTGGACTGGAGCCAATTTTAATTTGGACTACAGACATCCACATGTACACAGTGGGCACATCTACATGAGCTGCCCACTGCGCGGTTGTTACTGCGCATGTAGTACTTGCACAACCAGGTACTAAATGACAATGCAGTAACCAGTGTTATTGCGCGGTAGCAGAGCATCACAGTTCACACCCAGCGATGCTACTGCGCAGTAGTGACAAGCAACTGAGCAATAAGTGTCTCATGTAGACATGGCCAGTGATGGCTTAGTCTGAATTAAACCTAGAACAATGTAACGTCTATAAACGGCCACTAGGCCTAGCCCAGTGATTCTCAACCAGGTTGCCATAGCAACCTGGGATGCCTTGAAATCCTTTCAAGAGTGCTGCAGGGTGCCATGCAATGTTAGCACTGTTAAGTGTGCAAATATGATCCATCAGATAAATCCAGTGTTAAAAACATTCTGCCTCATTGTAGTCTTTCTGAGTTCTTTGCAACAGAAGAATTGCTCTATTATTTTTCTGCAGTCGAAGAAGGGTGAAAATTCAGGACCTGGCATTTTCTGAGGGATGCCTTGAGTATTTTAAGGGGTGCCTCACATGGTTGAGAATCACTGGCCTAGACATATGCAGTGACATTCAAAGGACTTCCTTTCTAGCACCAAACAAACCACCCACTAATTTTTTATGGTACCAGGGAGCTCTGGTTGCCAGATTGTCGACAGATGTTTTTATTATTCCTGAGTGGTCTGGGTATTTTCACTCCTTGCCCATTTCCACCTCTTTTATTTTGATATGCTTTTGTCACAACAAAACTAGCAAGTGCTGGGGGGAGTGGGCTGTCAAATGTCTTTGTAAGAAACCCAAGTATAGGAAATTCATAAACATGGCAAAAATTCATAAACATAGCTAAAATTCAGATCATGTGTGACCACCTGTTGTGCACAGATTTCCAACTTATGTGACATGCTTATTCAGATTGGCAACAGAAGTGTGGTTAAAGAAGCTGAACAAAAAAGTTGGCAACCTGATGTAACATGTAAGAGGACTTTGGGCTTAAGGGGCAGCACAAATAATGAAAGAACTATTCAGATTATGAACTGGATCCTACAAATCCTGAGCTTTCACACTGACTTCAGTGGGAGTGGGTTTGGAGTTTGGTGGGTGAAATTTCATCTCACTCCCAACTAAAGGTGAGCATTTTGGAAAGGAGAAAGATTGGATTTTCTTTTCCTATTAACCTTATACTGGAGAAAATGAGATGCTATAGGTTTCCCTCAATTTATGTGGGTTCTTTATATGCGAATTCGCTCTTATGGGATGAGCATATTTAGACCTGTGATTTGTTATATGCAAGATAAATTTGCTCGTATGCAATCAGCGTAGATGCCCCCCACCCAAGCAGGTAAGTCCGTGGGGGGAGGGGAAGAGGCCATGGCCCCACTCACCCCAGCCCCAGCCCCAGCTGCAGCTGCAGCAGCCCTGGGAGGGGTCGGCACCAGCTGCCTGCAGCCACTGGGCTGCACCGTGCTCCGCCTGTCCCCCCCAAGCCTGGGCTCACCCCAGCTCCTGGGCTCTGCCAGGGCCATGGTGCTCCCGGGGCTGCTCCAACACGGGCTGGCAGGAGTGCAGACAAGCGGAGCCCTGGGAGGCGCAGGACGCGGCACTCACACCAGCCCCAGCTGCAGCAGCCCTGGGAGCGGCCGGCACCAGTAGCCTGCAGACACTGGGCTGCACCGTGCTCTGCCTGTCCCCACTCACCTCAGCTCCTGGGCTGTGCCATGCCCTGGTGCAGGCAGCTGGTGTCGGCTGCTCCCAGGACCGCTCCAACACAGGCTGGGCTGAGTGGGGACAAGCAGAGCCCAGGCGCAAGGGGTACAGGAGAAGTGAGTGCTGCGCCCCGTGCCACCCGGAGCTCCGCTTGTCCACACTCTCACCAGCCTGTGCTGGAGCAGCCCCAGGAGGACCCAACACCAGCTGCCTGCACCAGGGCATGGTGCAGCCCAGGAGCAGAGGTGAGTGGGGACAGGTGGAGCCCAGGTGCAGGGGCACAGGCAGAGCATGGTGCAGCCCAGCAGCCCAGCAGCTGCAGGCAGCTGGCACCAGCCGCTCCTGGGGCCGCTGCAGCTGGGGCTGGTGTGAGTGCTGCTCTGTTCTCTCTGCTTTGCTGCCTTGTGCAGCCCCAGGAGTGGCACCCCTCCCCCCGCCCCTTCCCTAGTCCCAGCCTCACTCCCTTCCTCACTCCCTCCCTCACTGCCGCAGGAACCTATCCCTATTTGTTACATTGTAAAGTGGGTTCACTTTAAGCAAATTTGATTTATACGCCATTCTCCAGAAACACATGTACCGCATAAATCGAGGGAAACCTGTATTGATCAGGAGAGAGGAGGGATCTTTGAAATAAGTGAAGTAAAATACTTCTGGGTGCAGTGTAGATGCCATTCCTATATCAGTAAAGGGAATGCATCACATCTCAGGAGCTTCTTCAAACAGTATTATTCAGGGACATTTTACAGCATTTAATCCCATCACTATCAACAGAAATTGCACACTTGTAAGAGGACCACCTAGGGATCTGAGTCTGATCTCAGCTTCACCAGCATCAATCCAGAGTCACAGAAGCTGTGTTACTCTGGTTTAACTGAGCACAGAATTGGAACTAAGGATTTCTTGATAGCTTACTGTGCTGTCAAAGAGTAATGCCCCATGTACAGAATTGGACAGGAATATTCATCTTTTTGTTGCAAAGTTCAGTCAATATATCATATCAGCAAGACAGGGCTCCAAAACAACTCTCTTGCTTAGCTATGGAGGTGAAATCAGAAAGCCATTAATACACTTCTCTCCAAAAAGAGTACACCAGCTCCTTGCAGAAAGAGTGCCTGACATGAGTCAGAAGGGCTCTCATTTACTGAATCCATCTTCATATAAATACCCATAAACTGTGATAAACTGTTGTGCTTCATATAAATACCCATAAACTGTGATAAACTGTTGTGCTATAATGGTGAGCCATATATATATATATATATATATATATATATATATGTATGTATGTATGTATGTATGTATGTATGTATTTTGGTATACAATTCAAAGTTCACCCAAAAAAAATGAGAATGAGACACAAATAGTTTTTACCCAAGAAAGCAGAAAGCTTGGAGTCCTTCCAATCTCTTGGGTAAAGACATAATTATGAGAAGAAAAATATAATCTACCCAAGAGACATAATTACATAATTAGGCCATAGGGTCTATGTAGGATAAGTCGTTATAATTCATAAAACAAGGTGCTACCAAGGCAAATTGCCTTGAATTCACTCATCAGAGGGAAGAAAAAAAAAAGTTTGTTTCTTAAATAGCTATAGGCACCAGTTTGCCTCAAATACTAAAGAGTTTATTCTCTCAACCATACACATAGGTCTCCTATTAGTATTAATGAGAGTTAAACATGCAGAAAGCAAAACCTTGCAGGGTTTTTGTTTTTAAAGCAGAGACATTTTTACACAGAACAGGTAAAAAAAAATGTATCTGAAACCACTACCAGGAAATAATGTGAATGAGCATACACACTGTTAACAGGCTCAGCTGGCTACGTGTGTTACTCCTAGGGCCTGACACGGATCACTTCCCAGCTGCCTTTTCCTTTCTTGACTTCGAGCAGACCACCTCAGTCCGAAGAAAAGGCCTGATCCAAAGTTTGTAGAAATCAGTTGAAGTCTTTACTGGATCGGGCCCAAAGCAGGCAGGGCCCATTCGGCGCTGGGTGCGTGCCCAAGCCCTTGAAGATGGCAAGATTGAGTGGACCGTGAATCTGAATGGGAGCAGGATCACACAACAAGTCAGCTTATGCCAGCCTAGCTGAGGTACCTAGGAAGGCCCTGAGACTCTCCCAGCAGGCTGCTGAGTAAATTCTGGCACAAGACAAACGTGTGTGCAAACCTAGCCCATAGGACTGAAACCAACCCAGCATTTTAAAGCCTTTGAGAACATACAGCACTAAGATTTTGACTTTTTCAAAAATTTGCTTGGGAGCTAGGGAAAGCATGTGCACACAGGTGCATCTTGGCAGAAGAGCTGGGGAGCAAGTTGTTTTCAGCTGAGATGGGGCCCTCCTCCTGCAAAACGGTACGGCAGGCAAAGCACTGGATGCTGCATCTCAACAGCTGCAGTGGGACCAGTGTCTGCCAGCTCAAAGCGAGTCTTGGCAGAGGTGGGGGGTAGGTAGGTGGGTGGGTAGGTGGAGAGATGGGAATGGTGGCTGGGGTTGTACCACCCCACTCGCCTGCCAGTGCGGAAGAGCTAAGGGCGCCATTAGACTGCACTTTTGCACGGGTTTTGCTGCCAGAACAGAAGAACCCAAGATATAAAAAATATTCAAGGAATGAAACCAGCAATGAAAACAAATGAACCAAGACAGAAGGAAAGGGACAGGAATGTTTCACTGTAGGCCTGACTGGATCTGCTTCCCCAGGGCTTTCTGTACTCCCGTCTGCCCTACTCTGCAGCTCAGCCTCGGGCTGCCATGCTGCCAGAGGCCCTAGCTTTCTCACACCCTCCCCTAGGCTCTCCTCTCCCTGCGTGGACATTTGCAACACCATTCAGGAGGCCTCTGATTTGCCAACTGCTCAAATCACACTGGAGTGTAGTACAGTGAGTGTGTTTCTCCTGCCCACCCCTTCCCAAAGGTCTCTGCACCCCAGTTTAGATGGGCTATAGCTTTGTAAGTGGTAGACCCCCCATCCTCCCCCACTCACCTCCACTCTGCATATCAGCTGGAGCAATAAATGAATGAGTTGCTGTCTCCCACAGGGACAGTTTCCCCATCTCAAGCTTGTACTTCACCGTCTTCTCCAAGCACTTTTTAAGTCTTGCTTGGATGTGGCTATTTGTGGGGACAGAGAACACAAACACTGCCATCACAGAGGCAGAGTAGATAGGGTGTGTAGGAGCCCCCAGACCTAGAAATATCCCCGTTCACCTTTATATCTTCTTGATGAGCGTAAAGCATCAGTGCGTGTAAGTGCCAGCAAACCAGCTACGCGTTGTTGGCATCGCTGTTCAAAGATTCGAAGGACTACTCCTACAAACAGAGACTGTCACGCAATTCCCAGTCCCTGGCTTAATTCCCTTTGCATGCTGGTATCTGCTGCACGCTCTCCACCACACCTCCACACTTTTTTGTGTTTAGCAAAGGCCATTTAAAAAAAAAAAAGAGAGAGAGAAAGACAGCAGCATTTCAAAAGTGCACGAGCTCCTTGTCTTGACTTTATCATCCTCGCCATCATCAAACAATCTCTTTAAAGAGTGGGAAGAAATTTTTTTTTTCAAGGTAACTATCCTCTAAAGAACCCACCAATTCCTTTAGCTTGCGACACTGAATAGCAGGAATGATCATAGAAAAAAAAAAGGGGGGAGGAGGGGCTGGAGAAAAAAAATCTCTTGCTTGAACTGGCCTTTCTCCAGCTGGCAAGAGGGGTTGGTTTTCTTAACGCTTGCGAAACCTGATTACTTTAAAGGAATGAAGAAGGGGAGATGTAAACACAACCATTAAAACAGATTTAAGGTACTTAGTTTTAATCTAGTCTAAGACCTCTCCAATTGTACGCTGCTTTGCAATCCTCTGCTCTCTAGACATCAATAAGGTACATGGGCGGGGAGGAAGGGGGGTTCCTCCTCAAACCAAGGGCATATTGCAGACTGAATGCTGTGGTTACAATGGGAGTTCAGGCATGGAAAAAACAAAGTTAAGCAATAATGGATGGATGGATGTGTGTTTGCACTGCATCTTTCAACAGACTGTTTTGCTGCATTAGAAGACGGTTGCATTTATAGCCATACAACAGGTTTTAAGCAGATTGTTTAAACTCGATTAAAGTAGGGACGTTTCTAAAATAACCTTGCTAATAAAATTCAGATGGCTAGAGAGAGTTGAAAATGCGGTTCGAAATAAAAAGATGCCATTTCAATCCATGCTCGCAAGGGTAATCTGATATAAACTCCAAAAGAAAACAGTCTTTACAAGTTAGACTTGAAGGATTATCTTGTGTATCAGCACCCTCTGTGGCAGAGTAGCATTTATCCACGTATCCACCCATGTTAATGCTGTTGCACAATTTACCACAGCCTTGATAGACAGATAATTGCTTTATCCACCCATGTGTAATAAACGGAGTCTACTATGTTAATCCTTGTATTCTTATTGTCTGCAAATGCCAAGGCAGGGAGAGACATACATTGAAAACCCTACCCTTTCATTCCAGAACTACTGGAGTTTACTCACACTCAGACCTACTAAAATGTTCTTATTACATTCCACGCCAGCGCTCGGGGTGCCAAGTATTTTGAGTAGCATAAAGTTATTGTTACATAAAGGGCACCTAAAATCAGACTCAATGTAGGCAGAAGCCAGGATGAAGCAGCCTTCCTGCTTAAATCAAACACAGCTTTCCCCACCACTTTAATAAGACAGACAGAGCGTTATTTGTTCTCAGTCATAAAACAAAAACTAATTACCCTGAGCTTTAAAACCGGACTTCTATCTAGCGCGTGTGGAGCCTGTCAGACCTCAGAGAAACGTGAAACATTCTTTAGCTGTTGGGCCATTAACATTTTCGATGAAAATCTATAAAGATTTTTCTTTCTAAATGTCAAAAACAGGCATAGACTTTAAAAGGTTTACAGATTCCTGGCGGTTCCATGGGCTTAGGTTTTGTGGCATCTAATCTGTACTGACAGTTTGATGGATGTCTCCCTTTCTTCCCCCTGAAAGGCATAAAGAATTGGTGGTTTCCCTACTAAAAATTATGCTTAATACCCCTCTTCTTTGCCCTTGCTTTTATACTCCAGAAGTCAGAATCTGGTGATAATCGTGTGCTGCTGGTAATATATGGGCTTAATGAGGCAACTGGCACCTGACAGAGTCCATTCAGCTCTCTGGGTGCAATTTCCCTCTACGGAGTACCTGCACCAGGCTAACGTCATACGCAACGCCCCCAACAGCCATGTTTGTCAGTGAACGATGGATCCCACCGCTTTGTTATGTGCCACCCTTTTTCTGGACCCCGCTTGATGACTCTTTCCGATGACCTCAGCAGCTTTGTTTTAGCTGTCAGATGAGCTAGATATACGCTGGTTTCATCACAGCCTTCAGGGAGAAAGCGTAAGGTAGCACTGACAGCGTGGGACTGTGGAGGATGGAGAGGAGTTGAGAGATCTGGGGCTACCCACTAAGTCATTGCAGCTATTGATGCATTGATGGTTCACTGTCCAAATGGGAGGGCATTTCAAGTCAGGATCTGTGTTGGGCCCAGTCCTAACCAAAAGTTTCACTACAGCAATACGTTCAGCTTTGGGCTCTACACTTCACAGGCTGTATATGGCCCACAGAGCCTCCCTATCTGACCTATTTGGCTACCAGCAGGCTACTAGAAGTTGAGAGGCATGGCCGGTCACAGACATCCAAAGGGGCAGAGGCTACCACAGAGTGCAGGGCCCTTTGGCCCCACTGGCCATGGCCATCAGCGGTGAGCTTGGCTTCTTGCCATGGCCTCCTCTGTACCCTCCCTTGTGCCTCCAGACCCTGATCACTGCTGGGACCCTGTCCCCAGACCTACTGCCAACCCCAGACTCCTGCTGCCACCAGACCACTGCCCCTGAACGCCTTGCCACTACTGGACACCCTGTGGCACCTCCGGACCCACTGCTGCTGGACCCTTTAGTGTCTTCAAGCTCGCTGCCCATGTAACCTGAGCTGCATCTGACCTCTGAAGAGCCTTGTGGTCTGGATCTGGCCCAGAGCCCCAGATAAATTTGACATCCCAGGGATGAAGAGTACACTTACAACATCTGGGGAGGACTCCATCCTGGCATGGGTCATTAGCACTTCGGTGGACAGGATTAAAATTCAAAATGATCTTAATAAATTGCAGAAATAGATAAATTACATAAATAAACTACACCCACTGACCTGACTAAAAATCAAGAGATTCAGTAAGGGCAACTCCAAGGTAACACACTCAGGAAGGAGGTACAAAATGTACAAAAATGGACTAGGCAGCAGCAGCATACAAAAGGACCTGGGAGTTACAGTGGACTAGAAACTGAAATGAATTGACAGTGCAATGCGCTTCTGAAGACAAATTTTATTCTGGGATGTACTAAGAGGAATCTCATACACAGAAGGCAATTTTCCTGCTCTGTACAGCGTTGGTGAGGTCTCAGCTAGAGCACTGAGTCCCACTTTGGGCTCTACACTTCAAAAAAGACATAGACAGTTTGGAGAGAGTCCAGGGGAAAGCAGCAAGAATGATAAGAGGTTTAGAAAACAAGGCCTGTAAGGAAAAATGGAAGAAGGAACTGGGTTTGTTTAGTCTAGAAAGAGAAGACTAAGAGAAGATGTGATAACAGTCTTCCAGTATGTAAAAGGTTGTTATAAAGGGAACAGTGATTAGTTGATCTGGGAATACGATGAGAAAAAATGGATTAATGTGCAGGAAAGAAGATTTATGTGAGCTATATTAGAAAAAAATGTCCAACTACAAGAGTAATGAAGCACTTGAACAGGCGAGCTATGGAGTTGTGGAACTTCCTTCACGAAGTTTTTGAGAACAGGTTGGACAGAAACCTGTCAGGAACAGTCATGGTGCACTTGACCCTGCCTCAATACAGGGAGTTGCACTAACTGATCTGTCAAGGTCCCTTCCAGGTTTGCGTTTCTGTGACTTCATCATTGCAAGTACTTGGGCAAGTCACTCGATTTTAAGCTTACATCCTTCCCGTCAAGTATCTCCACCAGGTTTGGGCCTCGCATCAGATTCTGTACCAGCTACTGGGCATGTAAGTTGACTTAGATGCCTAACTGTGATTCTGTTCCACCCCGCGTGAGTCCCTGAAGAATTGTTAAGATACAATGTCGGGGGAGTTCTCCTCCCCCTTGCTATATTTTGTGACTTATTATTAAAAATTAGATGATAGTTATGACATTACATAAATATATTAATGGACTTTCAGAGACTCGAGTAAGGTGGAACAGAATTGCATTTAGAGATGTATGTTTTCCTATGGGCCTAATAAGTGGAGTAGAATCCAACCTCTGTTGTTCTAAGATGTTCAGCCCATGCAGCTCCCACTGAAGCCAATAGCTAAATGCAGACTACATCTACTCAGGTACCTACCCCATGAGGGTTTGAAAACAGTTTGAAAACACTGGCCTTAATCTTTCTGGCTGGGAACAGAAAATTACACATAAACTGGTATGAGTGGTTGGAAACCACTTCAAATCTGTAACACAACAGAAGCTCAGTGCACACAAACTGCTTTCAAAATGGCCAAAACTGGTTTAAGATAAAACTGGATGGATGTAGTATTGGACTGAACTGATTTAGGTTAAATTGGTTTATTGAACTTCTGTCCCAGGACCCCTTCAGATTCATGTTATCTCTCAGTCCCCTAGCATCCGAGGATGCTTTGCAGCTCTCCCACGAACTCCCCCATGCAGGGTGGGTGGCCCAAGCTATCTGCTCAAGCTGAGCAGGGAGGTGTGCTCTAGCACCCCCCCGGCTTCTGGCCTGGGCCACTGCAGGCCTGTGGCTGCATTTCTGGAATCAGAAGTGAACGTCTGTTCATTTGCTTATCAGTTCAATCTACACAGCTGAGACTAACCTGTGAAGACTGACTGAATAGATTCAGCCTCAGGCTTTTTGACTGTCTGTACTTGCCTCTGTACTTAGCCTTTCCTCTATCTATATTATGGAACTTATAGCATTTTTCTACCTTCTGGCCTCTCAGTAAGCCTGCCAAGGCTTAATGAATAGGTTGGCCTGATTCACCATTGCATGAACCTATTAGTTTAGCAGGTCTGAATGTGAGTTTCCGGTGGGTTTCAACGGAATTACACCATGATAAAACAGAGTAACACATCTGTGAACCCAATCCAATCCTTTTAGCGTGCTCCAAAATCCTTAGATAAAACCTATTATGGAAGTGCAAAGAATGATGATATATTAAATAATATATCACTGCACTGTATTCAATAACTGTTCAAGACAGCATGATTCTAGACCGAGCAGCCATTACCATCCCCTTCTCATGAAATGTATTCAGTCCTTATATATGTCAATGTGGAGAATGAAAAATACTGTGCACATCTACACAAGATGCTAGATGTGTAGGAGACTAACTCTACTCCACATTAGCACACCATGGCAAAAGCCATGCTAATGCACTAACATGCAGTAGAACTGGTCTACTGAGCATTAGTATCGCAAAAAAATACGTTATTACAGGTACTAAACTTAATGTGCAGTAACCATGGTGCATTAATTAACATCTAGATGTGCCCACTGTAACATTCCTGCTAGGATCAAACCAACAGGTTAAGCAGAGCACAATAATTCAGTTGAAAATATCATAGCTAATTGTAAAAATCAAATTAATCCTGGAAGGGAGATCTTTTAAAAAAAATACACAATGAAAAAACATATTCTGGGCAACTGTAGCATGCAGGGAAAGTACAGGGAAATCTCTCAGCGCAGTGAACAGCTATAACATTCTGGGATATTTCAAGAGAACAGCAGCATTATTTCACATGCTCTGAATCAGGGATTTTTTTCTCCTGAGAACACACTACTCAGAAGTCTCCAGTGGACAGTTCACTTCTTGTCAATTTTAGAAGGAAAATGGAAAGGCAAAAGCTACACAAGTAGAAATTGAGACTCACTCCAGAAGTGACTCTGGATTGATACCCACTGACCTAACTAAAAATTGTCCCCATCTATAAGATGACCTCCCTCAACCACAGGTCAACTGTATCAACAATATTAGTGCCTTACCCCTTCAATTCAGCAGAGCATTTGAGCACATGACTTCATAATTCAGTGTTTTTGGTTGTAGCCGTGTTGCTCTAAGGACATAGGCAGGCAAGTTTCTTTGGGTAGATGCAATATCTTTTTTTAGACCAGCTGAGTAGGTCCAACTAAAGATACCACATCTGCCCAAAGAAGCTTGCCTGCCTGTGACTTAGTAAGATGTAAGTGCTTAGCTAAAGTTAAGCATGTGGTGGTAGAGGGCTTTGCTGAATAGGGACTGACTGCTCATTCACTGCCTAAGCCAATGCTAAAATATTTAATCTGCTCATTAGATCTTAAAGGTTAGGCCTAGTGTCAATAGCAAGCAGGAGGCTGGGAGGGAGGGCAGAAGGAAAGCTAGGCAATTAATAAGCTGTGTTTGGCCACAATGGAAGTCTTTTGTAGACAGGCTCTGGCAGGGGGGCTGACCCCTCCTTGCCTACACTTGTAAAGTTTGTTTAGTAACAGGGAGCCTCCTGTGAACTTAAAAACAATAGGCAAACAGATTCATACGGAATAAATCTTTCGCCCCTCGTAGCTCTCTGTCTGCTTGGCTACCAGTAGGTAACAAATCCTGAAGAATGTGCAGGGAGGGAGAGAAGGGGGGAGGAAGAGGATCTGTCTGTGAAGAAGCTGGAGCTGGTCCAACACAAGCAGCGTGTGATGTCATTTACAGCACTGCTAACTGAACTGATAAACACACCGGGACGGCTTTGAAGAGCGCTCGGGCTACTGCAGGGAGAGATTCTTCGTAAGATTTCTCCTTCTCCCTTTCCACTGGAGATGGCCCTTGCAGCACAGCAGCACGACTGTTCTGCTGGGCCCTGTTTACATAGCAACAAATAAATAATGAGGATGATGAAGAAAATGGATCTTTCACAACGCCAACAAGGAAGCAGCTGATCAATAATGTCACTGGGGTAGTTTAAGGGGGGCGGGGGGGAAGATTGAAAACAAGTCCTACGTAAATTGGACCATCTCTTCCTGTAAGACTAATCCTTCTCTCCGCTCTTCGTACACTGTCTTCCTTAGACGCCAATCCTGCAATAAGTTCTCCATACATATTTCTCTTGGAGGATCAAGGCTCTGGAGGGCAAGGTCTGTTTAGCATGTAGCAAGCGTTACCCACGTATTCAGAATAATGACTCCCTGGTGAATGTTGTGCTTGTGAACTAACAATCCTAGAGTCACTCTTTCTCTACAGATAGTCTGGGCAGGAGACAAGGTTCTCCACTGTACCCCAGCTTTGACTTGTGGGACCAAATTGAAGGTGTGAGAAGATAGCTGTCTCTGTGCCTGTTCCAACCTCAACCTGGTCACAAAGGTGGCCATTATAGGTGCAGTGTTGTGAAACTAGACACTTGTCACCTGAGACCTGGACTGAGACAACCAACTCATTTCACACCGTAATCTGAGGATATTAGCTTTTGGTCACTACTGACCTGGGCTAGATTGGAACCAGCAACCTAGACATTAAAATCTCTGTTTCACTACCAGTCCTCTGAACTGCCCAATTCTCTACAAAGCCTATTTTAAAAAAATACATAGGGTGCACCTACACGTGCAATTAGCACGTAGCAATAAACTGCAGCACAGTTTGCACCGGAGTTTATTTCTCCCAGGCGGAGTGTTTACATGTGCACCTGGGACCACAGCATGTTGAGCTGGGGCACAGCAGCCCTGCGAGTTCAGCCTCCAGCCGGGGCGGCTCCACCCCAGCTCAACATGCTGTGGAGGGGCTGACTGGGGCACGAGGGCGCTACAGTGAGGGTTTAGCCAGCAGGCGGCCCCTGTACTGTACCACCCTCGTGCCCCATTCAGCCCCAATCACTGTCTACACATGAATTTGGATACATGTAACTACACCACTGTGGGAATGTACCCGTCCCAGATAGTACTATCCTACAGCAGAGGTAAATTAATTTACTGCACCCTAATACAGGTGCACGTGTAGATGGTGACACTTTACTGTGGAGCTAATTAGTCAGCTCTGCAGCAGTACAACGCACATGTAGAGACACTCACTATGGCTCACTGTGCTAAAACTAATTCCATGATTTCCTGGCTAGACAGAAACTAGTGGGGCTGCACATTTTGGGAGCAATCCTCTGGAAAGTGGAAAATCAAAGACATAGGGCCTGCAACTGTCTACTTTACAAAAAAATAAAATTGTAAGCTGTTTAAAAGTGCAGCTATGAAATGAATGGCTTTCAAAGATGAATGTGCTTGTACACACCCACCGCTACCTGCATATATGCTTGAAGTTTGGAAAGACCTCAGAATGCATTGGATCATCATTGGCAGGTATTCTGAATAGTCTGTAACTTTTTTTTTTCTTAGTGAGTCACAAATTTGGATGCTCACTTCAGAGCACCAGTGGAAAACATTTCGGCAATGCTACAGTGGCAGGGATATTTTATGTCTCTCTCCCAAAACTGGCAAGAATATTGTTAATGTACTTAAATACTGGAAATGCTAGTCATCCCTGTACTATTAATATCTTCTAAATAGCTCATTCTGTTTGAGGCGCGTTTCTCTCTCTGTGTTTTTATTTGTTTGGTAGTAAGTCCAATTTCATTCACATGATAAAAAGGTGTAACCCCTGCTAAACTAGAAAAAAAGGACTAACTTGGGGCCCAATCCACCTGCTATTGAAATATATAGGGTTTTTGCCTCCTAACTGCATGCTGTGCAATTGCAGTTAAACATGCACCTACCTATTGGGAAATTTTGTTGCAAATTAAATGCCAAACTGTATTTGTTTTTACTTTTTAAATCTGTTGCTTTTTCGCTGAGAAATTAAAATGTACTGAAACATTTGGCATGCTTTTATATGACCTACATAGACATAAAAAGGAACATTTTGTTTTCCTGGAAACACAGCAAAAAAGGGGGCTGAAGGGGATGTCAAGGGGTCATCTAGTCCTGCCCATGTTCTACACAGAAGAGTTTCCTTAAGCATCCACATGGTTTTATCCTGGAGATAAAGGTACATGGATCCCCAACTTTTGTTCCTCTTTTGCACCAAACATGTAGCATTAACTGGAGAGGTGAGCTGATACCACTGACTATGCTGAAGAGTAAAGATGGGTTGCTGATGCATAATCATAATGTCTTTTATGAATGAAGCCCAGCTGCTTTAGTAAAATAAAATCCAAAGAGCAAAGGGTAAAATGGGAAGAGGGGAAACATTTTCTAACTTTGTAGGCTGTTAGCCTGCTGCCCCTGAGAGTTGAGCCTACACAGTTGGTACTACGACCCTCTTTTTTTCTGGCTTCCCCACACTGAGATGGTCACTTGAGCCCTCCTGCACCCTTCCCTTTCCTTTTCTCTTTATCCTTGCTCAAGATCTCTGTGCTGGCCACCCTCGCTTCAGTAGAGAAGGATTGGATACGAGTCCCTCCAAGGCCAGCAATACTGCTCCATGCAATGACCAGAAAGGGCTGTTCCAGAGCCAGACAAGGGATTGTGTGGGCTCCCGGTCCCTGCTCCTTGGGGCTTCAATTAAACCTTGTGTCTGAGTCCAGGACTTACAAGCCTGACTTGTCTCTGTGGCTACTACAACAGTTCAGCCCACAGCTAGAGGCCGTACGCTATCTCTGGTAATATGGAACACGTATCAGTGGGTTCCCCTGAATGCCGCAAGTTAAGACCTAACAGTATTTTGTGGACATTTAAAACATCCATCTATTAAAAAAAACCCAGTGATGTACTTTCTCTTCCCCAGTGGAAGCGTGTGAAATGTCTAAGGTATAGATCTCAGTGGTATAGATAACATTGAGTCAATATTCTCTGCCAAAACCTGGAGGTAGCATCAAAGAGTTCATGAATAATGTGACTGAGAGGCCAACTCTGAATTCCTATTTAAGTTATCAAAAACTGTATGCATGCAATGAGGGTAACACAGATCTTATAGCCTTACTTAAGTCATAAAACGTAAGGTGGTCATGCAGATCCTTATTACGTGTTCACCCTGCCTGGGTCCAAGGAAAACACTGAACAAAAAAAAGGCAAGTGAAACCACCCCTACATACAGGCTGCAGTTGTGCTTGTTCTGCGTTCCTATGTACACAAGTGCCGGTACTGTCCGCTTTATTTGAAATAATCATAGTTACATAAGCATATCTCATCATCAGTTAAAAAAAAACCAGGCAGATGAGGCCTTACTGTGTACTTCTAGAGGGACACTGGTTTGAAATGGCATTTTCTTACCTATGCCACTGACAGTATCTTACACTGACTGACTTCATGACATTTGTGCTTCTCTGTTTTATGAGTACTGTTCAGCCTTTGCCCGTGACTTGTTCCCAATGAAATTGGTTTTCATTCCTTTTTCTTCTATCGGATGCAATTTTGCTGCTTGTTTTTCCTGCACTAATATCACGGTGCAAGGTGGAAGCCTGACTCTTTCCTTACTTATTCAGATGCAAGTCACCACTGAATGAAGTGTGAATGAATTTGTCAAATGGATGCGAGGGAAGAATTGTACTCACTGAATTTAATGAGAAAGCCAAGATGTATTCAATTAATGGTTACGGTGTTTACACCTTCTCTGCCAAGGTTTTCTTACTTCCCTATCTACCTTTGGATGTTTTTTCTGACTCTGCTGTCCCACAAGCAAGACGGTAAATCAACTAGGGAAGGACCTGATCTTGAAAATATATGAGCAGTCCCATTGGTATCAACAGAGTTATTCGTGTGAGTGTTGTTTCTCAGGGAAGGGATTGCAGCGCCGCTTCCAGCTCTATCACTGCAGGCCCTTACTCAGGACTGATGTGCCAAGATGGGAGCAAGGATCCTCTCTCTAGAGGTCCAGATGCAAAATTGGAGCAAGGCTGGAGGAGGGAACCAGTGGAATTTTCTATATACAAAGTGTTGTCTAATCTCTTAAAGTTATCTTAAATTTAGGGGGGCACTTGTAAAAAACAGTAAACGAAAACTTTTCAGGGAGGAGTCTGATGCATGGATTTAAAAACCCTTCTTCAAAAGAATGGCAAGCTATTCTTGTTTTAAAAGGGGAGTGTCCTTTCTACTGACTGGAAGTTTTTAAAACACATTCACAGACCCGGAACTTGGGGCCTACCTCAATCTCAAACGCTCGCGTTTATTGCACAAATGTAACTAATTTCTCCAACTCTGCCTTGAGATCTGAGAGGGAAGTGGCCCTGTAATCGCATCTCTTCTGAGAATAGTGCCATATGGTTTTAACAGAAGTTTATTTCCTGCAGCAAGAGAGGACTGCAGACTCTCATTCCAACTAAAATAATTATGCAGACAATTTCACTCTATTACTTTCAGTGGAACCCAGTCTGTGTGGTCCTCACATGCTTGCTGACACCTTTAAAGAGACATTAAACCATTTTTATATAAAATTCCCTTAATGGGTGGGATGTAGGATGAATTTCCTGGAAGATTAGCACCTGTCGCATTGCATAAGGCACGTTTTTGACTGCTGCGTTACCTCCCCTCAGCTAGTAGACAGAACATACTGAAGTGGAGGCCTTCAGAACAGGCAACAGCTAAGCATCACTGAGGGTTAACTGGATTTTTATCTATACAGCAAGATGTTTGCTCCAATGATGAGGATCTTCCATCAGCAAAAGACTTAAGGAGAAGCTTGTGTCCAACCGAAGTCAATGGGGCTTAAATATAACTTAACTTCAAGCATGCACTTCAGTCCTTTGCTGAATCAGGGCCTTATGCATTGTAGGCAGGTAGGGATGGGTAAAGACCACAAGCATGGCCACGCAATACGTACCACTGCCAGCTTGTCTGCGGTGCCACACACAGAACATGCAGGCATCCCCCGCACTGCTACTGTGCAGCGTGGGGTTGACCCTGGGAAATCCTGGGGTCAAAAAACTCACACCAAACAAAAAGTGGGGCAGGAGTAGAGTGCATGCCGCCGAAGCCTGGCCAGCTGGAGCCATGTTCTGGCTGTGGGCCAGGCTCCCAGCTGCAGAAGTGTCATGGCTGCAGTTCCCCAAGACCCCGAGGGCCCCAGGTAAGGCTGCTGGGGCCAGCAACTGTGCTGGCCCCAGCCTTCCCCTTCCCTACCCAAGATAACCTGCCGGGGAAACAAACGGCTGCGCTCATCTGGACGCAGCCACGGAGTGCACGAGATCTTGCACAGCGCTCTATAGTGAGATGAGTTTTGCCCTTGGGGTGCTGCTCTTCTCTCCAAACTAACCAGATTTATGTTCTGAGTGTACAACTTTGGCTCATACCCCCAGCAACGGGGAAAATCCAGGCAAAATTAAATGGCTGGTCTTGAAACAATCAAAAGAATCAAAACAAAAAAGTCTGCAATTGAATTTAACCAACACAAATGCTGTAAAAACAAGGATTTAAACCAAGGAACACAATGATTAAAGAATACTTTAAAGGGAGACCACCCTTTAAGCATGGAAATATCCCTTTTTGGAACAAAATGCAATCAGGCTTTTTTTTTTCTAGCAACTGTGTCTGATTTTAGTTACGGTAGCTAGTTTGTAAACTTGACAAACATACTAAGTTTCAGACTAGCAAATCCACTTAAGTAAGGAGAAAGTGTAAAAATATTTTTTTCATTGTGCCAATCTGCTCATGTCTTACAAAGGTACTTCGTTTTCCTGTGGGGGAGGAGAGGGGGATTCTGTCAAAGGGTAAGTGGATTTTTACAGGGCTGTGCTGAATTCAGTTTAAAACACTACCTTTCTGCAATCAAAAAGGTCAGTTTAAAGAAAACTGTGTCCAGGATCCTGAGGTCAGATCTGAAACTGGATTATGTGCCAGCAGCAACAGCATGACCGCATGGCAGAACAGAAGGGTGCTCCAGGGCTGTCTTTATGATGGCTTGAAAACCGTGCCAAAGCACAAGCTGATGCTACTGAGTGAGCATCTTCCACAGCTGGGTATCTATGTTCCCGGATGGCTAACTGTGCCCTTGTGCATGTGTGTGGCCCAAAAGAACTGAGCAGGAAGGGTGCTTCTCTAACCCTTTCTCGTGGCATTTTCAAAATTATGCTATAGATCAAATATAACCATGTAAACTGTAAAATCCATCCCTTAACTTCCTTGGCTCTTGCACATCCCTCCTTATGCTGGGCATCTGCTCCCCTCCTGTCCCCCCCACTTATTGTCTATATGGCTTGTGACTATTACATATTTGTGCAGTGCTTTACACAATAGATCCCTATGTCAGCTGGGGCTTCTGAGAATGACTTGACACAAATAATAACTGTGAGAGCAAATTAAGTGTAAAAATCGAATGTATTTCTAACCAATGCCTATATTTTTCAATCACAGCTAATGTGTCAGTTCTCCTAAGGCAGCTGTCCTCTGCGATTCTGATGCACTGGCTAAAGGATGTGTTTGGGGCTTTCAGCACTGCAGGGAAATGTTTGAACTCCCAAATGCTCCCTGGTTCTATGACATTCTTTAACAAGCTATGAAAATATTTTTGTTCGAATTGGATTTAACAGCCCTCTGCCCCATATTACTTTTTTTTTAGTAAAACCTGATTTTGGGGCCAACTATGCCAGTGGCAGTAGCTGTGGTGAAACAGTATGCATGTGTTTTGCATATTTGATAAGGCCTCTCCTCTTGGCAATAGTAGATCTCCTGTGAATTGAGGTGGAGGTTACAGGGACATTACAAATAGAAGGCCAGAGGCTGCTCCATTGAATTCAAGAGCAAAACACCCATTGACTTCAATGGACGCAGGATCAGGGCCAATAGTTCTATTCCCAGTGATGTGTATGGCTTTGTGGGGAGTAGGGTGGCAGCTTTTCTTACTTTATTCACTGAAAGCAAAGGAAAATGCTTAAAGAGTAAGAATATCTGGTTTTGGCAGTCTGCACTTACTTTTCACGCTACACGCCACAAATGTCTAAAGTGGATCTTGGGGAAATTACCCATAGTGGTTTTGAGGTTTTAAATAAGGAGAAAAAAGGCAGGGAAATTGCATATGAACACTGATTCACTCTATAAATTGATTTAACTTCTTGACTGTTAAACTGAAAGGTCAAAGAGGGGACTAGTATCTTATTATTTAAATGTTTGAAATTCATGGAAAAAACTGAAGTGCGGTTCTGCCCTGAAAAGGAATTATCAAAATGGCATTTTCTTGCTCAATAGATCTGCTCCTTCTCTGTATTCAGTCCTGTCTTCTTACTTTATAGCACAAATACACATGCAATATTTTTTTTGTCTTGTTGGGATAACAGAAAGTGCAACTGCAATACAGAGTCAAAGTTTTCTCTCCACTATATGTGCAAACCCAGCTGAAGATAACTGTTCTCCATGGATATAATTATGGACAGAATCTGGCCTGTAGATTCTTTATCACATACAAGAAGGAAAAGGGGACAGATTGATTTTTCAGATCTTTAGGCTGCATTTTCATGGCTGGCAGTTATTTTTTACTTGTAAACTGAGCAAACTTGTTCAGAATCGTAGTGATGCTGTTAGCATGGGACCTTACAATGCCATCTTAGGCACTTCCCAAAGCAGATCACGCTTTCAATGCAGAAGTGGATGTGCAACTTTTACTATCAGGGCATGTCTACACGTGCTGATTTAAGCCATATTAGCCATTTTTAAGACACATTAAGGGCACAGGTCTACATATGTGCACCCTTAATGCACCTTAAGAATGGCAATTTTATACTATTTGGACCTAAATTTGATACCTGAAAAAGCAGGTATCAAATTTAGGCGTGAATAGCTAAAGCGTCTTAACATACGTGTAGACACACTAAGGCACATTGATGCTGTGTATGTCGACTGACTTGGGACTAACTTTAGTTCCAAGTCGGTCCGCATACCATGTTAGCAGGTGCATGTGTAGATGCACACCTAAATCGCCTTAATGCTCATTAGGCAAATGCTAATTAAGTTTAGATACATGTGAAAGCACATGTAGACATGCCCTCAATTCATTCTGTACGTGTCGTTTTCTACACTTCTCTCTAACCATTTCTTATCCTGTAAGTGATACTTACTTGTAAAACATGTAACTGTAAAAACTGAAGTCACACCAGATATGAAGCTTTTTTTTTTTAAGTGCATGTTGTGTATAAGCCTTACTAACACTGATTTATTTGGAAAGAAGTAACTTGCTGAACAAATTAATAACTTGCTGGTACACAAGAGAAACTGAGAAATCGTTAGAATTGTATCATTGCTTTTTCCCTTCCTGTTACCTTATAAATAACCTGATACTGGGTGGTGAAAGTGTGACCCTAGCAAGGTGCATCTCTTTTATCTCTTCAACCTTTCCCTCTTTATTCTCTTACTCTTCCATTCGCTTGCACAATGCAATCCTATTGGTTTCAATATGACTCTCAATTTATTTGCATGTTGTGACCCTGTTGGTTAAATTATAAATCTGGAAGATGGGCAGCACATGCAGGAGTAATGCATAATGAAAACTTATCTATATAATGTTTTTTATCCAGGAAGAACTTCATGTGCTTGATAAATAATAAAAAGGAATTGCTTTACCCATGAATGTGTAACAGCAGTCACTTTGGGAATGACACAGGCTACACAGAATTTGCGACATGATGCAGTGAAGAATGCAGCAGTGATAACCGAGATGACAAATCTGTGTTTTCCCATGTTAGAGCTGGCCCACACCCTACATTTCTACCCCTGTGAATAGTGCAATGGGTTCTGCAGTCACAAGTGGTCAGGGCTTTACTTTTTACATTACACCCAAAAAGCACTGTATCTGGCATCACCGCAGCTCTCTATTTCTCTCTTGGGCACTGGTCCAGTCTACTGACTCAGGCCAGCTATCCCCCCTGCTGGGGATTTTATTGGTCTTAGTACTTTCAAGTCAGCCTACATAGCAGTTCTTCCAGACTGAGGACCGGACTCCTGTTCACCATTAGTTCATTATTAATACACACATGACTGGACTTACTCTTTGACATGAGACTCAGGAAGTTAACTAAATGATTCATAGGGGTCTTCAGAAACTTGATATATCTTTGGAGAGTCATCAAGCTCCTTTTCCTCAGACAGAATTCAACTACTTAGCGCTAGGGCCTGTGTGTAGTGGCCGACTCTGAAAAGAAGTGTTTCAAAGGACATTTCACCGTACAAGCTAAAAGTTATTGGGTCATTAGATATCCCTTTCTTTCACTAATTGTGGCCACTGTTAATTGCTTTATAAAGAACTTTAAATGATGTCCTTTCTGTTTTTTCCAGGAACTACTGAATCTGGAGTAAAAAGCAGAGTTAATACAGCTGCTCAAAGTACTGACTTTTAGGACAACTGTGAAAATCAACCAGCACAAATGAATAATACATATCTATTTTCCCCCCTTCTTTTCTCTCCTTTCTCTGAAGACTTTAACTTCCTTTTCATGCCCTCCATCCATCTGCAACTCTTTTGCTCCCCTTCCTAATCTCTATCTTTGCACGGGCAGCCTTTCTTTCTTTTCACAGTCCTATAACTGATTGTTAACTTAAGTAGCAGCTTATAAATATTGCTCTCTTAATAATCTGCCCCACATTTCTGTGAGGTGCATAAATTTACAGGTAGGTATATTAAGGGACAGGAGTTTTTACAGGTCATAACGACCCCACAGGGGAAGTCAACAGTAGGATTAGTACACAGGAAGGAGTCACTTGTTTCTAATAATATGCTTAAGCCATTCGACCATGTTTCCTCTCGCTACTGAGCTGCACTCTTTTTGCAGTGGCTGTTCAACGTTAGAGGCAGCTGGCCATTCATAGATCGCTTCTGCTTAGCTTTGGAGGTGTGATCCTATTGTGACTACAGGATGTGGTGGCATAGTTGCAAGAAACATAATGCCAGCACAAGAAATTCACTGTTCTTAAAACCACACCCAGACCCCAAACTCGGACACCAGCGCTACTGTGAACTGGGTAGGTGGTCTCAGTATAGTATGTAAAAGGGCACCTCAAAGAGTCCAGGTTAATGCAGACTGAAAAAGCAGCTTTGGAAGAAAGAATTGGGCAGCAGGTGTCAGCAGATACAATACATGAAGATGTATCGCAGACATTTCAGAAATACCAAAATGGAGAAGAAACAGAGAAGCAAGTTCTTAAGGACAAAAGCCAACAAGAATGGTAGTCACGGGGTAATTATGGTGAGCAGAAGCAATTGGGAAACCTTTGTTTCAAGATGCTGTTTTAACTGTGAATAAATTGGCATCCTACATCTGCAAACATGTCAAAATATAAGCATAGCACAAATCGTTTGGCCATTTACTGCTGACTTACAGGGTAATTAATGAAAGCCAAACAAATGCGCTGGCAACAATGTATTTTGTCACCATTGTGAGGTTGCGTACTCCACGGGGGGCAAAGGATCCCCTTCCAACATCAGATTAGGTGGAAGGGAACAAACCCACGGAGTCCTATCGCAGACGGGGCACTCCATGCCTCACCTTCTGTCCGCAACTCCAACATCAGCTTTTATTTTCAGGGCGCTGGAGCTCTGCTGGGAAAGCTCGCTCAGGCTCACATTTTCTTTGTTTAACAGACTTTTTACATTGCTATAAATTTTAAAAAGGTGCTTTTAAAAATAAATCAGTCTTAGGCACTCACTTGTTAATGGGAACTGACGTTTCTGGTGCTTTCTTTCTGTTCCAAAAAAAGAAACAAAATTCCCTGAGACATTTAATTGAAACCTGGTTACTGCCCGTTTTGCAGTCACTGCTATTCCTCAGAGCTGGGGAAGGACGGTCAGTCTGCAGGGTAAGTAAGCTCCTGACCAGGCAGTGCTCCCCTGCAGGAGGACCCTGAAGGGTAGACAGTTTACTCCTACCCCTCAGTGAACTAGGACAGGATCAGTCCTGGAGCTCAGAGTCGCACAGAGAACTGCCCCTGGACCCTTCTGCCTAGGAGACTCCTCCGCCGGGCACCATATCTAGGCCTCCTCCAAAGGGGGAGCCTGGATTGGGCATGCAAGCTATTGCTGCGTCTAGCTTCACTGACATTTTGCCAGCTCCCTGTTATATATATATGGCATCTACCTTCTATTTCCACAGACCTAGAAAACTACATCCCATCACAGATCCAGGCTCTCACCAGTTTGTACACAAAGGGGCTAGTACAGCGGAGAGGGTGAACTGCTTCCCCTCGCTTCTCTGCCACCCTCCCCTTCTCTGAAGGTGCAAGATGATTCACACACGCCAAGTCCAGAAGATAATGGACTTTCCAGAGGCTTTCTTATAGTATTAGATTATTAGATTCACCTTAATATGAACAAGTGGCACTGTCAAAATTCATGGGACCAGTCTGCAAAATAGGGATTTCCCATGTACACATATAACGAGAGTCCAACCTTATGGAGCTCCCACTTTGAACTAGACTGTCACAAAGATATGGGCCTCCTCCATCTCAGGGTGGAAATTATGGCTCAAGGAACAAAAATGCCCTCTTCTCCACGCGGGTGCCAATCTTATGGCTCAGCTTCAATAGCTGGCAGGCAGACTTTCCCTATTTCCCCATCAGTCACTCACACCTGTGTACCTGGACTCATTTTTCAAACAGCTGTGGTAGGGGTATACATTTCAGCATGGGCAGATAGTCTAAGTCACACCCTAGCCCTTTCTCTAGGTGTCATAGGGTGGTACTCTAGGGCATGTGGCCCTATTCTTTAGACATACGATAGTCCCACCAAAGCACAGACAATGATTAGGATCCCCTACTGTTGGTAACTACTGAGAGCCTACAGGTATTTCCAGCTATTAGGTAAAGAAATGATTTGGAAGATGCATCTCCATATCCCTAGCAACCAAAAAATTAAGGGAGGTAAAATTTTGGGCTTATGCAACCTCAATAATAGCTCCTTATAAAGAAGTGTCTCTCAGCACTGATAAATACGCTTCTATATTGGGGAGTCCCACAAAATAGCCAAACATAGTTTCCAGGATTGCTTAGGTGTGATACTTGTGGTGCTACATGGAGAACTTGTGCATGTTAAGTTACCATGCAAGCCAACTGCGTTATTAAACATCAACAATAACCATATAAAGATGTTGTCAACCTGTTTTTAAAAATATCTGAATGTTGGAGTTGAAAATGTGGTTTATAATTCCTGATACAGGGTGAAATTCACACTGTGCAGTCGGCACAGAACCAAAATGAAGTCCAGCTTAAGGCCTATTTTGTGAAATTTAAGTTGCGTGGAAATTGTTCTGACTCTACACAGGGATGAACTGCCCACATAGACACCAGTGTTTTCTGTAAGGTAAATGCAAATACTGTTGTTGGTGTCAAAATATTTAAACATTTGTCAACAGTGTCTTGAGGCCACATAAGTAAATTGTGCTAGTGCAGAAGAACTGAATGTCAGAAGGAATGACTAGAAACTGAATGTGGGATAGTTTTGTAAACAGAGCAAAATGCAAAAAAAAAAAAAAAATGCATGCTCAGGTAAGCAAAACCTCAACTTTTAAAGTTCTTTCTGTTAAATAAATGAAGGCGTGACCAGCAACCCAGGGAAGGACATTAGTGTTGATGGTGCCAACAAGTCAACTCAATTCCTAACACAAAAACAACAAAAATTAATCATCTTCTAATGGAACAGGAAAAAATCCACAACAGAGAGAATTCCTCCACTCATGCAGGGTATTATCATAGTTAATTTATTCTACTTCTAAAATGTCTGGACAGTCCAAATGGCTATAAAAATATCTGAGCATAAAGCATTCTCTTTTCAGTCTGCATTTATTTGATTTTGTTGTTTCATCACAACAGTTGGGATATTTTTTAAAAAGCTATCTCTATGTGCATGTAAAAAGGTAGCTAAACAAACTCTGTCACTGTCTGTCAAGCTACTCTCTCTACAGGAGCACGAAAAGGAGGCTGGTTAACGGCAATCTAAGGGACTTATTTTTATTATTTACTAAAATTTATGGACTGCAGCCCTGATTCTGGGACTCTGTGTATGTAATAAGGACAAGATATAGTCTGTAATATAAATGCTTCTCCACTGGCCCTCACCTTCCTCTTTCATTACTGTTTCTATTGGAAAGTGTCAGTTCTGAACTTTATTTTTCTTTTTTTTATTAAAGGTATTACATTATTAAATAAATTAGTAAGGATATTAAATTAAATGCAGCCAATAACCCAAAAACAAATAATTTCGTAAGGGTTTTTTTTCAAATGAATTGGAAATCCTGGCTGGAAAAAGGGACTTGCTCTGGTTTCCATCTCCTTTAGTTCAAATACAGAAGGTGTCTCGACTCAGAGAAGCTGTATTTGCCAAAGACTGTACCCTTAATGCAACTCCAGATGGTTATGACTTCAGTCATACGTTCTGGCCAGTCGTCTCAAGTCTGGGGTTAAACAAGCAGTTTGTTCCTTTCTTACATAAGCACCGAAAGACAATACTACACTCGAGCTCATAAAAATATTTTAATTGGTGATGATTTCCAGACAACTATGTCAAAATTAACTCAGAGTTGATGCCCACTTGCTTAAATTTCATTCATCTGGGTTCAAATTATTTGCTTAAAAGGAGAAACATTTCCTTTTATACACACTTTGGTTTCAACCTCCAAAACCATTGCTAAAAATTAGTCTTAACCACCCTGTCGGCTGCCTCAGAAACCAAGCTCAAATCCATCACTTTAATGACATCAATAACAAATACACAGTTTTAAACCCTATTGTGAACAGTGGCATACCAAGGAGCATGTGTAGCTGTCATCTCATTAGTCACTAGAAAAACACCAATGAAACCAAGAGAGCCTAACCATGACAAATTATTCAAGAGTTTAACCTGAGACATTAATGAGTGCTAAATAGCTTGTTTTCATGCTTACTTAAGGAGATTTGTTTAAAATCCCACCAGCCTCCATTGAAAGTCGGTTGGCTAGGCAGCTTATTCTTGTCAAGCTGGTTTTCCTCTTACAGCTAAAATGGGGGGTTGTCAATGTTTGCTAAAAGGATACCCCCACCGCCCCTCACGCATACAGACAGAGGCAAGACATATGTCTTGGTTTTTCACATTGTGGCAGATTCAAACAATATACCGACCTGCAGCTGAGCTGATTATATACCTTCCTTCCCCGCTCTGTCACCCAAAAGCTTTCCGATTCACTTACAAGTACACAAAGCCATCCCTACCCCCTAAAAATATTACGTTGCATTTGCTATGTAAGATATACAGGCCTGATTGTGTTCCCACTTCCACAGATGGTAGAATTAGAGAATATCAAATCAGTGCATGAAGAAATTCAAGCCCTGTGTGTCAGTCCCCCTTCCCAAACCCTGTTACCCGTTTTCCCCACTGCCACCTACAGCAAATAGAAAAAAAATGCTATAGCAAACAGCTCCGAAATGTAGTTAACTTTCCATTTCTTTGAAAACTGGACTAATCTGATTCAAGCCTGGTTAGGTGTTTTCTAAATAAGGCCTGAGCAGACTCATGGCTCCCCTCCCCAGTTGCTTTCGTCTCCTATAAGGATTTCAGTGAGCTGGAGGTGCTGGGGCCTTAAGCAAACAACATGACTGTGCCCTGGCAGTACAACCACGCTACGGCCCCCTTTCTGGTGGGAGCACAAAACTCAAGGCTGGAAAGCAGGAACCCATTTTTTCCTTTTTCTTTGAAAACAAAGAGGCTCTCCTAGTTCTTTGTCCATCAAACCTCTACCACTACCAGCCCTGTTTGACTTATAATACTGACACAGTATTTGAACCTGCGATGGTCTTTAAAGTATTTACCCTCACAACATCCCGGTGCAGTAGAGAAGTGTTGTTATTCACATTATACAGATCAGGAGCTAAGGCACTGGGGAGAAAAACAACAGGACTTAAAAGACCACCCAAGCAGGTGAGGTGCCTCACTCCCACCGACTTCCATGCAGCCTCGGCACCTCCCTTGTTTAGTTGGATTTTCAAATTGACCTCGACGTGAAAAGCCCAAGGTCTATTGCCAAGTAGGCACTGGGGAGACCGAGGTGCAAGCTGCAAGCTAATGGCTAAATCACTGTACTGCTCTTCCTGGCTGCATACTACAACCTGATTCATCTGGCCCTGGATTTCTGGGATCCAAGCGAGCTCCCCGAGAGGAGAATTACCTTAAAGAAAATTTGAAAAGCTTGGAATTGCCTGTAAGAAGAAAGACCTCTTCAACCAAACCTCTTCAGCCATGCTCTGCTGTTCCACCTGCGCTAATATTGCTTTTTGCTACATAAAGGCAGAGGCATCACTCATACAAGGCGTGAATAGATTTCCAAAATAGGAGCCATCTCAAACATGCTTCCAAAAACTGCGCTGTATTCAGAACATAAAAATATTCCTCTGTCCATACATGGGAGACGACTAAGCTTTTTCTGAGCTACACTTCAAGGATCTGCCTTTTCTTTCAATGGAATTTACACCAGGAAAATCATCTTATTTTGACCTGATTGGTTTTTCTGCCAAAGGTTGGGGTTTTCAGTGGTGTCGTTTGTTTGTTTGCTTTCTTTTTTGTTGCTGTTTTTGGAACTTAAGTATGGAGCCAGATTTCACTTAACAGTATCCCTTTTTAAGAGAAAATCTCATAAATGTAATTGTTCCACGGTGCATAAAAACTAAGCACTCCCTACACTTAATTACTTATAAAAAAGTTTAAGCTCACTATCCCTAACATTTTTTTAAATTATCAGAGGGCTTCACAAAGTGAAGTCTTCCCATTTAAAAAAAAACAAACAAATTCCTAAAGTTTGGAAGTTTTTCAGTTTGGACTCTGGAATCATGGTTCAAGGCACATTCATTTTCAAATATATATGTAAAAGATATTACCGATAAGCGACAAAATAAAGAGAGAGTGTACATGGTTTTCAGAATGCAGTGCCTTCCACTGCTTACTGCTTATACAGCTCAGCTACTATGGGTCAGCTTTTTCTGGCAATGCCAGGCGATAAAAATATATGCACTCAAGTCTCATGCTGCAGCTACTGTACCGGATACAGCACAAGCTCAGAAACACAGGTTATGTAAACTTGGCTCCCCGCTACATTAATCCCAATCACTATTGTGATAATCACTGTTGTGACAACACTTTTTTACCTCTTGAACAGCTTGGCTCCCAAGAATGGCGACACAAGGACGGTAGAGAAATGGGGAGAGACTTCATCTGAAGTTATAGGAGTGAGACAAATAAAACTTCCCACAGGGGTGCTTGAGGCCAGCTCTGATCCATCTCTCTATTTCAAATGGTTTGTTTTCATTAAAAAGGACTGCTGAATACTAAACAGCTTGATTTATCAAATGACAAATAATTGCACGAAGTATGAGCTTACACTCCTCAATCAGGTACCCTGAATTGGTTTAAGTCTCCCTCTCTCACCCGTCTCTCTCTGATTAATGCAAAGGGGCCACGGCTGTGAACCCAGGTAGGAAGATATGAGAGGGAGCATGCCCCCATCCTACCTCCACGTCATGGAGTGTGGACCTCAACTTGCGGGATTAGGTACTTGGCTGCTGTGTGCCTATTTACTGCTCCCTCTCCTTCAGGACAGGGGTTAGGGAATAGAAAGAGACTTTGAACCACCTCTCAAAACTGAGCTTCCCTATAATTAATGGAAGCCATGCTATCTTCCTGTAGGGAGAAGTACAACTTGATGATTATGACCCACCTATTCTCTCTAAAAAACTATGGGAGTCATTTTAGTAGCTGGAGCTTGACTAAATTGAAAGAGCATATAAGTGAGAAAATCCTGTCATTAAATGTCATACAATCACTCTAAAAAGCCTTATAGACAACAATGTATACAGTCACTAAGATCCTCATTTTGCAGATGGGTAATTAAGATATAGAGAGATCATGTAATTTATCCAAAGCACAAAGCCAAATGAGAAATTAAATTCAGATTTCCTAAGTCCCAGTCCAATGATTTAACCACAGTTCGTTCTATCAATAGTTCGTTCTATCCACTTTCTTTCCTAAGATAACAGGTAAAATCTGGCACAAGATTAGTGTCATCCATCAGTCTTCTGGTGGACTGCTTAATTCACTGTGCATTGCATTGATTGTACATATGATTCTGTTGATTCAGACTATTGACTTGAGTAGTTTTGCCTGCGTATGGGCAACATGATTTCAAATGCATAACAAAGTTGATAATATACTATGGCTTTTCTTGTATAAACCATATACCTTCAATAATGTTACTTGGCCTGCTGTACAGACATAGCATGTTTCTACATCTGAAAGCCACTGACCTGGGATGTCTGTGTTCTGAACTGTCGCTAAGGTTTTCAGGGACACACACACACACACACACAGATATATAGATATATCTATATACCTATATATATATACACATACATATATAGATATAGATATATACATACACAAACATACACACATACAGGTTATAGGTGCTTGACAGCAGAAGTGGCACACAAAACTGTATGGCCTCCCACTACTCCATACAAGGCACTTTTCCAGAGACAGTCCAGCATCGACTTAGACTGTAGTAGAGTTGGGATCATGTTGTAACCATGATGGTCTAGAAGAAATAGGAGAGACAAGAATTTTTGTGGGTGGTATCTTTTATTGGACCAGCTGTACAGTTGGGAGGGATATGATACCCAAAAGCTTGTATATTGCTGCCAACTATATAATCGATCCAATAAATGATATCACCCAGAAAAATCCTTGCCTCTTATGTAGATTTAAGTATTCTGAGAACGAACCTGACTCTTTGTTCAGTGACTGTACAGCACCTAGCACTCGGTGTCCTTCGCCCTTGGGTTCTACTCTAATACAAACTATAAATTGGATTGTGTTATTCAAACATGAACCACATTCCTCTGACAGAAGAGTTCAGTATAGAAACAGACCTCAGGAAGGATTTGAAATGCTGGACATTTCAGCTACATCTGCCCAGTACCCAGATCCATGGTCATTTGGGCTACAACAACCCTATGACTCTACCTTGAGAATCAGCAATCAAGGCTCGTGGACAGAGGTGATATCTTTTATTAGACGAAGATTTTTACAAAAAAAAAATCTTTAATTTTTTTTTTTTTTTATTTGAGAATCAGAATACTTTGGACTGCATTCCTAAATAGGTTTTAAAAAAATTCTGGCCACCGGTTTTTAAAAGGACCCAACATCAGCACAAGTTTGTCACTTAAATGCAGAGGAAGACAAGCTAAGAACGGACTGGTCACCTTTAGCTGCTGGCTCACATTTGGAGGGGGCTCAGACTTCTAGGGAGAACTCAGACCGTACCCCAGGACGTGCCACTGGGACGGGACAACCTGTTTCCGCAGCATGCCAAAAGACGGGGTCTGCCTGCCCGGAGGCCTTGCCCTGGGGCGTGGAAAGCTCTTCACTCAAAGCCTGCAGGGAGAGACGGGCCCAAAGGTCCTTCTTTTACTCTGAACAGGGTTGGGCCCAAGCCACACAACTGGGATCCCATGTTTGCCTCCCCACAGGCCGGGCTCTCTGGATGCAGGCTGTTGGCTCGCTCTCACCTGAAATCAAGTTGACTCATGTCTGTCAGTTCACGTCCAGCTCAGAACGTTACTTGAAGCAGGGCTTTTTTTCTTTTTCCTTCCCCCAGTGTTAATTTCCTGTGTTTGTTGTTTTTAAACATAAGGGGCTTTTTTGTAAAAAATTCCTTTTTGGAAGCAAAGACGAACCGAGGCTGTGGCGCACACTGGCCCTTTCAGAGCTGCGGCAGGGCACGGCGCATCGGGTCTCTGAGCGCGAATGACTGACTCCACGCTCCATATAACGGCAGCTTTGGGACCGTTGCGCTCTGCTGCACGGATCGGGCTCAGCTCGCCCGCTGCGTGTGTTATGTATGGCCTGGATGGATCGTGCCAATGCAACTCAAGTGCCTGCACACCAAATTACCCCTCTAAAGAGGCTGAGAGAGGGGAAGGAGGAAGCCTGCCAAATGCTGGTCCTGGGGGGCCCTGTGACTCTGCGCTGTAATCTCTCCAGCGGGGGGGTGCTGCCGGGCCTGGTGGCTATTGAGATACCAGGAGTGTAGCCCGCCCCGCACACATCCCTGAATTATGATTATTATTATTATTATGGCTACCCCAACATGGGTATCGTGAGAGAGGGCTTCTCTCACAGCACCATTCAGCTTTAAGCCGGAGGCCTGTCCTTCTCCGCCAAAGTCAATGTTAGAACCAGCAGCTACAAGAGGAAACTGTCTACTCATGAAATGACCTTCTACAGAGACTCCCCACTGAAGTCAATGGAATATTTTAAGTGCGAATTAATGTTACGGGCAGTTAAAAATATTGTAGGTGGGGCTGTCAGCACTTGCTTATTATTAAGGCTCCAGCGCTTCCCATTTTAAGACCATGTTTCTACTGGCCTGTAACTTTGCCAAACTTTAACTGTTTGGGCTGAAATTTTCCTTGCTGGATGACTGCCTCAGGCTGCTTTTCTTCTACTTTTTGTTTTTAGTTTCAGTCAAAAGGGTTCAGCCATTTGTAGGAATGAGCTAGGAAAAAATAGGTTGTCTTGCCCATGTTGGAAAAAATGGCATTTCTCCCTCTCACCCTTTTTCTCTTTTTTTTGAAAAGCTCTAATACACCAGCGATTTGGAACAGGGTGTTGAATTTGGTAGGGAGCTATCGTGCTTTTTGATATGCCTACACCAATCCACCCAAACCTGGCCAAGTTTCACATACACTCTATACAGACTCCTTAGATGTTAGCAGATAAATTCACTGAAGATTTCATCTACACGGGGCGCATCTACACATTCATTAATGCGCCTTAGGTACTGCACGTTTAGTTTAGTACTTACTTAACACAGTACTAACTAAACATGCAGTAACTAGAGTTACTGCACCATAGCACCGGCACATGGTTTTTTCGTGACGCTTAGTGTGCATTAGCCTAATAACACTGTGCAGGAGGTTATTAGCATGATTTTTAACCGCCACACAACTGTGCAGTGTGATTAGGCTAATGCGCAGTAAGCATCTCGTAGACATACCCACTGAGCATGCACCAGCTAGGAACGGAATGAGACTTTCCTCACTTCTGGACCTTTGATCTGTTGTGAGCCAGACCAGCTCCAGGCCCAGACCTTCAGGGGTGTTGGTTGTAACCGTGTCGGTCTAAGGACATAGGCAGACGAGGTTCCTTGGATAAATATTTTATCAGACCAACTAATTGTCTGCCACAATTTGCATTTTCACTGGCTGGCATTCCTGCATACTGGCCTCTGGCCTCTATTCTATCACATCCAGGAAGAGCACAAAACAACTGCAGATACTTCCTATGCCTGAAGAAGGGCGTTTGTACCTGAAAGCTTGCAAAGAAGAGTTTTTCCAACTATTTTAGTTGGTCTAATAAAAGGCCCAGACCTTTGAATTTGTGCCTCTGTTGCTAACAATGGGTCCAGGCATCATGGAGTAACCTCTCTGATTCAAATGCAGAGGGCACAAGAGCCACATCTGAGGGGGAGGGGAAGTGGGCAGATTTCAGTTTAAGAAAAACCCTGTTAGGCAGGAACAGAGACTGGGATCCAACACTGGGCAACGAGTTTGGGACTGGAATGAGAAACCTGAGCTAGTCCCAGACTGTACTACTAAGTGAGGAAAATGTGGGGAGAGACAGGACTGGAACAAGAACAATTTGGTTGACAGCAGAAATGGTCATTTTTGGAAGTTGGTGGGAATGGTCAGAAGAGCCTGAGCCCTCTCAATCATAGTCTTCTCCTGTCCCGGGAATGGAAACATCTTCAAAACTTACAGAACATCTCATCTCCCTCCAGAGGCTTGGCTCCCATAGAGGATGACAACTTACTACTGTTCACTGTTATTGTATTGGCTCTCAGAGTTAACATTGTCAGCTCAGGTTTGTGTGATACTGTTGAAGTTGATGACCCAAACACATGTCAAAATGACACCATAAAGTGGGATTTCTGGATTGTTTTTCAGGTCATGTTTTTAAAAAAGCTAGGACATTACCTGCAAAAAACTATTTAAAAATTAGGAGATGCCTCAATTCAGGCTACCTGGTCAACCCATAGTGGATGTATATTCTGAAACAGAATTTCATTACCTGCTCACACGCTATCTTTTCTGCAGGCCTCCTGTTTCATTCAGTGCATGGGATGCACATGTTCTAGGGATGAGGCAGGCTGTGTAGTAAGGAGGTTTCTGTCTGTAGGTCCCCTCCCTCAGTCGTTGCATAAATTAGAAGGGGTGTAGTGAATGAAGGAGAGGCTGCAGGAAGAAACGTGGGTCTCATGGTTAAGACAGGTGAATGCAGCCCTGGAGAACGGGATTCTACTCCCAGCTCTGACACGGAGCTCATGGGTGATGTTAGTCAAGTTGCTTCACCCACTCTCCCTCCACAGGCGGTTCTAACTGTGCACCTGTCATCACTTCCTGGGAGCCTGACTCAAGACCCAGGATCTGACTTTTAGAAGTGCCCAGTACTGCAGCTGCAACTGGACCAATGGAGAGTTGCACTTTAAACATACATAAAGTGCTATATCTAGTGCTGCATCGTCTGAAAAATCAACTCATAAGCACATCAAATCAGTGGATGCTTTTGATGTGCATCTTTCTCTCTGCCTCCGTGCTCCATCTATAACACCCCTTCCCCAGTTACGAGGTGTGTTGATAATAACCATTCATGTTTATGAAGCGCTCACATAGTGATGATTTCATAGATTTCATAGATTTCATAGACATCAGGGCTGGAAGGGACCTCGAGAGATCATCGAGTCCAGCCCCCTGCCCAAAGGGCAGGAAGTCAGCTGGGGTCATCGAATCCCAGCAAAATAAGCATCCAGTTTACTCTTGAAGAGTGCCACAGAAAGGCCAGGAAGGAAATAGATCATTTTATTTTCACAATGGGGTTTGAGTAGTGAGCACTGATTGGGCCATACATTGAATAATAAGGAGAAAACAAGATATTGTGTGCATCTAAATGCACTATCAAGTTCAAGTGATAAACTCTGGTGCAGTTTGCACTAGTCACCTGCTTCCAGGCACAGCTTATACATGTGCACCTGGGACAGCAGCACTTTGAGTCAGGATGGAGCAAGCCCTGGGTTGGCTGGGCTGACCAGGCTCAATTAACACACCCAGTCAGCATCTATACATTCATTTCGCCACAGTAAATTACCCCGTCATAGGAGTCTCCTATCCTAAGGAGTCTCTGACAGTACTATTCTTTGGCAGAGTTAATTAGTTTACTGTGCCCTAATACTGGTGTACATGTAAATGGTGATGCTTTACTGCAGAGCTAATTAGTCAACTTCGCTGTAAAGTGCACATGTAGATGCACCCACTGCCTACTTGCTCATTAAATGAGTATTGTCCATCCTGCGTACTGAATGGGGCTGGAGTTTGGGGGCAAAAATAACATGTGAGGGTGTAATTAAAGACAATCTCATAATGTATATGTACTTAGGAGCTGAATTAAGGTTACAAAGACAACCTTGAGTCTGGCATTTCATGCCTTTTGAATACTTATTCAAATTTTGCAATCTCTGTAAGGTTGTCTTAATATAATCACGTTTGTATGCAGTATAGATTTGAAGTGAGTATTAAAAATAGAGAAACTCATCCATTTATTCAGTAATATCTCCCTCTCAGACATCAATAGAAAATTAGCATTATTTATATTGCCTGGTTGTTGGGGCATTATCCTGGGAAGTAAGACATATAGGTTTTAATCTCCCCAGGGTAAGGAGGACCTAGAACCTAGGCCACCCACTTCATGGATAAATGTTCAAGCCACAACTTTGTTGGGTAAAATGTAGGCAGCACTACTGCTGCCAAAGATCCCTACGTGCAAATGACTTTCAAATGACTGGAGAAAATGTTCACCCTTTCAGCCACTGAAGCATCTGTGACAGCATGAGTTCAGATCATCCTGCGCACAGCACATCCTATTTCTACTTTTAGTCATCTTCAGGATTTCTAAATCATCCTAGTTTCCCCTTTGATAGTATAAGAATCCTATGCACCTAAACCCAATTACTTGCTCAAACTGGATTACCCTTCCAGGCTGAGGTGCACAGCCCTTACACCTAAATGTAGGTGCCTTCAAGATCTATCCCTTAGGCACTTTGGAAACTTTTAGCCATATGTCCTTTTTTATTGACTCTTGTTTTGACTGCCTAGCATAGGAGCTGAAACACTGCATAATTTACACTCAGATCTCTGCCATTCAGCCCTCCTGCGTGTTCAACACATCTACTTGCAGAGGTGCTAATTTTATTATAGTGCTGGTTTTACAAACAAGTGTTTCATGACAACAGCAACGATAAAGACCAAATGCAAAAGCAAGCAGTCTCCCAAGTCTCCTAAATGCAACCCACAAAGTAGATACATGAGAGTCAAAAGATGAGAGTGTGAAGCCAGAAAGCACGTACCACATACTTAACTTTTATACTAATGAGAACCAAGGAGCAAAATTAGAGCTTGAGAGGAAGTGCTTGCTCAACGTGTTAGGAATTTGTGATGAACTCTGAAGCACCAATAAACTTCTGGGGATTTTACATACCTAAAAATATATGATAATGACATGTACTTAAATTTATTTATTTGTAAGGTATTTTTGTTTAAAAGGCTCAATTGGGATCTGGGCTTAAGTATTACTGGGTGCTGCACAAATGCAAAAGTAGATACATCTTTGTTATGAGAAGCATATGTCTTTTTCTCCATGTTTCTCACTGGCTTTATATACTATTAGTGTTCTTTTTTATATCCACAGCTCAGTTACTCACAAACTTCTGCATTGCTAAGGAATGTAGGTCTGAATTTCCAATAGCAAGTAGCAATTCTGAGAAGTTTAATTTTCCTGGTAGCTAACCTACATGAAAAGGGCTTGATTTTTCAGGTGACTCTGTACTTTCTGAAAATTAGGCTGCCTTGAAAATTAAGGACCTGGAATTTACTGTATTTTAACATACTCAATTAGAAATGCAACAACTAGATTTGAATGCATTTTAAAACCAGGCTATATGAATTGGTGTTTATGTAGGCAAAGATTATCCTATGTGGGACAACCTAAAAACTTCTGTCCGAAAACTCACACTGGAGTCGGTATTTAAGACCAAACTGACTGTATACTGGGGATCTTGCAGACAGCATCAAGATACAAGGAAGTATCAAACTAATTAGCACTGGTTTATTGTGGCAGAGAGTCTATTATCCTAATCATCCTAGGTAATACCTACTTTATGCCCTGAGTAGTCCCATTAAAATTAAGGCAGCTTCCAAAGAAATACATTTTACTGAATAAGTTTATAAGAATCTAGCCCTTTGCAAGAGGCAGGTGACTTGGAGGGCCACAGCAGCAAAAAAAAAAAAAAAGCAAGTGGTATTCAAGAAAAGGGTTTGCATTGTGCAATGATGAGGATTATATGTCAGGGACAAAATGAGGAGCTGGCGTATAAATCTGAATAAGGAAGGAATAGGTAAAATATGCTGATGAAGGACAGAAGCACAAGCCTTGAAAGCATTTAGAAAAGCCCAGTGCCAGCAGACCCCAAAGCATGTCTGTGGTATGCAGTTAGTGTCGATACAGCTAAAACTCTTCTCTGACCTTGCAACTGCTGTAGGCACAAACAGCATATTTTTGAGCAAAGGGCATGTGAGCCTTTTTTTATTGCTAGATTTTGCTCTTCCTTCCTTGAACTAATATTTGCATTGCCAATGTAAGGAAAATCCCTCTCCCTGAATGCATCTGCACATGAACAGCTAAGTTAAGACAGAAACAAGAAGCAGCATCATTTTTATATAGAAGATGAAAAGAGTGGGGTGATTGGCGCAGTACCGAACCCAAGCACCGTCCGACCTGCTCTCTGAGCTATATTGATCTAACATTCACAGTGCATTATATCCTCCTTCCCTACCTTCTGCTGTTTTAGTTAGATGGAGAATATTGTTAAAAACCCTGTCTGTAGCTAGCTCACTTAGGGCTTTGATGTTATCACTTCTCACCAGCTAAGCAAGGTTGTGTGGGCAGTTCTTGGATGATAGAGCTCAGAGATGCTGCAAGAAGTGGTACCGATGACTTAATAGGCATTACTGTTTGTGTACAATCACAGAGTGGACGTACCAAGCTGGCTCTACACTAGCTGGCTCAAGTACTGCTAGAAAGGGAGCTGCATCAGCACAGAGCTCAGAGCAGGCTGAAAAACTTACTTAGGCTGTATATATTCTCAGTGATTGGCTTGTGCTGAGCTCCATGCCGCTGTGGCTACATTGCTGAGAGACCCAAGCTAACTACTTGGGAAGTAACTCAGGTTTAACTAACTCCTTACATGAACAGGAGCGAGTGAACAATTAATCAGTGCTCTACTACAGCCCTGGGAGCACTGGGCTCCTTGAGATGGCCTCAGTTAGATAAGCCATGAAACAAGGGCCCTACCTGTGTATTAGTATAGTCATTTAAGGCCCCCTGAAAAGTGCAAGTAGAGAGCTTTGTTCTAGGATTGAGGGCATTTTCCAATATGGAATCGTTACTGATGCCTCCATGATGTTTCAGTTAGAGGTGATATTATTATTCATTTCTTCTGCTAAACATTGTTGACATACGGTGGTGCACTGTTAAACAGCTCCAGGTTCCACCTTTAGGATCACTGCATTCACTGGGGAATAAAGTGATTTCTATTTATGAGTGAAGTTACACATTATGCTTAGACTACATTAAGAACACTTAACACATGAGTGTCTGCACATTAATGCTTGTTAACTCATGCTAAGTACCCTCTGAGCATCTCAAAATCATACCACTTCAGGCAAGGGTTAACTCCGTCCCATGCTAGCAACTTGTGTTAGGCTAACTAGGGTTACCATATTGCCAGTTCCAAAAAAAGAGGACACCTGTTAGGGGGACACCTCACTCCCAACCCACAGCCCTGGCCCTGCCAGTGCCCCTTTCTCCTACCCTGCAGCCCCCCATCCCTGCTGTTGCCCCTCACTCCTGACCCACAGACCCTTGGCCCTGTCAGTGGCCCTCACTCCCTACCCACGATCTCCCACCCACAGGCCAAGCTGGTGCCCCTCACTCCTAATCCACAGCCCCCTGGTGCTGCCAGTGCCCTGCCACCCCCAGTGCCCCTCACTCCCCACCCACAGCCCCCACAGCCCTGCTGGTGCCCCTCACTCACAACCTGAAGCCTGCCTGCCCCCCCCCAGCTGTCCCTGTCCTGACTGGGCCACAACATGGCCACTGCGGTGGCTCTGGCTCGTGTGCGTGCCGGCAGAGTGAGTCTGACCCCAGCACAGGCTGGAGGGGGGAGAAGAGGATGCCTGTAGCAACCCCCACCCCAGGCTGGAGCTCCTGCATTGCACCAGGTGGCCTGGCTATGCCCCCTACCCCATGGGCAGTGTCTCCTAGATGCTCCACCCCTGCAAACACGGGCACCGGCCCCCAGTGCCACTAGCTTGGCCGCGCAGCTCTCCACTGTCCCTGAAGTGCCCCCTGCCCCTTCCCCACTGGAGGGAAAGGTACCTCTCGCCATCCTGCAGCCCTCACACCTGAACAGCCCCGGTACTAATGGGCACCTACCCCCCGCCATATACCCATCCCCTCCACACCTCCCCTAGACAGTCCCCAAGCCCTGGCCTTCCAGCCCCTGCTCCCCACAGACTTACCTGCCTCCAGCTGCCAAGGCTGCTCCCACCACCCTGCCTGCCTGCATACCGGCCATGCGGGTGAATGCACAGACAAACGTGGTACCCCCTGACTCCAATCGCTCTCCCTCTGCTCCCTCCAGAGGAAGAAAGCAAAATCCCAAACATCTGTTCAGATTTCAAAAAACCACCCAGATGGAGATCAGAGGACCCAAAAAGAGGACATGTCTGGGAAAACCTGGACATATGGTAACCCTAGTGCTAAGGGTAAATTCAGTTTGCTGCAGAGAGATAAAATGAGCAAACTGCAGTCCTCCAGCATCCCAAGATGCATTGCTGCCAGACCCTTCCCCCCTTGAGCAGGGATAGAGCCCATATAACTGGGCTTCTAGCCACACCCCCTGCTCACCAGCCCTCTAGTGGCAAGTCAGGGCTGTGCGGGCAAGAAATGGTATTAATCCTCAACATGCAACTGCTCACAGGACAGTCTAACTTTAACACAGCTTAAAATGCCACAGATTTAGTATCGTCTAAGTATAACATGTAACTTTGTCCTACAAAGCCTGTAAAGAAATCTGGGATTCATGAAAAACTAAACTGATTTAAGACAATGACAATCCATTCCTAACATCTGATGAAGTTGTTACCTACAAAAGCTCCTGCCTCTCTGAAGTTAGTTTCTAAGATAGCATCCTGCCCTCCCTCCTGCAATGAGGCATCACAAAACTACTACTAATATTTTTGGTTTTGGCAGATCACAACTGCATTCTCTCTTCCCCTATGTAGACACCGTGCCACATGAAGGTATGAAATGCAGCACCTCTGCCACTGCCAACAGTTGCTCGGTTGCATCCATTTTTTGCACCTGCCTTCTCAATGTAGATTATAAGCCCCTAGGCATGCCATAATTTCTCTTGTCGCTCAGGGCGGATTTTGTAATACAAATACTAATAAACTGCAACCTCAGACTATACTATGGTATATGTCAAATGGACTGGGATTGGCCTGTTTTGAAACACTTACCTACACAAATACTCTGAAAAGAATCTGTTTGCAGTGGAAACACACCAACCAGAGCTGTCTTCCTATTGATTATTATGTTCTAAGGAATGGTTTTCTGTTCAGACTTGCCCGCCTGCTTTTACATAATCTCCTAGAGGATTTTTCCTCTACCCATGTAGTTAAGTACATGGTCAGTCTCCACCCTTCCCAGGCATCACTGGAAAGCTGTCAGCTCCTGAAGAGTGAATTGCTGAATGCCGTATGGATTATGCAGATTTCAGAATAACTGCACCATTTAAGTACAAGTTATAGGAAAATTAGATGGTTTAGGAGAGTATGTAAAATCATTCGTCTTCAGTTTATCCAGGCTCTGGACAGAGGGATAAAAAGGCATAATCACCTGAAAGCTGACTGGAGACTTATATGAATAAATTTGGCAGTTGCCGTCTAGTTTTAGCAGATTAGTGTCTACCTCATAAATACAGTGGTCAATAATTAACCTTTCTCCAGCAGTCCTAACAGAATGGATAAGAACTGAATGGTCACAAAGACTAAATCACCCCCAAAACACCCTTCAGACAGGGGAGAGGCAAGCACATAGACAGTGGGGGTCACGTTCATGCAGCTGCTACTTATATTGTACTTGCTCTGTGGATAAAATATGGGACTCAAGTCTTTGGGGCTGTCCCTAGCACTAGAAACTGGACAAAACATGACATTTAAGGTGCCCTGACATTAAATGGTGACTTAAAGGAGTTGTGATGTATATCTGCAAGCTTGTTTGTACAAGTCCAGTAACATATATTGCTTTCAAGATGACTGTAAGTATCCTAGCACTAGTGAGTTACACACCCACCTGTGTCAAAAGCAAATGTGACTCTGCAGTGTACATACAATGAAATACCTTGATATGTTCTTTAGAACAAGGAATACTAACTCAACTATTCCAGACCCTCTGAAAGTCAGTGCAATAGCTTAACTGATGAGCAAGTAAACACTCCTCTTCATCTGCCAATGCAAATCAGGGGCACAGTTTCGGATGAAACAGATGTTCCCCAATTTACATCACACATGCATCTTAAAGAAACAAGGCTTGGTCTTAGTCTTACACTACTGAAGTCAAAAGGCGCTTTTTACCACCACTTCAGAAACCATGAGACTGCTCAGGAAACTCAGGGCCTGACCACAACAAGTTCTAAAATCTGCAAATCCCAAAGCAATTAATAAGTGTTGTGGTTGCTTTGCACCTTTCAGGATTAAGCCCTAAGTGTATTACCTAATGTAGCAGAAACTAGTGTCAGGCACAATAGTGATAGTCATGGTATAAAAATACCAATTGAATCTTACAGGAAGTTGAATAGCTAAGTCTAGATCAGAAGCTGCCAACCTTTTGCAACCAGTGTTGGTCCAACAAAGGCTAGGTCCATCAGCAGAGGAGGCCTTCCCTGCGCCCATGCTGGGGACAAGCCATGACACCACCACTTCTCCCAGCTCCCAGCTCTGCTTCCAACCTGTAGGGAGCTGCACTGGGATCAAATACCTGCAAACTGCATCTGCGCTGCTAGTTATTCTCCCCATCTCCCTCCCCTGCCCCTGGACTGCAATATGGAAACAGCTGGAATCTGCTCAGCCCCAGTGCAGTTTCCCACCGGCTGGAAGCTGCACTCATGCTGCAGCTAGGACACAGGGAACTGGAAGAAGCAGTGACAGGGGCAGTGCAGGCACAGCTCCCAGCTGTCTGGCCCCATTTTGGGTGCAGGCAAAGCCCCCACTGCTGATGCATGGGTGAAACCACCTGGGCTGTGTCAATCTGGAGCCAGGAGGGTGAGGACAAGTGACAGCAGCACGAGTACACCTGGACACTGCCCAGCCCAGCCCAGCCCTCGCTATGCCAGGTACAGGTACAAAGCCCTCCAGCTCCACCAACCTGAATCCAGTGGCTCTGCTGCTGAATCTGACCCACGGGCTGTATGCTGCCAGTCCCTGGCCCAAATAATCACATTTCAGCTCACTTCTTGTGAAGTGGCATTGCTTGCAACACTAGGGAATATAAATATCTATAACAGGCAACGCAGCAGCAACTTTCAACCCATTAAGAGCAGGGACAGCCAACCCGTAGCACGTGTGACACAAATGGTGTGGACAGCCTCTGCATGTGGCACACAGCAGATGAGGGAAGGGAGACAGGCAGTACTGTGGCAGATAGGGCAGGGAGCAGAAAACAGAGCAGCACGTTGGGCGAGGAGCCCACAGCCAGGAGCAGAAGGCAGTGCAGCAGATGGGGTGGAGCAGCGGTTCTGAACCAGGGGTACATGTACCCCCAGGGGGTACGTGAAGCCTCATTAGGGCGTACATGAAAAGGGCCTAAAAACGGTCGAAGGGCCTAAAAAAATTTACTTTCCCATTGAAAGGGGGTACGTAAGGTCTGACTCCGAGACCTAGGGGTATGCCAACTGGAAAAGGTTCAGAACCGCTGGGGTAGAGGAAGGGGGCCAGAATGGTACTTAGAGAGGGTGTATGGCTAATTTGTGACACATCTGCTAAAAAGGTTGCCCCCGCTGTGTTACAGGTTCTTTCTGTGCCTTGTTTTCTCGTGTATGCTGGTAGAAATCTGCAATAACCGAACTGATCTCAACGGAGATTTACCAGTGTGAAAAAGATCACTAACAGGCTCAGATACTCTAACTTTGGCTTAGGCAGAAATCCACTCTTTTTAGAATACCTCAAGGTTCTCAGTGTCGATTTAAATTAAAGTTTCCTGAGCGTGCCAGAATATTACCGCGTCCGTACAAAAATCGATACTCAGCTTCTGGAATGCATACTGCTTGAGGAATTGCTAAACTCCATTTAATACAATATGTACGCATAAAGTGGAACCTGTCTGTGCAAAACACACTTTTGTTCCGAAAAAAAGGCATTGCCCTGGACTGTACAAACCTACCACCGTGGAAAAACATATTCAAATCAATATACGCCGAGGGAAGAAAGGGGCTGGTGTAGTGGTTTTTGAAGGCGAGCCAGGGAATATTCTAAACAGGGGACACACAGCATGTTTTAACTGCTGTGATAATTTTGCATAAAGAGATGTTAAGGATCTAGCTCCTTGCTGTAGTGTGCCATGTGTCGCTGAATAAAATTACTGCCATGCAGTCTGTTAGTGAAGGAATGCGTAAACAGGCAATGTATCCTTGCATCAGTTCCACAAAATGTTGCACAACACAAATGCCTCTCGATGTGTCATTTCCTGCTTGGCCACCAGCCCAGCTCCTGACAGTCAGTCAACAACAAAAAAAAATAAAAAATGAAGGAGATTTAAAGCTATTCTACTCAAAAGCACATTCCACCAGCCTCAGACGTATCCCTCCACTCGCTGCCCTTGAAAGAAGAGAGAGAGAGAGCTTCCTAAAAACTGTTACGCTTCTAAGTCTAGGAATCTCAAAAATCTCAGTCATTGCTCTGTATTTTATAAGCCAGTCAGTCAAACAGTTAATACTCAGGACAACCAGCTCCTCTTGCTAGCTTTTGCTTGTCTTTTGTAACATGCAGAGACAAAAGGGCTGTGTTTGCTCATACCTTTCATTGCTTATGTACCTTGCAAGGCTTTGGCTGCAGATTATATATATTTTCTACCTGCAAGTGAAATGCAGACAGATTTTTCCCCAGCAATTCATTTCAGCAGAAAGTTTGGAACCTCTCTTGTATGAGGCTATCACAAAATGCAGTCAATCAGTTTGGAGACTACCTTTAATGAGACCTGGACTGCAGTCTGAAAACCAAAGCAACACATACAAGGTATATACCCCACAACCCGTTCCCTGTTACGGCTCCTGCTCTGTGCTTGCCAATAGCCACTTACTTCAACCAGAAGCAGTGTAAGACAGCAAAACCTCTTTGCTATTCGAAAGGTGCCACAATGGGCTGACAAGGCAGAGTTTCTTTTTTCTTCCCAAGACAGACTTGGGATTGACTTCTTCCCAAGACTCATTTAGTGCAACCGAGGCTGCATACAACTGAGCCCCAGAAGAAACCAGGTGGTTAATTTTGTGTTCTTCTACAGTTATATCTGTAGGCCAGTGATTAGTTCACGAGCAGTAGGCTCTTAGGCAGACCTCCTTTCAGGTCTTGGAGCTGGAGGATAGGTCTATATATATAAAAGAAAGGAGGTTACTTAATGTGAATAAGGGAATAAATAAGGTATTTGAGAAAGCATAAATTTGTCCTACCCTTTCTGCACTTCAGCCTCCACTACCAGTGCTACAATTTGATCTAACACAAAGCCTAGCCAGCAGTGTAAACTTCCTGGGCTGTACTCGCGCTCACAGTGAGTTAATTTGCGAAAGAAAAAGCTCTCTTTCCTTGGAAAAGGCACAGGAAGATGTTTACTTTCTCCCCCAAGTAGAAATGTACAGCTCTTCCTCACATCACTGTCTCTATTTAAAATATTTTACACTAATAATAACAGAGAAATGTAGGCAGCAAACTTCCACAGGAAGATATTTTAACACAATACAGAGAGCGAATATGTTATACAGCCTGACTTTCCAAAGTGCTGAGCATCCAAAACACCAACTGAAGTCCTTGGGTGTCGTGACTGTTCAGCACCTCTTAAAGTCAGGCTCTAAATGATTGGGATGTCTGTTGTGGTATGGCCACTGCTCCTACGGCTGCTGCTGGAAAGCACGCAGCATTTGTTCTCTCCAGTCAACTTGCCAACAGAAGGTCAAAGTGCTTTGCCTATAAACAAGTCTTACAAATTCAGGATCTTAAGCATGATGTCATGTCTTAAAATGATAAGCTGGCAAGCAAAGTAAATGACATTTTGTAAAGATGTGCATAATTTTATGTTTATGCTACTTAGGATGAAGGTTCTAATAAGTCATTGGTTGTGTTCTTTTCAAGGGAAGTTTTATAACTGAGATGAATCACAACTGCAAAAGATCAAAGTTAAAAAACATCAATGATGCCATGGGGTACTTTTTAATCTTGTAATGAATGATGATCATGTGCTCTTATGAAGTTGGTCCAACTGCCAACGCCAGATGTGTATATTAAGAAAAGAAGTTGTTTGTGATGTGACAGCCCTGGTTTAGCTGCCAGAGAGAGGAAAAAATAGGATAGCATGCTTTGGACGTCTGAGCAAAATGCAGGTCCTGGCAGAGAGGGGCACTGTTTTCTGAAACATAACTCATTAAGAAAAATACATTTGCTATTGGAGCCACTGGTTTAAGATTCATTATTTCTCCCAATCACCTAGCTTTCTTTGTGCAATGTGGATTCCAGCTGTTCTTGTTTACTGCAGAGATTAATAGCAATCACTACTGGGCCAAAAATTAGTGGAGGGATTCACAAAAGAACGGAAATTTCTTTAAGTGAAATTTCTACTGAATAATTCCTTTTCCAGAACTATTTTTCTACCATTCACATTAATGACTCCCATACTGGGTCTCTAGGTATTATGATCCTGTATTGCTCCAAAATGACAAACCAACTGACTTGAAGAGCAAACCAAGCAGATATTATTTTAAGCTCAAAGCAAACCCTTCTGGCCACACTTGGCTGACTTATTTTCAAAAGAAAAAGGGAAACTAGATGCACAAGAACTCCAGCTAGGGTACAAGAACTGACTTTCAGAGCTAGCGAACATACACAGGCCCAAGTGAAGTCAGTAAGAGCAGGTGCCCAATGCCTATGAAAATCTAGCCCATAGCAACTAAAATAGAAAATGTAGGTGAATCCTGGAAGTCCTACTTAGCTATTTTAACATAGATTTACCTTGGCTCCGGTGGTTTCTGGCATAGTGCCATCCCAGCCTAATTAGATTACTCTACCACAGTCTGAGCCATCCCAGCCTATTCACATATTACTCTCTCTACACTCTCCTCCTCCCACCTCCTCATGCCGTACTTCGCATGGAGATTTCCTCTTTCACTGATGCAACAACACGTGGAAGCAGCATCCAAATAAAAATGAGCACATCATTCCTAACTTAACTAACTCCATCGGTGTTACGCCAAGGGTTCATTTAATCCCAAATCCCCCAGCAGGCCAGATAGAGCAGCTGTCACAAATGAACACAGCATCCTTGTAGTGCAGTTAATTTAACAAGGGAGAGTGGACAGGACCAAAAAAACCCAAGAAACCAAGCAGGCAACACCAGAGGCGTCTATGGAATAAAATATTTTTATAAGAGCAGAGCTGCTCGACTGTTCTCACTTGCTGATCAGGGAGAAAATACAAAGATAAGGCAATTCTTACATAAAGCAGAAGACCTTTTATGTCTCTTCTCTCATTTGTAAATGATCCTGCAATGCTGGCTGTCTTGGCAGGGGAACCACTTCTTTGTTTACAATTCTGTCTACTGGTAACTTTGCAGTATTTTAAATAAAACTCCCTAAGAGCTCCCAAAAGGTTTCATCTATAGCTGCTGATCAAAGGCAAAGCAATAATTCAAAATACTTCATTACCAGGATTTTTTATGTGGTTACTCGTCAAATAATCCTTAATCTCTAAATATAATTTAAAATACAGGCAGACCGGGTTAATCCCAATCAATTTGAAAAGAGTTTCTAGTTAGATTAAGAAGCCTAGGATTGGCTTGTTAGTGGTACCTGATGATGTAAGATTGATTACCAGTTAAAGCTGCTAGACAGACAGACAGACAGATCAAGATGGATTAACCAGACCTGACTGTATCTACCTAATAGTAGGTGCTAGCTATAATAATTACTGGAACATGACAAAACACAACTGTTTGAACAATAAAGTCAGCAATCACTACAGCTAGATTCTTGATAAATAAGGAGTGTACATGTTATAAAAAATATATGCGGGTGCGTGACAGGATGGTGGTGTTTTCCTTGTATTTATTTAAAAACCCACATTTTCTTTACATGGGAAACACTCAAAAGATTGTTGTGTTGACACTCCAGTGCTTTTATGATTACTCATTTTGCTCTCAAGGGTCTGGGGTGAGTCCACTGATGGAAAATGACATGATGCCAGGAAAACCCAGTTTTCAGCAAGACGAGGCTCTCAATAATCAGGGTGTTCGATGCATTTATTGTCAGGTGGCAAAAGAACTCACAGGCAAAATACCTACTTTGCATTTATTCCCCATATGTTGGAACAGATCTTGCAAGATGCTGACTATCTCCCATCAGTTTCTGAACATCCCCAGCTTGAAGCTAATGCCTGCTGAGGGCATTCAATGCCTTGCAAGGTTGAGTCTGTTGTTCATAATTCAAATTATATATCAAAACAATGGGCCTGATTCTCATTGACGCTCAGGGCCTTTAAGAGTGTCAGTGTGGTGTACCAAGCCTCGGTTTAAGTAAGAATCAGGCTCAATATTGCCCTAAGTCAGCAAAGCATTTAAGCATGTTTAACTTGAAGCATGTGAATAATCCAGTGGTTTTCAAATTAAGCGTGATTAAAATTAAGTCTAAGCTCATCTATTTTGCCGAATGGGGACATATGCTTGCCAAAGAAATGTATGATATTAAACAACAGCAAGTGGTTTTACTTGTACAGACTCCCACCAGCAGACAGGAAAAGCATAAAATAGGACTATGAAACTTACTCCTTGGTTCCCTTGGTCCATCCACGGTAACCTTGATAGCTCTGTGGTATGTAGCAACTTGAGGGGGATTTGTAAGGACAGTTATTGTCAAGGTAAAGCTCTTCCCTACAAAAAAGGGAGGAAAAAAGGAACGGTTTATTATAATATGAAAAGAAGACCCATGCATACTCAATAAAAAATCTTGGATGTTTACATAGCTGGCTATAGGAGTTTTCTTCTCCTTCAGTTTTACTCTGCTGTCAGGAATATATCTGGGTGTTGACAGTTTAAACACCCCTTATTTAATGTTGGGTCATTATATAATAGTAGAATAAGAATAATTTGCTGCTGCTGCTAAGCCAAATTCTCCCCTTGTTCAAAGTGGTGTGAATTCAAAACCATTCAGTTAATGTTAAGAGTTACTCAATTCTCCAGGAGTGAGATAGAAAGCAGAACGTGGCCCAGTGGTATTTACGTCACATGGTTTTATCATTTCATTTGTTTCAATTGACTACAATAAGATGAGGAAAGAATATATATTCCTCATGGGAGTCATTTTAACAGGGAGCTAGCATCTCCCATCCTTAATAAGCCTGTGGTAATATGATGATATCATCATTACTGGAACAAAAATTCCCACCCCCCCCTTTACACATATTCCAGTTATTAAATCTTGAAATAATTATCCAGGGACAGTGAAAAATTGTTTTGTGCACGGACAAAATATCGCATGCCACAGATCTGCAACTTAAACGTTCAATGCTGTATTTCACCCAACTCTTGAACATGGTGATCTGGAGCCTTTGGCACACTGAAGGAATTAAAAATAAAGAAATAAATCCAGCAGCCTGGATTTCAGCGTGCGTTCTCACAAGAAGACACGGGCCTCTGTTCTGGAGACTCACTGACAGTTGTAATCAGTTAGATATGCAACGGTTAGTCATGTCAGATAGTCAAAACTGAAAACTGTTTCAAGACAGGAAAAGGTGGGCGTACAACAGTGACTCAATAAAACAGTCAGCAATCTCAGGCTTTACTGCTCATTTAAGCTGATACTTTACCAGAATTTTAAAACTTTTTTTTTTCTAACTTTTCTTTTCTTTTCCCCCTTTTTTATTTTTTTTTTTGCCGGTGCCTGTTTTTCCCTTTGTTGAACTCTGAAGGTACTCGATCAAAACACAAATCTTAAACAATATGTAACAGCACAAACTTAATGCAATCTTTCCAAAGCCTAATCTAGAACAGGTTACATATACGGCATAATACAGAACAGAACTTTGGCTGTCAAATACAGTCATTGCCCTTTCTTTTTAACCCAAGTCTTATACTTTCCAAACCTGCTTGGGACACGCATCATTTATTATCAGGCGTGCGACTTTAAACGGTCTTGGCCATATTTTTTAAGAGTAAGAATGTGACAGAGACCGCTTGAAGGGAATATAACTGTCATTTAGAGTAAAATGACTTTCCAGGTGCAACTGTGCTCCAGCTGTGCCCCCTTCTCCAAGAGACACAGGTTAGGTTGAAATCTGGGAGTTCGAGACTCAGGCCAGGCTCTGGAAAATTTAAGAAGCTAAATTCTGACAACAGGCAGAAACTGTTGCCCCAAACCCTTGGTGGCAGGAGGGAAAAAGCTCTTTCGATGGCCTCAAGAATAAACACGATAGAAGAAAACAGCAGCAGAACCATGGACACGGTCCTAACGCATACACGTACAGTGATGCCCAGGCCAGGCAGCGGTCCCTATGCCTTGTCTTTTTGCAGAGGCAAAACACAAAAGGCAGCTGTGGGAAGGGAGAATCCAGACACGTCATAATGTTACTAAGTCAGCATATGCTGCATGTGTGCTTATTTGTGTATTAGCAAGGTTTCATGCCATTTTTCCTACCCCCCCTGGAATTCAGCCCACTGCTTATATCTGTATTCACCAGTGACATTTCATTCCTTCGTGCTGAGGCAGCTGCCACGGACATTCAAGGGAGCTTCCATGTGCACCTCCAGGCAGAATTTGGCCCTAGAGTTTCATCCCTTTATTAATATCTCAAGCAGGCATGAAAGCCTCTGTCAATGAAAAGCTACCGGGAGGATATGCTGTACTGGTGACCGTTGGAAAATTCATTCATTAGACAAGTACTGCAAGATTTTCTAGCCTAAAAAATCCCACCCCCATAAAATGACCAAAAACATCCACCCCGCTACACAAAGGGCTGCATTTGGCCTTCAGCCTGGGCCAGCATCCGAGTGACTGTACTGCCAAAGTGGAATGCAGCAGTCTTTTGGGAGCCAACCTCTCTTAATAAATAATAGATCACATTATTGTGCTATGAGAGCCCAGTACTGCAGGGTCCTGAGTGCTTCTATTTCCAATGACATCAAAAGGGATTAAAGGCACCCAACACTTCACAGAAAGTAACCTGTGTCACAGGATTGGGCTCATATACCATAATGGTATATGTTTGCAAGCATGCTTACTTTTCCAAAGACAGATTTCATTGGTTTCATGGCTATCTTTTATCACCTACCAAACCTACATGATTTTTTTTAGTAGCTTTCTCTATGCCCTTAAAATTTAAGCTATTATTTGTTGCAGCTAAGGACTAATATTAACCCTCTTTTATTAATCTAATTGGCTTGGAAATCTTCTGGCACTGTTTCTTTAGTGTCTCCCAAGCCATTCATCCTTTGTCATTAACAAATGCAAGTGTAGCTGACATAGTAATGAACAGGACTGGCATATGCTCAAGTGCAAGGCTGAGAGAGAAATTATCTTAGAGGCAAACTCAGCGACTTGAGCGTGTTGCATATTTTCCAGCCAGATGCTAATTCAAAACATCAAGACACAAAAACATTAAGCTCCAGATCCACAGTCTACTGAAGGTGGGAGTCCCACCCATGACTTCTGTGGACTTTCAGTCAGGCCCAAATGTTAGCTACTACCTCAAAACCTCACAAAAAACAGCTCTGATTGAGATCTGTGGGACTCCTACGTACACCTCAAAGGCCCTGTATCAAGGGTGCTTATTTTTCAGGTGTGTGCGAGAGAACACGTAAACAAAACTATGAAGCTGCCAACTTACGCTGGATCAACAGCAGAGAAAAACGTCCAAAAAAAATCAAATCTTGCCATCGGACCACCAGAAACAAGGAAAACGTGGGAGAGAAGGCAAAATGGTAAGGTGATGATTCAGACTTCACAATCAAGTCTAGAGATACAACGATCAAAGGGGGAACTGCTCAGAAAGATGTAAATGTAAAGTCAGGAGCAGGTGTGGATTAGTTTCTTGCCACTGACAACTTCAAGACGCACACCTACCAGTACACACGTCTGTGCTCTGTGGTGTCACTTTCTCACTTCTGTTTGCTACTACTCTTTCCTTCCCTGCTATTTTAAGTGGAGTTATAAAAATCTAACATTAATGATAACACTCTCTCTCCCTCTCTGTTCTGTCTTAGTCTGGAAGACAAGTCTGGACCAATTTCTCCATCCTGCCTCTGGCAGCAGAATGTAGTATTTCAGATCCTCCACCAAGTCCCGGCTGCTTCAAAGGAAAACCCTACTTTCTTCCGTTAAGATCATAAGAAATATAGGGGGAGGGGGTCAGCTCTGTTTGGACATAATTACACTTCATCAAAAGAAGCTTTCTTCATCTTCCATGCGTGAAAAGTCTGCAAGCAGTTAAGTCTGTCTTTTTTCTTCTTTTTTTTTTAAATATAAAAATTGCTATTTGGGAAACTAGCCAAAACTCAGAAAGCCAATATAGTAAAACAGTGCACACCCTTTGTTTTTCTTTGAAGTTTCTTAAATAAATATGTTGAGGGTTTGCAACGTACACTATCGCTTTTCCATAGATTTTACCCAGATTGATCAGAGAAAACTTCTTGTGCAAAATCTGTAGAATATAAAAGATAAATTAAAGCCCTTGGGTGTGGCCAAATTAAAGAAGTTTTGTGTGTGTGTGTATATCTATATAGCCTGATTCCTTAGACACTTGTCATCATGCTCTATGTTTTAATAGAAACTATATTTCATAGGTTTCAAATGAGATTCACAGTGCACAGGTAGTACATCATATTCCAGTTATTTTTCAGCACTTGTTATGGGATATACTACTGTTCTTTTATTGAAAAGCAGAACTGGCGATGGAGCCAGAGAAACTTCACATCTAATCCATCAACATAAAGACAAAGGAGACACTAATATTTTTAAAAGGAGAGCAAGAGAACTGGAACAGGAGACTAACGCCTTCTCTTAGGAAGGTGTTATCCTTTTCACACACTCCATTTTCATATGCTATTTCCTTTGCAGGAGAATTGTGCTTTATTATGAAGGTTTTTTAATGAAAAGTTAGAAGCTGAGAAGTACACATTATTGGCCATGTTCCTAAAACGAAAAGTAGTCTCTGGAAACATCCCTTACGGAATCATTTTTATCAAATGCTTCTAATTGTAACAATGTGCAATCTGATTTAAACTATAGAGACAGTTGTCAGATGTTTCACTTGCTCTGACTAATGGTCTCTCTCTCAAAGATATATTCTAACTGTTTTGCAGAGTACATTATTTTAAAATTTGATTTTTTCTGATAATTTTGCAGCATAGACTTTGCCTTCTTTTTTCAGAGCTGGTTTATAAAAATGAAAATCTATGCTAAATAAATAAAATATTTCGACTGAATCGGAAGCTGATATCATGAGCCCCTTTGAGGATCCCTTCAGCAAAGACCGAAGTGTCAGTTTCCTTTAAGACATCCTTTCAGTCATTAACTCAAATGTTAAAGCAGTTGCAAGAAACTTGAAAGGAAATTCTTGTTAATCCTGCTATCTTTATAAAAGCTTCCTATGACTGGAGTATAGATTTCAGATTATAGGAAGCTCCTAAGTAGCAGAGTCAACTTCAGGGCTCTAAATAGAAAATAGAAAGTTTTTATTTTCAGGGCCATTCTGAAGTAAGCAATGTATTAGAAGTTACATTTCACTCATATAAAAAGCTCACCATGAAGGTCTACAATGTTAAATAAGTTACTAATGGAGTATATGAGACGTATTTTTTCAGCGCATAACTAGCTTGCCTAAAGTGAACTGAAGTCACTGGAAGGCTTTCCAATTACTAGCAGAGACCATAAAGTGTATAGCCTATAGCACGTGTGAGATGCAAAAAACCATACTGATGTTTCTTCCTGTGAAAACTTAAAAGGTGGCTTTACAGTTAAAGACAAATAGTAATATTTTTTTTTCTTTGCCATGCCCTGAATCTTTTTATCTGACTGCATATAGCTCAGAACATGGGCTCTTAATTCTTTCTACTCTGCCATGTGAGGTCAAAAGAGGGCACCATGTCTTCTGTAAATATATCTTTTTTTCAAAATTCAGATCTCATAAAAACACCAAAAAATGTAAGGAGTCAGACAAACTTGGCAAGACAGAAAGACAACAAACTTGGTTTGGACAAATGCTGAAGTTTGCAAATAAAACCTGTATTTATCCCTGAAGATGAAAGGCCGATGATGATTTATTTACAGGCTAATCAGTATTTCATTGTGGAACCAGTTTAATGTCTAGACTTTGTTTTTACTTCATTATAAAAATGTAAAATGCAGTGGCCTACCTCTTCCACTTCTGCCCACAAATCTCAGGTCATTAAACCTGGCCACTTGGTTCTTCATCACAGCAGAGGCATTTCTCAGCTCTGCAGAATAGTTTTCATCATTTCCAGCCATGACAGTAACCACTGTCCCATCAGGCACCTCTCCTAAGGCCACCACCTGTGAAAAGGAGGAGACAGCAATGACTCTTGAAATGACACAGAAAATGTGTATTTGTTACAGCTTTACATGCCGAAACATTAGGCTCTGTGGCAGATACTTTAGCTAACTGTGGTGAATAGTCATGAACTAGCTGAACACGGAACAAAATGCCACATCAAACAAAGAAACATCTTGTATTGTCTCCCTTTCTCGTAGTCTAATAGGGAGTTCCTTTTTTGTTTTAACTCTTCAGACACAGTCAGCATCCCTATGTCAAATATATGGTTTAATTCATCTTGAAGGCCAACTTTGTTCTGAGTAACCAGAGTGCGATGGGGAAACACGAAGTATGGCTTACGTCCATAAATCATACACAAGACTTCATTTGAAATAGAAAGTTGGATATTATTGTTAGCAGCCATACCGTGCTGAAATTGTGTTCTGTTTAAACGCTAAGGCTGTTCCCATCACCGTGGTGGGATCCTGAGTACTGGATCGTGTCAGACAGAGTAAGGTTTGGCAAAATAGACAGGAGACTTCCAGTAACATCTTGCTGGTGTGAGGAGTCGTGTTGGGGCATCAGCAGTTTGTACTTCCCATTTTGGAGCATTCCCCAACATGCTTTTAAGGAACACTGTGCTGTTGGGACTGACGTTTTTTGAGATGCATTGTAAAACCGAGGACTTATCTACTCGTACCTCTGAAAGATCTCACGATGCTTCTAACAAGAGTAGACTGTGGTCAGCCCTAGTACATGTCTGCACTGTACCGACATATTTCCTTTTGCATTTCAAATATATACAGGATTTTCACCTTTTGTGAATTCTAACTGCCATAAGGGCCAGGGCAGACGCCCCTACGTTGCAGCCCTGTCAGGTTATAATGAATCTGCAAATTCTGCTAAGACCCGTCAGCAACTATCTCAGACAGGACATGAGAAGAAGAAGATGACTTCTTGTCCTAAGTTGGTGTGGTGCTATTGGGGCTTATTAAACAGCTGCTGTATGGCAGGCAAAGAGGTAAAAGAGTTGTTTATAGTCTGTTATGAAAATGCTTTGGGATGCACATAAGGATTAGTATACTGCAAGTTTTTAAAACAAATGTAACATTAGAACAGGAGCACTAATTCAGTCAGATTTATGTAAATGATACTTCATATAGGAAGCAAAGATTCTCCATAACAGTCCAAAGGAAATAACTGCCCTATGCTCATGTGATCATAATAGTAATGATAAGAAGAAAAAGGTATAAAAAATACAGATTTGAAAGGTTTGCAATTCTGGGTATTAAGCATTAAAAAAAAATACTAGCCCTGAATATATGTCACTCCTGGCCCATATAATTGTTATCACCTTATGGTAAATTATTGCTTTTTTGCATTAGAGTTATCAACTCTTTCTCCAGAAATATATTTTATTATACTTTGTCATGACCCCAACTTTAAATGCGATTTCCAGGAATGGTTATGTTTGAAACTAATTGTACCATCAATTTATTAAGTGGAAACAATTAAGAGCTCTACATAAATCTGGTTGGCATTATATGGCCTTTTGCTGTGCACCATATTTATCTTGAACAACAAAATGAATGTCAAATGTATAGAAAATCTGAAAAATATTTTAATTGGTGGATTTCATTATTGAAAATAATTCTTAGATTATTTGATTTGGAGCAAGCACAGAACAAAGCTGAGGCGCTATATACAATGGATTAAAATGATGTTTTTATGTCTTTCCAAACACCATCAGGTAACACGACCGAAAATCCAAAAAGACTTTTGCATTTGCCTTCTGCGTGGTCAGGATTTCATGCAAAGATTTCACTTTAAAGTGATTTTAATGCTACTGATCATAAGAACATAGGAAGTGCCACATTGGACAAGACCCATCTGGGCCATCTAGGCCAATATTGTGTGTCTGACAGCAGCCAGCACTACATGCTGCAGAGTGAGGTGTAAGAAACCCCAGAACAGGAAGATGCAGGACCATCTGCTGCCCAGTTGCATCTGCTCCTACCACTCACTTAAAATGGCCTAAACCTTGACACCTGAGATGTGATATCATTTCTGCCCCTGCTTATTGTTCAAAGATGTACTGTTATAGATCTAGGTCCTCTTGTTATCTGGGGAAATCTCCACTGACTGTAAGTTGAAAATATGTTTAGAACATCTTACAAAACCAAAATAACATTAAGTCTAGAAATGCAAAGAAACTCAGAGCAAAGGAGGAAGTGCAAGTGTGTCAAGGGGCCTCAGATGAGGCAGTGAAATTACTGTATCCTCAGCCCACCTCCTTCTGTCTAGGTATGCAGAGCTCCTGTTGCTTAAAATTAATCAATCCTTTTTTCTGATAAAATATAGCATAGCTGGCAATACCTGGAGACAATGAACTGAGTCTGCATGAGACTAAATCCTCTTTGAAGGCCCATCTACCCAGAACACTAAGTGTCTTTATTTTCGATAGGTTTCACTCTGGTCCTTAATTTTTTTTTTTAAATACTCATTGTTAATTTAAACTCAATTTCATCGTTCTCAACCACAGCACAATTTGGATATGACACTTCCAGGTCATAGTATTGTTCATATCAAATCTGCAGCTTTACTATTCTTAATGCGCAACATCCACCGGCACAGTATTATGTAACATCACTGTATGTTGTTCTTACTAGGGAAAGACACATTGAAAAGACAGACTGAAATCTGGGGTGCAGACCTGAGCTGTGTCCAATAAAAACAAAGTTCAGTCACTCTGCACCAACAGTTGCTCTACTACAGAGTTAAGAGTAATACTTTTGCCACTGTGGTTTCACATTTTTGTAATGAAATATCCAAAGACTATAGTATGTATGTCATGTCGGTGTTCTGGCCCAGAGCTTTACAAAAAAATCGAAACCGAGAAAAATATACAGCATTTAGGCACTTCGTAAATTAAAAATAACTGTTTATGCCAAGAAACTTTGTGTGTAAAGAATGCAAACTCCACTTGTCCACTTCTATGCCACACATCACAATTTAAAACGACTTACAATATCCTAGAAAGTGAAAGATTATAAATGCATTGTTAAAAAAACATGGGACAGTAGTACTAAGCACAATTTGAAAAAGAATTAAAAGTAGCTACTAGTATGTAGGCTGCTTAGCTATTTTTCAAACATAAATATCTCCACCATTTCAAAATATTTACTTTCCAGAAGGCACCAATCCATATTAAACTACCTATAAATTCTGATGACTAAAATTAAGCATGGTTTTTCTATGAGGGCTCAGGAAAAAAGCACATAAAGGCATAACACACACAAAAAATATTCTGACAACTTGAAAATTACTTATCAATTTACATATTTTTCATATAACAATTCACATCTGGTCTGGCAACCTGTTTGCCCAGTTTCAGTCCAATGGGATTTGAAAAGGCCAAGGTATTTGCTCTGAAGGCTGAAGTTATAGATGCAAAGCAAAAATACTACGCAATAATATTAGGTAATAAGGCTTTTTGAATAGTAAAACTATTGTTTAAAAAATGAGCTCATGAAGAAGCTAAATAGCTATTTTCACACACTAATGTGGCTATCATTTCAATACCTGCTCTTGCAAAATACTGAAAGGCATCATTTGCATCAAATGGGCCCCTGAAAGCAAAGTGTGCCATATTAAAAATGTTTTTCCTGGAGTTTGACAAAAGAGCATCTGATACTATTAAAAAATATTTTAATGCTCTGTAACTTAAAACAGAATGGCTTATTTGCACTACTTTTTGTTTAAAAATATACATCTGGGCTGATAATTTATATACCAAGTTTCAGCTTGAAGCTATTTAAAACAGCTGAGTTATAAACTCTGAAAACTGGGGCTTGGAGTGGAAATGTTGACAGCCCCTTAACTACTTGGTGCTACTGGGTATAGCGTTAATACTGTACATTGATTCTTTGCTGCTATCATACATTGACTAAGACTTTGTGCTATTATCAGTATCAGGCAGGGCCAACCACGCAAATGCAAGCCTGGTGCAAGAACCCTATGTAAGGAGCTCCAGAAAGACATGTCAATAGGGGGCCAAATGCTGGGTGTAGTGCTCAAAGAAGTAGCACTGCTGTCCACCATAAAACTCTGACTATGAATAAGGTGAATATAGTCTGGACCCAGGCCCACAGGCTCCATTTCCTTTATATCTTAGCTACCTGCACATGATTAAGCAGTTATAAAGCTACGTTAATAAGTGTGTTGTTAACATTCTTCACTCTAAAAAATGATATGCACAAATTTAATCTTACTACTGAGAACATTCAACAAGAACTCCCCCATCAGCTCACATAAATATTAATGCTTAAATTCAAGTGCAATACTTAGCCAGCATGATTTTTTAAAATTATAATCAAAACCAGCACAGTTTACAACATACTTCCTTTTCTACATGTGATTTATATCTGTTTTTTAAATTAAAACAGTGGTATGTCCAAAGCACTTTTTAACCAGAGATCCCTGTAAGAGAATTATGATATACTTAGCACACCATTCAAAATATTATCATCAACATATTATTTATTGCCAATAAAACTTCAGTTCCACTTTTCATAATGCGCACTCCATGCGAACCGTTTTACTCTTGAGTTACTGGACAGCCCAGATGGTCTTTCTTTTTTAAAGATAATTGCTTTTGTTCTCTGTTAAGTTCCAGTGCAAAGTTTTTTTTATATATATCTAGCCCTGTACTCTTTTAGTTTGAAACTACTGTAATGAAACAGAATTTCACCTCAGTGACAACGAATCCATATGTATTTTTTTATTTGCTCAAGATCTTTTTGGCCAAATGCAAAATAGGAACTTACAACATCATTGCGTGGCAAATCAAGGTCAGGTACACTGGCTACTCATGTGAGAGCATACGTGCACAGATATTACACATGTAAAATACAGATGCATGCAAATGCAGACACGCTGGACAGCTGCGATGGGCAGGAGACTAAGGCCAGTTCAGCATACCTGCTGCCTCAAGACAATCCCAGTCCTTTCGGGCAGGATAGCTGGTAATCACATAGCATCTCACACTGAATCAAGTGTTTAGCTAGCACGGGCATAAAGAAAGCGCAACTGGGAAGCATGCAAAAGCCATCTCTTGCCCGTTGGTGGGGTTTAACCATGGTGTCTGCACCCAAGCTTTGCCACCAGCATTTCTCAGGGGTTGGTCCACACTTCCAGCAGGGTCTGAGCAGCCTGAGAGAGGGACCTTCCCTGGCTGACAGGTCCAAGGAGCCCCAGCCACCAAGGGTGACGGGTCCCCTCTGCCGCCCGCACTCCCAGAGGTGCTGGGCAGCACACCTGAGGGCTGTGCACCCTGGAGGGGGGGGCTACATCCAGACCAGACCCCCGCCTCCTTTCCCCCTTTCCCCGCCAGTCCTGGAAGAAGGGCTTTGCAAGGGACGCTTTGCCCAGCCCGGGGCGGTGCCCGCAGCCCGCCGGAGCGCGGTCTGGGGGGCTGCGGGGCAGAGGGCGGGGAGAGCCGCGGGCAGGTGCCCTGTCCAGCCGGGGGGGGGGGGGCCGGGACCCGCGGCTTTACCTTGAATGCCACCGGGAGGGTCTTGTTGCAGCGCCAGTGCGAGGGCAGCACGGAGCACAGGAAGTTGGGGCTGTCGGTGCGCACCAGCTCGGCGGGGTGGTCCGCGATGATCTCCACCATGGTGCGGTTGTCGTGCGGGCGCAGCCGGGGCACCGCGGCCGCCGCCTCCTGCTGCTGCTGCTGCTGCTGCTGCTGCTGCACCGCGGCCGGGCTCACCTCGCTCATCTTGCCGGGCTGCAGGCTGCTGGAGGGGGGGCTGAACCTCCGGCTGGTGCTGGGATCTACGGGAATACGCATCACAACAGCCACAAGTTAGCGACCTGGGGCGGGCGGAGGGGGGCGTGCAGTGTGTGTGTGTGCAAGGGGGGATGATGATGATGATGATGATGATGATGAGAATAATAATAAAAAATAAAAAGAAGAAGGAGGAAAAAATCTGGAAAAAGAAAACGAAAGGCGGGGGTGTGCTCGGAGCAGCCCGGGTGCCAGGCGGGAGGAGCGGAGGAGGGAGCGGGCGCCCCGCTCAGCACAGCCCGGCGGGGGAAGGCATGGTCCCGGCTGCTGCAGGCTGCGAGGCGCTTCTCCTCCTCCTCCTCCTCCTTCCTTCCTTCTTTGCGCTTGTTTTATTGTGCCCCCCCCTCTCCTTCCAGCCACCGCTTCTTCCCCCCGGGCCGGGGCTGTCTGTCCGCCTCTCTTCTGCTTCCCTCTTCTCCTCGCTGGATGCTCCCCCCCAAAAAAAGGAAGAAGAAGAAAAAGACGACGACGACGACGACTCGTGCAGGGTGCCCAGGCAGCGAGATTGCAGCGGCGGCTGCTGGAGGAGCGGCAGTGAGCAGAGGAGGGGAGTTTTCAAGTCTGAGCGGGGCTGCTTTCGCCTCCAGGGAAGCCTTCCCCCTCCAGGAGGAAAAAAAAACCTCGGGATCGGCTCGAGTCGAGATGCCAGGGAGCTTCTCCGCTTCTCCTAGTGTTGCCTGGGGCTTCGCAGGGGCAGGGGGCTGCGAGGCGTCTCTGCAAAGAGCTGGTGCGTTTCCCCCCAAAGAAAACTTCTTAGGGGTGGTTGGTTGGGTTTGTTTGTTTTTTTTGGGGGAGGGGGGGTAGAGAGCAGGGCAATCAAACGAGTCCTAATTAAAAGAGGGGGGCTTGCGAGCTGGGTCCCCGGGGAGGAGAGACGCCAAGTCACAAACTTCTGGCTCCCGGGAGTCAAAGAGCAGGCGCGGAGCGAGGCGATGCGCGAGTCCCGGCTCCGGGGGCTTTAATCAAGCCGCTGCCAGGTCCGAGTCCGCCGAGCTGAGCAGGCTAACGCGGGGCATTGGGGGGGGGGGGCGGTGAACAGCAGCCGTGAAAAAAAATGAAATTGTATATAATATATATATATATTAAAAAGCATTCAGATGTCCCCCCCCCAACACTTTGAAAATCAGCTGGAAAAAAAATATTAATCTTTTGGGTCCCCCAAAAGTCCAGGTTGGGAAGGATAAAGGAGCCGGGGGGGAACCACCGCGATTTTTTTTTTCCTCTCCCCCACACTTGTCCTAAATGTGGTTTTTGGGAGGCTGGGATTCCTAATGATTAGGTTTTTGTGGTTTATATAGACAAGGCTCTCTGGCTGGGCCGATCATTATGCTGATGAGAGGCAGCAGCACGTGGTGTCTCAGCCCGCAGCTCCCGCCGCCGCCCGCACCGCGCAGCCCCGCGCAAGGGCGCTCCCTCGGCCCGCTGGGCCGCGCGGCTCCCCGCCCGCCTTGCGTTTACCCCCTTAACACTTCGGGGCGAGTCGGTTTGTTATCAAGTCAAAATAAATAAAAGCTCCCCAAAAGAATAGCCTGGTGCCAAAGAAAGGGGTACCCCCCCCCGGGTCTCCCGTAGCCTGAAGCCTAAACCTTGGATGAATGAAACCTATAGCCCTCCCCTCCTCCCCCGGCTAGGCAGGGGAAGAGCCTGGTTTGTTTGCTCCCTTTTAAAAAAAAAAAGGGGAGAAAAGGAAAGAAAAAGGCTGATCTTATTAAAAGCCATTCCCACACCCAATGGTAAGGGCGGGTGAACGCCTCCCGGGGCAGATAAGGACCTATCAAAGCCTGGCCTTTAATTTCTAAGGCTTCGCTTCGCCTGCCGACTCCCACCTTCCTGGAAGCGGCGGCCCATGCGCTGCCGGGGATGGGGCTGAGCCCCAGGGCCGGGGCCCGGGCGCGGAGCGGCGCGTCCCCGCCCCGCCCGCTGCGGTTCAGCCGCGTCCACACGTGCGGCCGGGGGCTTCCCCCGCCCCTGCCCCGCTGCACCCCTGCCTCCGCGCGGGGTCTGGCCGTGCAGGAAGCGGCCAGTGCCTGCACGCGGGGCGGGGGGCGCTCCCGCGGGGCCTCTCTTTTCTTTGCCGTGCCTTTTAAATCAAGAAAGGCGCTTTTCTTTCGTTTTTTCTTTCCAGTTCGGTCGCAGGGGAGAGCTCGCGCTCTGCGCACCGCGGGCCGGCCGGGAGGCGGCTCCGGCTCGCCTGCAGGATCCGCGCTTCTGCACTTCTCTCCTCCTCCTGCCCATCTCCCTCCCGGCTCCACATGGCGCGTGGTCCCCCCTCGGAGCTCCCTTTTCTCTCTTTTCCCCCTCTCCGTCCCCTCTCTACACTTCTCAGGTACGGAGCCGCCGGAGTTCCTTATTCCTACAGGGAAGTGTCATTATTAGACTTAGCGGCTCCCTTTCCTAGCAAGCCACCCCGATTTCTCTGTGATCCGGGCGGGCCGCAAGGAGAAGTGAGATCGGTTCTCCCAAAAGAGGGATCTGGCGTCATCTACAAGGAGCTGACTCATGTAGACGCCTTTAGCTGAGCATAGCTTCAGCACAGTGAACACCCCCCCCCATGTATAACCATGACTATGTATCTATCTATATACAACTTTACATAGAGAGAGATATCTACCAAAAAACTATTCAAACACAGATAGATAGATAGACAGATAGATAGATAGATATGCATGCATTTAAACAGTTATTTTGGAAGAGTGTATGCTTCCTAGCTCACTTAAAAGTTGTTCTCCAACTATTTATGTTGGTCTAATAAAAGATATCAGATTCACCCAAAGAACCTTGTCTGCTTCCTAACTCCGTTTCTTTAGGGCCCAAGCAGGTTTAGACACTGGGGTGAGGGGGAGATTTGAGCTGGATGACAGGCATCTTGTTTCCAACACACAAGGGTAACTTGACAAGAGGGATTTCCTTTTTTTAAAAAAAACTGACAAAATCATCTTCCTACTTTTTCATGAGTCAAATCGGTAGTTTTACTTTTACCTCTTTACCCACCGCAATAACATCAAAAGTCAATCAGGATAAACTAAGAGACTTATTGGAAGCTCCCAGTGTTGGTTGGCTTAAAATAGTCCATGGTTATTTATAATGTAGAAATGAAATTTTCCACTGAACGCCCTAACAAAGTTTCAGGTATCTGGCACAGTGATTCTCCGTCTCCTTGCAAAAATATCTTTCTTCTGAACATTTATACATTTAACAGGAACTCACTAACGCCTGGAACATATCACATCTGAGAGCACTAGAATTTTATTTAAATAGCTAGGGACACCTTCATAAAACTACTCCTAGCATTTATTGACCTGCATAAAGCCTTCAGCGCTTTTTTTTTAATGTAGTTTACGTAATTATATGCAGAATCTATGGCTATGGCCAGGATTTAGCTGGAAGATATGTGGGGCAAACCTATACTCCAGCCATCCTCAGCTTGTCCTTTTGATAATCTCACGATGGATCACATTGAAAGCTGTTAGGGAGCCTTAGGATTTTAGAGGAAAAAAGCTGGCTTCTTTGGAAATTATGTCAAAAAATCACTTCCAACTTTACCATATAAAAATAAGATTTTACCAGTAATTAATTCAGCTGTGACAGCTGCAGAAGCCCATTTTGATGATCTTTTCACTTTCGCTGTTTTTAAACTTCAACTCATCTTTCTGTTATAACTGCAGTACGGGCAAGATTTTTTTGCTAGAAACTAACCTATTTGAAGTGGTTCCCTATCTATTGACTTCTAAACTGGTAAAATATGGGTCCAGCAATCTCTGATCCCATCAAAAGTCTCGTGGTGTAAACATCATATGATCAAGGTGAAAAATAATTGGCAAATGTTGAAAGTTTCTGTGCTGGATGATGTTTCCTAAAAATAGTTGTTGATGCTAGGGATTGGAATGTGCTGTCAACATGATACCACTGAGTCTCTTCTAACCATTCTCTCTACGTGTGAATAGCCTTGAAGGAAAATAGAATAAATTAATGTGTTTAACAGGTTTGTTATTGTATCAGATATTTGGAGTGGGAGGATTGTAGCTAGGTCAGCAATTGCTACTATAGTTAAGAGCTTGCCAATATTTTCTTTCCAAATTCCACCTTCCAGGAGCTTCTAACTCACTCATGAAAATGTACATCAAATTGCACTGTGGTGTGAAAGTAGGGTGGTCCTGATCCTTCAGAAATCAATGCCTAGATTTCCACTGGCATCACTGGAAGCATGGTGAGGCCCAGTGTCTCATGGAAGCACTTTGCTCTCCTTTTGGTTACAAGTTGCATACTTGTCCAACTATTCTTGGAATTAAATGTCAGTGGGATACTTACAATTGCATCTGACATTTTTGATGGGTTGTTTACCATGCTGATGAGAACTGTTACAAAAATATATAGACTACTTCAGTCTCTTTATTTTAGCTACCATGTGCCTATCCCACTGATTTATGACCTGAATAAAAGAAAATTCTTTGCATCCAGAAGCTTGCTGTAAGCATTTAATAACTCGGCACCATCCACTGATCTGTATGTAGCATAATATGAAAAAATGAAAGACAGGACTACCTAATCAAGAATTTGTTGACATGAATAGTATTATTATTGTCCAGTAGGACAATATTGTTTCCATATTGTCCAGTGAGTCCATATTGTCCATACTGTCCATACTGTCCAATATTGTCCATATTGTCCAGTATTGTCCATATTGTCCAGTGAGGACTGCAAGTTGGGACTCCTCATTTCTGTTTCAGTTTGTTGTCAGGCCTTGGGAACATCACTTAATGTCTCTGTGCTTCATTGTAAAATGGGGATAATAATAATTACCTCACCTCTTGTGAGACTTAAAGAACATTTGCACAGAGCTTTGAAATCCAAAGATGAAAGGTGCTGTGCTAGTGTAAAGTATTATTACTATATTTTTCAACCAGCTAATAATAAACCTGCTGGATCAATAATGAAATGTGTTGTGATCTGACTCCTATTGACTTCTGTACAGCATGCTCTAAAATGAACATAGCCTGAACCATAAATAGAGATCATCACTACAGACTTTTTTTTTCTAAATCATTTATCTCCTGCTGGTTTAAAAATAGATGGTTGCAGACTTAGGTCTTGCTTTTCCCTTAGGCTCTAGTGCCATCTTGGAGTTGCATCTGCTTCAGTGAGGCTTGCAGACGTGGGTGACAATCTTTGTGGTTCCTGATGCAGGATTGTAACTGTAACCATTGCATTAAAATAATGTATCAACGAGAAAGTCTACCCTGTGCTTTTGATTGGAAAGCAAAGTTTGACCTATGCATTTTAATTAGAGGGATTTCTCATTTTGATCCATCTTTGTCAAGAAAATCATATATATATATTTTTTTGGACCCTGCAAATCAAAAATTTAATTATGGAGACTTGTTGGGCTCGTCATTATTAAATATAAAACTGACTCTCTCTAACAAACACAGTTTGGCCCCTCTCCATTGAGCCTCCCCACAGTTTAACTGTAAATGAATGGATGATCTTATTGCCACCATGGGTTTTTTTTTTCCTGGAAAGTTCCAGGAAAAGTGGACAAACTATTTTTGAGCTATGACGCCTAAAAAAAATAGGGTTCATATTGCCCCCCTGCCTTTTTTTCCCCCTTCACCATATATAAAAACAGTCTGGTGTAGGATCTTCATAGTTCGTTGACCTCAGCAAAGACTGGTACCCATAGCTAATGAGTGGTAAAGCTGAGAGAAGCATCTACAGTTAAGGTTGTCTGATGCTTGTGGTATAAGACCTGATTTCAGTTGCTTCTAACTTTGCTAAAAGTTAATTGTTTGGGATGACATTTTCCACTGTAGGTGCCTGTCACAGCTCATTTTTCCTCTCCCCTCCACCCCCCAAGTTTTAGTAAAAATAGTTCAGCCACATCAAAGAAGGATGACAGGAAAAAACACATGGGTTTTTAAATGTTAACAACATTTTTACAGTTCTGATGCACGTTTTGAAGAAGGGATTGAAATTTTGTTGGGAGAGGATTTACTCCGGGATAAGGGAGTATTTTAGCTATACCCTCAATGAGATTCAACCCAGACTCAGCTGAATTGTAAGTTTTGGGGTTATTTTTAAAATCTTTACTCAGCAGACTTAATGGCTGGCAGCTGAATTCTCCAGAGTCCGTAGGAACATAGGAATTATTAGACTAGATCCAACCCATGGTCATTTTAGTCCAGCGTTCTGTCTCTGACCGTGACCTGCATCAGATGCTTCGGAAGAAGGTATAAGAAACCCCAGAGTTGGCAGATAGGTATGAGATCTGTTGTCCCATAAAGATCTCATCTTAATCCCTAATAGTTTGAAAAATACGATCAGAAAGACTGTCAGCAGTGCTGTTTTCAACTTAGCTTTTCAGAAGTTTATAACTCAACCGTAAAAATTCCTTTCAGGCTGAAAACTGGCATATGATGTCTCAGTTCAGAAGTCAAATGTTATAAAGTTTTGTGTGTGTGTGTGTGTGTGTTTTATTGGACTTTATTTAAAGTTGTAGAACTGGAGAAAATAGAACTTTATTTAGTTTAGACACTTTTCCTATATAGCACTTTAATAACTCAAAAATAGATTTGTGAAAAGGATAGTTTGCAAGCTCTCCGTCTCATATGTTAATCAGCCTATTTAAGGAAACCAAAATAATTAAAATCCTAAATTTGTTAACACTTAACATGCAGATCAAGCTCTCTGCCTCATCTGTCAATCAGCCTATTCAAGGAAACCAAAATACTTTAAATCCTAAATTTGTTAACACTTACAATACAGATGCAAAGCATATTCTCTCTCTGTTGGACTGACATGAAATAATATTAGCTAATAATACAGGGAGCGTGCATGAAGTAATAAGACTATAAACAGTCAGTAGCCCCTAATAAATATTAATTGAACAAATTATCAAAATATGTATTTTAAAACACAAGCCAATCCCACTAGGAGCTCTGATTGAATAAAAGTTTCGGGTTGCACTTAAAAATACTAAGAATACCTCTCCACATCAGTGAGTACTTATTCATATGAGCAGCTTGGCTGATTTTAGTGAGATCATTTATTTCTGTGAATAAGTGCCCACCAAGGTGAGCAAGGGGAGTGGGACAACTGGGCCCGAAGCAGCTACATTTCAAAGCAGTTTCAATGTGCTCTAAATCTGTGTCCAAATTGTTCAAAGCCAAAAGTTTGTGAACAGTTTTTTGTATCCATGTTTCCCTCCTCTACAAACAGCATTGGCTTTGCAAATTCAGTTTCATATGCAAATCTGAGTTTCTGAAAATGTAAAAAAATGTAAAAATCATTCCTGAAATTGCAGAGGCAATTAGGGAGGCCCTTTTCTGCTGCTGGTATCCTTTAGCAAAGAATTATCATCCACTGAATAAATTATTCATATTTAAAAAAAAATGCCTGAATACATACTGACTAGTTAAGGGTCTGTCACATAAAAGGTAGATTTACCTTTTTCAGGTTGTGCAGTACCCCAAGCTGAATGTAGTCCCACTGATTTCAATGGGAGTCTTCACAGAATAAGTACGAGTACGAATGACAGAGACCAGCCTTTATGGATTTGCCCCTTGTGGTTATGCTGTGCAGCCTCTCATCATTTCCACTTCTCTGTGTCTTAGTTGTTGCAGAGTGTTTGTGTGGTCTGATTTAAAAGCACTCTAGTTCTTGGGTCTTTTTAATTGCAAGAAAGTTAAGCTTGGACTGCTTTTGACAGTTTAGGGAAAAGGAATGAAGGGATTAATAGAAAACTCTACTTGCTAAACATCACGTACGTCCTGCCACCTATGATTTTTCTGAAGAACTTTGTGAGCTGAAGGAAGCAAACAAATCCCTTTCCTGTTAAGAAATCCACATGCTGTATCAGTCATGCTTGTTTGATCACCAGCTGAAGTCCATTAGAAACCTCATGATTGCTATAGCTTTCTATGTGGAAGGTGCTTGGATACCACAGTGCTGGATAGCAGTATGCCTAAAATGGATAGGGAACTGACAGATCAGAAAAACTAAAGCCATTTTTAACATTTACTTATCATGGGCTTCCTGATGGAGTACGACACATCCCTACTGATGCAGAAAAGGAGGAAAAGATGTCCTGTAGCTAATGAGACAGACAATAATTGCAATACAAATTATTTTAATTAATATATGGTCTCCACACAAGGACTTGCATGCCTAGTCACACCTGCAGGCTACAGTGAGTCAGGGCTTTTCATAAAGCTGAAACAGGTAGAGGTAGATCTTAAAGTGCATTGCTAAATACTAACCAAGCCTCCAAACACCCTTATCAGCTAGGTATACATGGTGAAACTGAGGGACAAAACGATTAAGTCACTTTTTTAAAGTCACAAAATAACTTACATCCTGTATTTTATTTTCTGGGCAATGGAATCAAATGTAATTGCTCAAGAGTGGTTCAGATCAGGGGATAGGTATTTGTATGATAGGCTGTTCACAGCACTTAAGGACCATCGCTCTTCTTATTGGGTGCATCTACATGAGATGCTGACTGCGCAGTAGCGTTGTGTGGCAAAAGCCATGCCGAGATGCTACTGCTCAATAGTATTAGACTACTGTGCAGTAGTGTCATTTAAAAGGCATTTGCTGGTGCTACTGTGCAGTAACTGGTAACTGTGCATTTATTTACTACTTGTATAAGCAAATAAGTAAATAAATGTACAATAACCACTACACAGTCGTCTCTCATGTAGATGCTCATCCATTCCCATCCATTTTATACCAGGGTAACCCTACCAACTTCAGTGAAGTCACTTTTGGTTTACATTGATGTAAGAAAAGACTCAGGCCCTTATCCATTAAATCTTTCTCACATACTACCAGTAGATAATAGATTAATTCATGTTCTTCAAGAGAAGGTGTGGAATTCCCAGTGCAGTTCACTATGTTGAAGTGGGGGGGAGGGCACTGAATGTAAAACAAGGAAATGCAGATTTTGGGGTGACTACCTCTTGTCCTCAGCTCACCCCATTGTATTTCCGCACACATGCTTTATAATGACACTGGGGCTTTGTCTACTCTAGAAAAATTAGCTGTTCTGACAAGGGGTTTCTAAAACTGTTTCCTGCCCCAAACCCACCTGAAGTAGTGTTGAAAATGATTGCCTGGCCAGTGTGGATGGGGTCAGCCAAGTTCACTGCTTACTGTAGCAAATCATGCTTGACTAAGGCACCTGGGACCACTTGCATAAATAAGGCAAGTAAGATTTGGCTCAGGGTGTATAAACCTGTTTGTTACAATGGGTGTTGAACTCAACTGACCTTGTCCACACTAGTGGGGCAATTGTTTTTAACACCATTTGAACATGCATGGAAGGAGGGCAGGTGTTTCGACATCAGTTGTCAAAAACAGCTCATTTTTTTGCCGTATTTCTGAAATATTTTGCTATTCTGAAATATTTTGCTATTCTGAAATATCAGCAATATTAAAGGCACAACTTTTTGAACTTGTTAAGTGTTAAGTCTGCAATATCAGCATCAATTATACATTTCCATGCCTTAATACACTCACAGTATGTCAAGTGATTAACAATTGTTAGGTTTTTTAATTACAGTATGATCTAGTACCCACATAACTATTATATGCAAGGAAGCAAGCCAAGCAGCAAGTTCTGCAATGTCTTTTTAAGTATTCAGTCAAAAGTTATTACTGCAGGAACTACTGAAAATCTATAGCCTCTGTTATATTGGAGATTAGAGATGAGATGATCACCAATTTAATTTACTAGTTAGCATATGATGATGATTATTGTAATTTATGTGGTCTAATCCTGTAGTCTGTCAATGTATTTAACTAGGAGTTCTTACTAAGAAAAGGCTGAAGAAGCAGATGATTTGCCACACTATGTTGGACCACTGCTCCTCCATTGATGCATTTATCTTTTCAGCAATCCATAGATCATCACAGATAGCCTCACAAAAGGGCTTAAGTGGTGCTGAGGGATGCTCAGTTTCACAGTGGCTAACATTTAGGCACCTGGCTCCAAGAAGAGAGTCTGTAGCCCTCAGTTAGTGTCTGAGTTCCCTATACAGTGCATGAGGAGGCTAAGGTGTTTTAGCACTGGATTCAAGGGAAACACTGGGTTGACTGGGGAGCTGCCTACATTATAGCCCAAGGATTAGAGCTACAGAGCCATGCTGCTACTTATTCTTTCTCTCTTTCTTGCCCCAAGAGTTTTGTATTGTTTTATAACAAATGATATAGTTTTAAGAGGAAGGTTAGAGAATGCCCCCCTCTTCCCAACCAGCTCATAGTTTGGCTTTAGGGCACTCGCCTAGCAGGTAAGATATGTGTGTTTGAACCCCTTCAGACTAAAAATAGTTAGAACCTGGGTCTTCTATTTCTTAGGACAAGTATTCTGACCACTGAATTTTTGTATAATGTGGGTAGGGGGTGAAGCACCACCACTTCTTCCAGCTGTGTTTTGGATGAAAGTGGCCAGGGTTGCTCTGTTTCGTGGAGACCTCCGCTATGTCAGAATGTGGTTTGATATGTTTAGAGAATGTCTTATCGGATCAGGCTCCTCAGGCAACTGAGGTAGAGAAGACCTAGCAGGAGGACTACAAACCACTTTTGGAATGAGATGGACACTGAGCTGCTCTCCTTTACTAGAAGAAATGCATATCTGGATATGTGCAGTAGTAGTGCTGTAGGTGCTTATTGGCAAAAACAAAGGCACCTATGGATGGTTGATGCTGGATGCTGTGGATGCACTAAATGGGCTGGACAGGGGTTTTGAGGATCTTCCTCCAGGATTTAAGAGGCTAAATTCTACTTGTGTCCTATTTTGCATGCCTATATCCCTTTGTTGATCTGGACCTAAGTGACCATGTTCATGTCTAGTGTGATGCTCTGTCCGCTGTTCCTGCACCCATCAGATTTGTTCCTCATCTTCATGCTTGTCTTTCTTCTTTTTCTTTCCACTTCTGTCTCCTGCTCTTTCTATGTTCTTTTCTTCCCCTCCCTTCCCTGCTCTCATTGTTTTTTCTATCCTATTTATTGTTTGTGGCCACAATGTGCTAGGCACTACATACACGCACATGCTTGCACACACATAGTCTCTGCAAACAAGAACTATCATTTAAGATAGGCAACATAAAAAGGGTGTGTATGGGATACAATCTCACTGTGTACAGTTTTTGTGTCAAATGCATTTTTTTATGTACACTGAAGTTTGGTTTTATTTACGAAATAAATAAATTCCAGCTAGAAACCTGGACCCTCATCTCATCCATTAGTAGTTGGTTAATTTTTTGCAAGTACCATGGGGGGGAAAAATGATCATGAGAGGTGTTTTTCCCCGTTTTTGTATTAATTGTGGAAGTTGTGGGAAAACTAGACAAGCATAAGACGAAGGAGGTACTCAATGAAATTGTAAGGCAACTTTTTTTAAAAACTGATAAAGAAGATTAAATTCTTATATATATATAATGCACAATTAACTTCTGAAACTAACTATTGTAAAATCTAATTGTGGCCAGGAATTAAGGCTTACTTAATCCCTGCCCTGCTTTCTGCATAATTATTAAAGACTATATAAAGCCTTATGGTTCACAGCATAATTTAGATACCAATTGATGAAGAAACTTCTGGGATGGCAGATGTTATACTCTATACCTGTCAGTAGACTACTCCTGTCCTTACTGGAGTCTCTGCTCCATGCTGTACTCACCAAAGTAGTACCATGCCCTTATTGCACACATTTTTTCACTCCCTCATACCAGATACCCATATAAATAAATAAGCCTTATACTAAGCCATGAAAATCAAAAGGCTCTGAGGCATCAAAATCAAAAGGCACTGAGATGCTCTATGATAAGCATGGAATAAATGTCTAGATTATTTAGAAAGGAGAGAGAAACAGGAAAGGACATTTTCTAGGATAAAGAATTCTCCATTTGAAATGCCATAGTAATAGTCCTATATATTTAAATATAGACAGGGGCAGCAGAAGTTCTTCTGACTGGTTTTACCTGCTACATTGATTCATGAGAAAGGAAGATACTTCATGTCACAGATGTCAAAGATAGGATTTGATAGTTTAAAATCACCATCATCTTTTCATAATTGTAAAGTAATATTTGATGTAATGTAATTTGTATAAGAATATTTTTAAATGTCTATTTCCATACCATCAAGATGCTGAACTGAAACTGGCAGGATGGAAATTAGGGAGAAAGAGAAGGAGAGAAATAAAATGTATCCCACTTGGTTTGCTTGTCATATAAATGATCAAAGGTCCACATATGAGGAATACCTTGTAAATAAAAGGAAGACTATTTAGAAAGGATGGAAGAACATTCCTAGGAGCTTTACTAGAGGTAGTGCTTTATATCCAAAAGAAAGAAAGAAATGTACAATTTTACCCTCACATTTAAAGTAGGTCATACCACTTTCCTGTGTGTTACAGATCATGGATTTCTTTCCACTTAGTGCAAAAATCTAAACATAAGGGACAAGCTCTTTTCTTAGCTACACATGCACAACTCCTAATGAAGTCAAAAAGAGCTGTGTTCATACATATAGTGGTAGAATTTGACACTACATATCTAAACACTGAACTTGAGAAACTTGCATCTCAGGACTAAATATAATTGTGTTCATAATTAATATCTAATGCACGCAGAACACTACTGGACACCAAAACTAGAAAATGAAATATCTGGCGGTTGAAACCATAAACGCAGGATTCTGCCTGCCCTGGGTGGTCAAGCAGTATTAATTTGTTGCAGGACATTGAGGAAATTAAATCCTTCACAACCTGTGGTTGATGTTATTTACTCTGCAGTCTAGGAGTAATTTGATGCAACTCCTTGGCACTCATCCTGTACTTCTAAAAATTTACTGTTTTGAATGTGCCTAATTCTAGCAGCTTTCATGATACTGATATGCAGGCCAGAAGGAGGTCACAAGACTTCATATGCCTCTCTGCTTCTGACTAGGGATGAGAGGCGCAAGAACTGAGTCCTGTGATTTACTCTTCCCTACCTGTCAAAGGCCCCTGTCAAGAGTTCACATCAATCCAGATGTGTGATTTGGGAATGTGTAGGACTAAGGGTTCTCTGTGCCAAACCCTAATCCCAAACACATACCTGGTTAACGCTGCTGGTTCAGACGTGTGTAGATTTTATGAAATTACACAATGTTTTAATTTTTAGATCAGATGTATCTATGTTACTTGGAAAAATAATAGCTAATTACCCAATCACCTGAATTTATCCTGTTAATAAAAGAATAGCTCTGCTTTTGGCTGGTTCTTGCTTCCCCTGCTTAAGTGCCTATTCCAAGCTGTTCCTTGATCCTTAATTGAAGGGGTCTGCTGTTGCCTAAGTCTGCTTTCAGTTGCCAGACATAGATGACTACAGTACTTCAGTGTTTCTCTAGTTCTAGCTCCAAATCAACATCCACGAGCATTTGTGGTGATTGTACAACTGGTTTTAGTTTCTAGTGTTTGAGGTATCCCAATAGGGGCCCTCTTGCTAACCATAGAGATCAGCCTAGAGTAGGGATAGGCAAACTTTTCTGTCTGTGGGCTGGAATAACCCGTCCCCTGCCAGAGGTGCGTGGGCACTAGTCCCTGCTGCTGCTTCTTGCTAGCATCAAGGGGAGAATATCTGCAGCCGGTGCTTGTCCCCATAGTGGCATGCAGAGAGCGACCACAGCCAAAGCCCCATATCACCAAATGCAGCTGAAGCCCCATGTCTATGGGCTAGATCTGGCCATGGGCCATAGTTTGTCAATCCTAGTCCTATCAAATCCCAAACACAGAGGTCCAGCCTAAGCATGTTACACTGCTTCCCAAATCAGGATCTTTTTGGTATTGGCTGGGACTACTAGTAATTCAGGGAACAGGAAATAAGAGATGGAAATAAGAGCTGCCACAGGTGTAATGTGGGGCAAATCAGAGCAAGTAAGGCCTTATTTATACTTGGTATTCATCCATTAGTATAGGTGCATGGATACAAACAAAAAAGATACAATGTACAGAGGATGTTCAGTTGGTGCAAAACACCATTATGCCCTGGCGTTGTTACTTTGGTTGTTAGACACTGGTAGCTGAATTAGTGCTCACTCCAAGGACTTACTTCAGATTAAAGGTATATGCCTTTTCCTCACTGATGCATAAAGCCCGAACTAAACAGAAACTATGGTTGTATATCCAGGGCACTGAACTGGTCTCAACGACAGGGGCACAGGCAGCTCGGTGGGGAAAGCAGCAGGAGGTAGCGCACGGACAATGGCTCTCTCTGCAAGTCGCTTTTGCTTCCAGCTGCAGTGGATTCCTCGAGATCTGTGTAACCATTTGGAAATACCACTGCAACTTGCAATAAGTATATTCCTTGTTTAAGTCTGTTTTTATGGCCTGTGGGCCTAGTAAAGAGAGGGTGTTAGGCTGCATGTAACATGATTATTACAAATTGTGTCTAGAGCATAACTGGCTTACATAACATAACCTGTTCTATCTTAATAATAAGTTATGCTACCTAGTGCGGGGTCTCCAAATCCTTAGATTTCAGCCAGTGGTAGTTCATATCCTTTATTCCTTTTTGGCACAAAATACATCATTATTTTCATAATGTGTTTGTCTACTCTCCTGCTTTTATCCATATGCGCAGGGAAGGAATGAGAGTTGGCAACTGCATACTTAACTATTCTATTGTAGAGTACTCTTTAATCAGCACCCTAATAAACAGCACACCCAATTAATTGGGACAATTGCCAAGGAAAAAATTTAGTTCAGTGCACTTCCCTGGCTGTAAGGATAAAAAGCATGCTTACAATTTTCTGCAAGCTCAGTTGTACTAGTTAACAGGTGTGATCTGGTGTTTGTTGGTATATGTCTCTTCCTGTGCAGCTCTTTTTCCTTTAGGCAGGTTTTCTGTTCTTTTGAACTGCCACAATAATAAAAATATCCCTTACTGTAGTTGTTCACAATGGTTTAACATGTTGTCTGTTATTTTTCAAATAAATCAGTGGAACAGGAGTGGTTTTAACTGTAGGAGCCTGTGATAGTTAAGGTGATTACTTAATGAACATGGTTTTTTTTAAAGTTAGGCTATTAGTGAAGAGGACCTGACTTTATTTTGGAATGCATGATTTTTTTATAAAGACGCATATGTGAACATTTCTGCTGCAGCCTGCTAGAGCTACCTTTAGTACTGCATAGTGGTCCCTCTCAATTTAAAAATAGTGCTTTTGTGATAAGAGAAATCAGTCCCTAAAAGAATAACCTAGCGCCTGAAACTGATACCTGCTACCATTTATTGGGTATGCCAGTGACATAATTTGGACACCTTTTGCCAGAAAATTAAATAAAATTGAATACAGAAAACCTCTCTAATCCCCACATTCCTCCCAGATAGTTTCTATGGAGACTGCAAAGCATTAGTGAAAGCAAACAAAGTTACAGAAAAGGAGATGGTGGTAGTAGAGGGGAACCTTGACGCAGCATTTAAAAAATGAGGATTGTCATGGATCAGCAAAGGGTAGAAGTGTTTATGTCATTAAAGGAGGGCATCATTGGTGGGTCATCTGAAACCAATTGCCTTTGTTGGCATTTGTTCTGGCTTGTTGGCTGGAGGAAAAGCAACTGCTCTGTCCCATTGCAGTTGGTTCCTTATTACTTGTGGTGCCTGCAGGGGCTCCAGCTCTTCTTCAGATCCTGGAGGATTTATTTATTTTTTTAATTACATGATCCAGACACTTTCTTTTCTAAAATAATTTGTTAAAAAAGATTTTCCCTTAGAATGTACAAATTCTCTTTGTGCTAGTACATCTCTCCTGAAGTTATTGTGCCAAAGGCATGCAAACGTCTAGAGTAACAATGGTTCATTTTCTTTTAATGACTTTGTCGAAAGGATGGAGACATTTTTGTGGTGTGATGAATTCACTCGGTCTCCCGTTGTGTTTTCCCCACATGCTTTGGAAACTCTCTCTCTTTCACTGAGAAGCAGTGGCCATCCACTTCGGCAAGAGCTTTATTATTTTATATTTATTGCTTTTAAATGACACCCCAGCAGTACTGACCTTCTGGGATAATTGATGTAAATTATATGATCTGTAAGGGGAAATAAAATCTTTTTATGTTCTGCAGAGAAATAAAAGTGAAAACAAATGACAGAAGAAAATCAGGCCCACTCAAAAGTGAAACTTTGTATGCATTATGGCTTGAGCAGACTCTAGCTTTTGAAAGTGCTGAGACAGTACATTATGACCTAAGTATCTAAAAGATGATCTGCAAAGGGAAAAATAATTTCATTTGTGCCTTTTTGGGGGTCTTGTCATGCATAAAAAAGCCTTTCTATCACCCTTCTCCCCACCAGTAAATTGAGTAAGTACTTGGACATATTGTGTAGGGAGCAGGAGCTATCATTTTATTAACTGCTCAAGCATCCATTGAAATATAAAACTGAGCATGATCTTCACTGTCTTAGGCAACAATGTCCTATCGAGCCACGCAAATTCTGTTCCTACTTCCATGAAATGGAGATCACAATTGGCGCATGTTAGCCTAGCCATTTTCATACTAAGATTAACTCATTTAATTTGTATAAGTACTACCATACTGATAACACAATATTTTTGTGGCTGTTTTTGTAGCTTAGAAGGATCAGGAATATTAAGCCTTGCTTTCTCTGTTTTCTTAAAAGATTAATTGCAAGCCAATAGACCTATAGTGAGAATGGGAGAAGGACTGTGCAGCAGAATCTTTGCCTGAAGTCCTGATTTATTTGGATCTGTGCAGGTATTATACAATTTAATGGCAGGGATGAACAGTCCTGTTCAATAGCTCAAGGGTGCTGGCAATCTTGCTATTGAAGATCCAGTCCTAACTCCTTGGGTTAGTCTGGCTGAGTGATTTACCTTGATGATATCAATGCTTGGGCTGTTTTCAGCTCTACTTCTACAATCAAAGATTACAGTAGAAATGACAAGAGCTGCCTTGAATGTTTGGTAAGCTGGAGGTGAGTTGCAACATCTCTCAGTTTCCCCAACATGATTTTGGTAAATGGAAAGAAAAAAGGACAGAAGGCAGGAAAGACCTCAGGAAGGGGCAAATAGAAGGGTTTGTGTTGGAGGCAGTAGAATATTTATTTGGGGTCACAGTGGGAAGCCAAAGTGGGGAAAAAAGCAGGGGAAGCATGAAGGAGCAAAGGGAGAAATATGTAACGTTAATTCAAGATGACTTTCAAACAAGTCAGAATTCAGGTAGCCCATGGAGAGTTAATTCTAGAGAATATTAGGAAATCCCTACTTTTGTCTCTTGCCCGTGGGCAAAAATAATGTAAAATTTATCACAGTGCATCCATAATTGTACAGTTACTCTCATACTGGCAAACTTTTTGTACATGATGGCAACTGTGCAGGAGTGTGAGTTGAACAGGTGTTAACATAAGTGAAACTAAAAGACTGACAGATTGTAAATTTATAGACTGTTTGACTAAAAATGTTGTTAAGTTACAGTTCTATGCAAGTTTTCAAACATTGCTAATGGGTGGGGTTTTTTGCTACATATCCTAAAGAAGGAAGAAAAGGCACAGACATAACTACTTTCTTATTTCTCCTTTGCTGGTCACATCTAATAATTCCCATTTATAGACTTTGCACAGGATTATAGAATGATAGGAAGAATTCGGTACTTATTTGTATCCATAGCAGGGGCATATATCACAAGCTACTGGGGATGGTACACAGCCCCTCCCAAATAACTCCTGTTCATAGAATCATAGGGCACATCTACATGACATGTTTACTGGAGAGGAGACTAATTAGCACCACAATAAACATTTTGTGTCTACACATGTGGCCCTATTAGGCTGGAGTAAACTAATTAACTCTGTAGCAGATAGTGTTTGTAACTATAAATACTATCCTGCTACAAAGTTATTTACTCCACACCAGTGCACATGCAGATACTCATGTGGCTGGCTGTGGCATGAGGGTGCAGGGGCTGCCCGCTAGTTAGCCCTGCACAGGAGCACCGCAGCACGTTGAGCTGGGTCAGAGCAGCTCCAGGCTGGCAGGCTGACCATCTGTGCCCCCTGCTAGTCAGGGCTGTTCTGACATGGCTCAATGTGCTGCAGACACAGGCGCACATGTAAATCTGGTGCCTGGGAGCAATAAACACTAGAGCAATACGTGCTAGAGTTTATTGCTTTGCCTTCATAGTACGTGTAGATGTGCTTATAGAAAAGTAGGGCTAGAAGGGACCTCCAGAAGTCATCCAGTCCGATCTCTTCCTGAGGCAGGGTCGTCTCTATCCAGTCATTCTACACAAACCGAATATCTAACCTATTAGCAAAACTGCACAGTCAACCCTGACACAACGACAGGACATAGCACCCTAACTTAGTTATTACAAGTGCTGCCAGGGACCACAACAGCCTATGTTCTGCTGTGGCAAAGGCTGTTAAAATACTGTAGAGATCTTAGGAAGAGGCCCACACCTTCCATTACAGAGGAACGCAAAACACCACACAGTCCATACCAGTCTGACCATGGGATAAAATTCCTCCCTGATCCCAAATATGGCAAGTCAGCATCTTAGAGATCTGTTCCCTGTTTCAGAAAAAAATGTGAAGGAACATAAATAAATTCATAGAGGAACAGCCAAGATTATTTGTGGATGCAGAGGAGAAGGTAGAGGATGGTATTATAAGGAAAGATTAAGAGAGCACTAAAATTGACTAATTATCATGAGTGATGCCTTCCCTCAGTGGTCACAGCATGCAAGTATTAGGAAAAGGCAGATCCCAAGGATGGAGTGCAATAAATGGAATGAAACCAAGACGGAAAATTTAGAACTTGCCTGCATTCAAAAATATTATGAGAGAGACGAGATTTTATTGGGAGTGCTATCTTTTATTGGACAAACTGTATAGATGGCATAATTAGACAAAGCATCCTTCTCAGAGATAACATGTAAGTGTTGATAGTGGGTGGAGGGGAGGCCACAACTCTGTGCTGCCACCCCTGCCCCTGCCCCTGCCCACTGCTGCCAAGCTCTGGCTCCAGCTGGGCTGCAGCCCCTTTCTCCCGTCAGCGCAGAAACTGCACCACTGCCTTTGCTGCCAGTATCCCTGCTGCTGCTGGGCCCTGGCTGTGGCTGGGCTTATCTCTATACCATCATCAGGGTATTCTGGGGAAGCACGTGCCCCCCACCCATGCATTGCTTATGATCCTTTTTCAGGTCAAAAGTATTAACACTTCAAGCTACACCATTGTGGACTAATCGAGTGGTTGTCAACCTTGTTAGACTCAAGGGGTGGGTCCAGGCGAGTACGCATGTCAGGTTGCCAACCCTCCAGGATTGCCCTGGACTCTCGAGGAATTAAATATATAAATCTCCAGGAGACTGCTGAGAGTCTCCTGGGAGATAAATGATAGCGCATTCATTAAAATAAATATTAAATGTTGAATATGATTTATATAGTAGTCCACTGGGTTTTTAAAATGTAATAGTAATGTTCATTTACCTTCTTGATGTAAAGTCCTTAATGTCATTATATCACGTGATGAAACCTCCTGGAATAGATTCAAGCAGAGTTGGCAACCCTACATGCCTGTGCAGTATGCAATGCCACAGACCCATCTGCGGCACTGCACACTGCTTGTGCCGCACATGCAGGTGTTCTCCATGGTGCTAATTTGAACTGTGTGTGTGGGGGGGAGGGGAGCGGGGGCGCGGGGATCCTGATGTCAAAAGAACCTGCTCCTGAAAAAAGTGGGGTGGCAGCCTGCACTGTCTGAAACAGAAGCCTGACCGGCTGGAGCCACACTCTGACAGCTGCCCAGACTCCCTGCTGCCAGATTGCTACCGCTGGAGCCCTGGGAGGCCCCCAGGAACCCAGGTAAGGGTGCTAGGGCCAGCCCAGGTGCTGGCTTCAGCCTTTCCTACCCCATCTGGGGCAACTTGCCACGTGCCAGAGCACACATGTACTGGCATTCTCCAGGGACAGGTAGCAGTGGCACATATTGTGCTGCTGCTATTTATTCCTGGGATAAAACAGATGCACGCTTGTCTGGATGCACCCAAAGTGTTCCTTGCAAGACTCAAGGTACCCTTCACTAGACTCGAGGAACCCCTTAGAAAATGTCAGCTCTTAGTTTTCACTCATTTATTGGCTACGAAAAATAATAGAGCAGTTCTTTCATTGCAAAGCACTCAGACCCCAACCAGTCAGAAGCCTTTTAACATTATGGATGCCTATTTGAAATCTCTGGGTTTACCTTGTGAATTATGTTTGCATACCTCACAGTACTAACATGGCACTCTGCAGCACCCCGAAAGGATCTCAGGACACCCCCAGGTGGCAGAACACCCTGGTTGAGGATCTCTGGTCTAACCCCTTATTGTGGGCATCTTTAAGAGGTTAGAAAGGCACTTAATACAATAGAGGGCTCAATAAAAAGCTCAGATTGATCCATTCCCCTGGGTCTGAGCTTTTGTGTGTCACCCGCAAGAGCTATTGCCTAACTAACATAGCAGGGAAGCTTTACAATATTAATCCACTATGTGGGTTGTCTGTTCTCTAGCTCTTGGGGGTTGGGGCACTGGGGAAGGTGGCGAATCTAAATTTTGCCCACGTTTCAGAGGTTGCTTGCTTCAACTTGCTTTGTCACAGGGGTGTTGCCGCTGGTTGGTCGCTGGCACTACGCTGTCCCACATGCAGCTGCTTCTGACAGAGGTGAGGCACGGACTCCTGCCAGAGCTGCCTGCAGCGCCCTGCTTCCCACAGGTTGGCCTAGGTGACCTCCACAGGCCCCTTCCCGAACGCTGTGTCCCCTGGTTCCCACACAGGATTTTAAGAAGAGGCTGCCTCTTTTCAGGTATTGCAGGTCTTGATGGGTAGCTGGGAAGGGGTCGAGGAGGCTCTGATCCCCTGCAAGTCTAGGTGACTTAAATGGCGGCTGCTGGGCCTGCAACCCTGCTGTTTGGGCTGAACCGTCCAAATAATTTAGGCACCCAAAATGGTTGGCCATTTGTACTTTTATAGACTAAATAAGATACAGACATTGATATTATATATAATGTGACAAAGCCAAGCAGAAGTCAGGCAGTATCTGATGAAAGCAAACAGAAATCAGGCAGCATCTGAAGAAGTGAACTTGGGTTCACCTGCATTAGTCGAGCGATACCAATGAGCCGAGGGCTCGCTTGCTCTGGTGGTGACTCACTCAAAGCTCGGGCCCACAGGGGTGCAAGGGTGGACGGATGGAGTCTGAAGCGTGTGAAGGAGGGTGCCGCATGGTTTACTGCGTGCCCACAGGGCTGCTATTTAGAGATGGGGATGGGTTTGAATTGCACTTTGACTTTTGGGTGGGTCTGCAAAAAAAAATTGGGCTGCCCATCATGATGTCCTCATAAAATCAGACACCTCCCAGGTTATGGTTTTCAAATCTTATAGGGGGGCTTCAGCTCCCCTGTAATTCAAACCCTGCTGGGGGACCGACCAGTTCCGAACCCTCGGTCGTTTCCTGTATATGTGCACGTGCGTGTGCACACGCGCTGCATGTAACTACTGCCATATATAACAGTAACGTCTGTAGCGAGAGAGAGGTGGCGAGCCCTGTTAGTTTGAAGCCAGGTAGAAAGTCCGGCAGCGTCTGAGGTGGTGAACTCAGGTTCACAAGAGCTTGCTATATCCATCCATACACCATGTATGTGGTGTGGGTGTGTACATATTTCATATATGTGCGTGTGTATATAGCATGTCTCTATATAGACTATATACACAGTGATGTGTATAGTGTGATATATGTATAGTGTGTGTATACAGTGCCTGTGTATATAGTGTGTGTGTATATGTATATATAAAATGTGTGAGAGTCTGTGTTTATGGTATGTGTGTATATAATACAGCCTGAGTTATAATCACACGCTCTCCTACACAGGCGCGGGGGGGGGGGGGGGGGCAGGTCGGGGTGCGCGCGCACGCGCGCAGCACGGGCCCAGGTGCGGCCCCGCCCCGACGACGGGGACCGAGGTCGGCTCCGTCCGCCCGGGCCGCGCCCAACATGGCGGCCGGCAGCGCCTCGGCCCGTGTGCGCGCGTGTGGCCGCGCCCCGCCCCCGCCCCCGCGGGCGGCGCCATTTCCCCCGCCCCGCCCCGGCCAGTCCCTCCCTTCCCCGCGAGAACCGCGCGGCGCCGCCCCCGGGGAGCCGCGCTCAGTGTTTGCCTCCGTCCATGCAGTGAGTCGCCGCCAGAGCCGCTGCGGCCCGGCCCGGCCCGTGCCGGCCCCCAGGGCAGCCGCTCCCTGCCTTGCGCCCGGGGTCTGGGGGCGGGGTGGGGGGTCGGATCCTGGCCCCTGCCGCGCGCTTCCCCGTGGGGCACTGCTGGGCGCTGGCCCCCAATGCGGCTGCTTCTGGGGGGTGAGGAGCAGCCTCCCCATCTGAGCCACCTGTGGGGCCATGTCAGAGCCCCCCCACCCCCCAGCCCCTGCTTCCTCCCTCAAAGCATTTGAGGGCAGCTCATTTTGGGGCTGTTGGTCTTGGGGGTGCTGGTTGCCTGCAAGGCCGATGGGTTTGAATGGCAACAGCAGCTGTGAACAATGTGGGCGCCCCACGCAGCTGGGCGCTGGCGACAGGGTGGTGGGAGCGGGGCTCCCCGAGCCCTCCGTCCCCTCCTGCCGGGTCTCGTCCTGGTTGGGGGCTGGATGGGACCGTAGAGGGGTTGGCCCCTGCATGCGGGCACCAACGACCGCTGGGTTTTTGGAGGGTTGTGTTGCTCCCGGCCCTGCTTGTAACCAGCTGCCTCTGCCTTTCCGTGAACCGCTTATAAAGGACCACGCTCTGACTTCTTCAGTCGAGTTTAGGTTGCAGTTTGGATAGGGACAGCCCTGCCTCGGACAGGGGTTGGACTAGTTGGTGGTTTTCATCCCGCGGTCCCCTACGTCGGCAAAAGATAATGATGATCCAGCAAAAGTATGCCAATACCCGTGTGTATGATACAAAGGTGTCCATGCTTCCGTTCAAAATTTACCAAGGGGTACACTGGGTGCCTCCATTCAATGCTGGGCACCTCTGTTCAAAATCTTTAGGGGTCCACAGATGGAAATAAACTGAAAACCACTGGACTAGACTTCTGGAGTCCTTCCTAGTCCTGCTTCTCTAGGACTTTCAGTTAAACTGGAGTCAAGGCAGCACTTGGCCTAGGGAGTGCTAGGCCTGCTTGACTTTTTCTGCTGCTGTCCTGAGACTGTGATAGTCTTTGTCCCACAACCGTTTCCAGGCATGTTTTATTTAAATTGTGGGTGGTATTTATTTTATATAGGAAAGCCCCCAGATTCAGTTCTGATATCAAGCTAATTGTTCCCACATTTGCAGTGTTTAATAACTTCTGATGTCCAGAGGACTCTGTTTTTTGTGTTGGACTTCTCCATAAATTTTCAGGGCCTTTTATTAATCTTTTACTAAATCTGTTATACTAGTCTGTTTGTTGCCAGTCCTAGAAAATTTACAAACACATCACTAAAATCTTTGAACTGTGGATGGAAAGAACAACAAGATACAAGGTAGAGTGTGTGTGTGTGTACACAAGGTATTTTGTGTGTGTATAAACTGGGCAGACAGGGTTCTTTGGGTAACTTCTAGTATCTATTTGTTACTGTGGATTCCTGTTTGAAATCCCTGGGTATATCTTGTGAATTGTGTGCATCTTTGCACATCTAATAGCATTAGTATTGTGCTGCACCCTTAAAAGCATTTTGTAGCATGCCATGGCACCCTGGCTTGAGAATCACTGAGATAGTGACAATATTTCCTGATTTTAGTGGGTTTAGGTTAGGCCTTGTGTTGCCAAGTTGGTAACTGCCATTTGGAACAGGAGTCTCTTTTAATGATTTTTTTTTTTCATCCTGTTTATGGTTGCTGCGTTAGTAACAATGGTGGTGTTCCAATTAGTGTTGCCAACTCATAGACTATTCGGTGGTTTTTCCTAAATCTGAGCTCCTGGAATTTGATAATTTTATTTGGGTGAGTGAGGGGGGAGGAGGTCAAACCATTCATACATTTCTATTCCTGAAGATTCTGGTTGAATTGTGACAAAAGTATATCCTACTGACTCGGAAGTTAGGAAGCAGAAAAATGAAGCCCAGTTTCTCGGGGAGGGGGAGGTGTTTGAGTGAGGAGTTCTTGAACACTCAATATTGGCAATACAGCAGGAGATTTTTATAGGATTTGCTGGAGCTTGAATGCTTACAAACACAATTAAAGCATGTCAAAGTGTCAGAACCAGCTGAATTGCTCTTACGGGCTGATTTTTTTGAATAATATAGAATTTAACTGCCTGAAATTTGATTAGTCAGTTAGTAACTTGTCAGCATAAGGAAGCTATAATTTTGTAAACTACACATGCTTTAGCAATTATATTTTCATAATAATCTTAGACATCATTGAATGATGGTTTGGGTGTTGATGCTACTTCTACATGATACCCTTAAGCAATGAGACCTGCTAGACAGTGTGTTACTAGGTGATTAGAGTGCACCTCAAAGGGTGTTTTAAGGCACTGGGCCAAACCTAAAAAGTGTGATAATCCCACAGAAATTAATTGTTGATGCTATTGTGAAACACAAGGAGGAAAAGCAAACTAGTTAGACCTGTGCTTTCCACTGTATTGGGCATTAGTGCTTTGATTATGAAAGCACAGATAGCAAGGCAGAAATCTGTCTAGAGTACTATAGGTATAAAACAGCAATTCTCACTATAATATTCTTATAGCCTCAGAAACCTTTTATAATCAGAACACCTTCTTAAAATTCGCAACAGAAAAAAGCATGGAATGGGTAGTAAAAGAGGGAGGAATGCTTGGGGAAGACAAGAAGTTAAAATGGGATATATACTGTATATACTGTAACAACACACGCCTCAAGTTTTCCAGTAGCATAGTCATTTTTAAAGCTATGAAACACTTCTTTTGGAGGATAAAGTAATAGCTTTGTGGATTATGAGCAGCACTGGTAGTAAGTACGTAAAAGAGTGAAAAAGTGAGGAAAAATGGAGGTGGAAGCTGATGAGCAGGGAAGATTGATGGGCCTTAATGGCAAAGATAGAAGCTTGTGTTTTGTGTGCTAGACTCTGCAGGGACACTGGAACAGTGGTTTTCAACCTGTGATCCACAGACCCTGGGAGGCTGCAGATTATGTCTAATAGGTTCTGGAAAGATGATTATGATCAGTCAAAAGTATGTGAATACCCACACTTACAATTCAAAGGGGTCTGCACTTCCATTCAGCATTTTTTTAGAGGCCCGCAAATGAAAAAAGGTTGAAAACTGGTACACTAGAAGTATGAAGAAAGGAAGGTGGTATCCAGTAATCATCCAGGAAGATGACCTTAGTAGTGTTTTGAAAGCCATTGAGGAGAGAGTAAAATTGCTCCTGTTGAGGTACAGGGGACGAGAAGGTGACAAAAAAGGTTGAAAACTTGGAAAACTGAAGCTAAAGATAAATGTGCACAGTGAGGCCACGCTTTTCAGATTACTCCAGTCTTGGCTAAGAATCTTAATCTTAAATTAACCTTTGGGAACTCTGCATTGATGGAACAGGTGAATGTGGAGCACAGTGGTGGACTGGATATTCTTGTTAATGAATGCAGGAGAAGCTCAGGTTAGTTATCAGGAAGAACTTTCTCACTAGGAGAGTAGTAAAGCCCTGAAACAGGTTACCTAGAGAGGTGGTGGAAGCTCCGTCCTTAGAGGTTTTTAAGACTTGGGTTAGATAAAGCCTTGGCTGGGACGATCTAGTTGGGGCTGGTCCTGTTTTGAACAGGGGGTTGGACTAGATGTGACCTGGGGTTCATTCCAACCCTCGTTTTTGGTGCACAATGACAATCAAAGCAAATGAAATGTTAGGATGTATAAAGAACAGGCCAGAAATACTAAATATGCCATTATATAATGTTGCGATGCTCCCTTCACCTGAATATCCTGTGTTTATTTTAGGTTGCTCCATTTGAAAAAGAGCTAGTAAAAAATAGAAGTGGTTTAGAGCAGTAGTCTCCAAACTTTTTTGATCGTGCACCCCTATCAGTAAAAAATTTTTGAGCACGCACCCCCAATATATACGTTGCAATACCCTGAAAGCGAACAAACGAGTGAGGGCGCCACTGTCGACCCCTCCGCATTGTGGAACTCCCACTCTTCCCTCAGGATACCTTGTGTACTATACGTGACGTGCGACCATCTGACATACGGGCGCCAGTGTCAATCCTTATATTTAAATATTAATTAAGCTTAATTTCTTTCTTATTTTTTTTAGATAAAAAATAAATATAAATTCTAGTATTTTCTTCCCGCAGCCCAATGGATTGTCTTGTGCACCTCCTGGGTGCGCGCACCCCACTTTGGAGACCACTGGTCTAGAGAAGTGAACAAAACATAATTATGCTGGGTAGGCTGTAGTCCAAATTAAAGAAAAAAAAATTACCCAAATTCGGTGGCAGTAAATCGGAGGTGGAATAAGCTGTAAGGTTAGGCTTGTAAATGGTGAAGTGTAAAATGTCATCTTTTTAACTGCCGACCAAGACTGTCTAGATAAACTCTCAAAAGACAAAGTCTGCGTTGCTGTCACGTTCCATAAAGTGTTTTATAGTAAGATACTCTGCGGTAGAGCTAACTCTTTGACAGAAAAAAGGAAAATTAGGTGATAGCTTTGAACCTTACACTGGTATTTTTTTTTTTAAGCTTTAGACTATGCTATACGCTAAAACACTCCTAAATGGTTTTATGTACTCAGAAAGGCAAAATGCTTAATTGGTTATGCCGTTCAGGATTTGGCCACACTATATCATGCTAGAATTAAGGCTTTGAGGCCAGCCTCTACCCTTAAACTGGCAGGCACTGCTCCTGTTTATGCTACTGGAAGTTGCCTGTGGTTACCTGGGAGGGAAAAAAATGGCTGTTATGATGCACATTTCTGTGGCCATAAAGTAATAAGCTAGACTTACAAGGCCACCAACAGAGCCCAAGTTTTGAAAAACTTGGAGAAAAATGTGGCATGCAGCCTTCTTGTCTTTTATTTTTTTGTGTGCAACAGTTCCTCTGTATCTCTTATAAGGAATTCACCAATATTTAGCATCCAAAATTGAGGATAGCACTTAAACTAGGCAGAAGTAGGAAATTACAGGAAGTTTGCAGTCTCAGATTTCTTGAGTTGGGCTCTTTACCGAATATTTAGTCTTTGTGCCAGTTTAATACCATTGGTAGGAGGCAAGGAAAAATTTTTGGTGCTTAATTTGTAGTGCCAGCATCAGCATAGACACAACACATTGAAGAGAGATGGCAGAAGGTTTAGATTAACCCCTGCCTTCTCCTCTTAACATAAATATAAAGATGTCTGCTTCTGGCATTTCAAATTGAACCTCAAGAAAAAAATTTCTGTAACCTTATCAGTATCTTATACTACAAAATCCTGCATTCATTGTCTGACTTTTCATCTGGATATCTGAAACCCATATATGTTTTAGCAGAGGGCCTAGACCTTTGTAAGGTGATTTAAAGAATATTCATGCAGCATTCATACTTGGAAAAATTGCAGCTTTAAAATAGGGGCATAGGAGGAAAGTTGGATTTGTTTAATTTAAAAAGATAGATTCATGGATGTCTGGGTCTGAAGGGACCTTAGCAGATCATTGAGTCCGACCCCCTGCCCCGGGCAGGAAAGAGCACTGGGGTCAGACCACCCCAGCCATGTGCATGTCTAGCCTCCTCCAGGGTTGGGGAGAGCACCACCTCCCTTGGAAGCCCATTCCAGATTTTGGCAACCCTTTCCATATAGGGATGAAAGATTAAATGGTTTCTAAAAGTGCAAGTTTTTAATGCTTGGGGGATGTGGTTTGGTCAGGTCAAGCTGATTTCCAACCCCCCCCTTCCCCCATTAAAGTATTTGCAAAACTGATTAAGAAGGAGAACTTTTGTTGCACCCATCTCTCTTGAATCCTATAGTCGTAGTGTTTCTTTCAGACTTAAATTGTCTTGAGGAAAATAAATATACAAAGAGACTTTTGTCCAGCACGATCCATATAGACAGCTAATTTGGGGATTGTGGAGAGAACAGTTTTGGAAGAAAAAAATTAGTATCTAAAACTTATTCTTGCATATGTACATGTTGTTCCTACTGAAGTCTTTTGGGACTGCATCTAGAGGTGGAATTTAGTCCACAGTCTATGCAGGATAGATGTCTTGGAGTTGAAAAGTGTATTGTGCCCTGCTGGCCTTCTGAAATTCACATAGCTTTTTGAATGACTGAATTAGAGTAAATGATGGGCTTGCATGATTTATCTCACTAGTGGAAAAGAGGAGGATGCTTGTGGAATCAGTGCACCAGGCTGGGCAGGACTTGGAGCACCCAAACATGACTTATGAGACAAATGAAGATTGGCTGTTTAGGCCTCTGCTGTATCCAGGGTCATTGTTGAATTGGAAGATGGTGCACTGCCGAATGGAAAGTAATTTTTTTTTTTTTTGGTTTTGTTACTACCTTGAAAGCAGTAAAATAAGAATTTAATGCATCAAATAATCAGAGGAGGCAGTAAGAACAGCAGATGTAATATGTTCTTTACTGGCATGAATTCTACTACCAGCATATGCGTTTTGTTTTATACTTCTTCATAAACTAATCAGAAAGAAGGCTCAGATTACTTTGATAACATCCCCAGCTTTGAACAACATTATTGCATACAGACGTGATGCAGATGTCATCATTGTCTGCTCGCAGACTGCTGCTACTTCCAGATCCGTTCTCACAAGTATTGGTTCATCTTGAACTCTGTTCTTTTTGCATTATCTGCTTGTCTAATAACAGGAGTGGTTGGTCTTACTTTTACCTCCTACATGCGATTACATGTATCATCTAGAGTAGAACTCTATTGGTAATAGTCCAGGTATCAGCAGAACAGTTTATACTTAAATCTTGATAAAGGAGTGTTGTATCTTATGCAATGGTTACGTGTCAGAATTGGCATTTCTAGCATTTGAATCATACTTTTGTTATATATAGCTAGGTCACTTTACTCTAGAACATCTTCATTTTAAACCTGCTAGAGCACCTCCAGGAGAATTTAAGTAAAAGCTCAGATGTTAGGATCTTGGGTTTCAGATTTCAGATCCTTTTGGAAGGAATAGAGCATAAGTGAAACACTGTGTCTTCTGATGTATACTTTGCATACCCCTTTCTTTCTCTCCCAGCTGTCTCTTTTGTTGATACTTTTTTTGGAAGTTAGGTTATACTTCTGAAACCATTTTGTGTGTGTATCCATTTAATAGAGCTGATTTTTGGATGACAGCATAAAATCAAAATCCTGAATACGTGCAGTTAGTTAAAATGTTCCTGTACTGTAAGAAGCAGGGACTTTTTTTACACTGTTTACTGCCTAGTCCTGAGCACGTGCATACAATAGGCTCAAAAGTGGCTTTTTTAATTTTTTGACTGAAGTCATAATATAGACTAAGAGAGGTGGCTACTGGCTAGCCTGTGGCACATGCCAAAAAGTGGCATTGGTAGCCTCTGTGTGAAATATGGCATATCAGGGAGGGGCAGGAAGTAGAGTGGCAGATATGGCAGGAAGCAGAAAGTAACCCGTAGGGTTGGGCAGGAAGCACAGGGCAAGAAGCAGAAAGCAGAGCAGCTGAGCGGGCAGGGAGGGAGTTCAGAGTGGCACTTGGTGAGCAAGTGGAGCTACTTTGTGGCATGTCTCCCAAAAAGAATTACCCCACTGGACTAGGATACTGAAAACAAAAACACTGATTTTAATAAAGTATTAGTTAAGAATCATCTGAGCATTCAGTGGTTTCCTTCCTTCCTATTTTGTTTGAGCTTTATGTAAGTAAAAATATGTCAATCCTTGAAGTTTTTGCATGATTTCAGATGATATGCAAAATCCAGTTATGGAAGAAACAAAGGGGAGGGTCTGACGCAATACCAAATTTAAATGTGGGTCTGCAGAATTGGTTTCAGGGCATAAAAAGTGTTACTGTTATGGTGAGGTAGGAGAGTAGCATACACAATCTTTATCTAATGCCATGCTTACCTTTACCATTAGCTTTTAATTTTTTCAGGAACTTGTAAATTTTTATGATTTGCCTCTTTTACCTTTAATAGAGGCATGTAACCTAGTTCTGTCACCTCGTAGGGATGTAAATTAGAGTTAACTAACTGACTTCAAAGATATTACATAGGTGTAACATTAGTGTGCACAGGAGAAGAGTCGAACTCAAAGAGCCATAAAAATTATCCAAGAGATGATCATAGTCTTGTTAAAAAAATGTTATATTAGAAAATATAAATAAAATGCTGAGTCTCATGTCAGATTGTTACAGCTCAGTTGTGTTAAAAAGTCTTTTTGATGAAAGTTTTTCACATTGTGAAAGAACATTGTAGTTTAATCTGACCAGATTCAAACCCTGTTGTCCTTTCCCTAGTTGCAGAGTGAGAGCTATTGAATGAATATTTGGCTTTCTCTGGTTACGTCTAGGTTTATTTTATTACTCATTACAGTGAGTTGCAGGGATCTTATTCTGTAACCTGTGCTTTTGAAGTTGCAGGTCTCCTTGTGAAATCCTTACACGATAGTTTTGTGCAGTGACTGCAGGCATCAAGTACCTAGGTTAAGAGAAGGATATGCTGACCATGTTCTTTTTTGAGGACCACAAGACTTTAAAACCAAGTGCATCTTCACATGTGATGTGACAGCTCACATAGTTAATATTCATGGCACAGTGTAGAGCCAGTCTATTTACCCAAGTTTGGGGAGGGGCAAAATGCCATCCCTTGTGTATTCGTTACTCAGACCCCTGAGCCAGGAAAATGATTCTCAACCAGGGTGTTGCAGCACCGTAGGGGTACCTTGACATCCTTTCAGGGGTGCCAGGTAACACTAACACTGAAGTGTGCAAACATGATTCACAAGATAAAACCCAGAGATTTCAAATAAGAATCTGTAGGGTTAAAAACATTCTGACCTGTTTTGATCCAAGTTTTTTGCGAGAGAAAAAATCCTCTATTATTTTTTCTGAAACAGAAAGCTGGCATTTTTTTGAAGGGTGCCTCAGGCCTACGATTGAGAACTACTAGGGTTTGCATTTTACCCTGACAATTAACCAACCACAAACGTAGCAATATTGCCGGGAAACTCAGTGAGGGAATGGACAGCTACACACCAAATGTGTCCCGACATATTCTGCTTCAGTGACAACCACTAGTTTAAGCTTAACCAGAGAAGACTTAACGTTTACCCGCTGAAGACTGGGTGATATTTCCTTCCCCCCCCCCATGGTTTATGAGTGAGAGTTGCTAGGCTTTTTCTGACTGATTGTGATCGGGGTGGTGCAGACGGTCAAAAAACCCAAGGCTGAATTGATTCAGTCTTTGCAGGTTAGTCTAAGCTGCACATAGATTGAATTGATAAGCAAGTGAACAGACATTCACTTTTGATTCCAGAAAAACAGACATCCACAGGTCTGCAGTGGCCCAGGGCAGAAGCTGGGGGGTGCTAGAGCATGCCTCCCTGCTTGGCTGGAGCAGACAGCTTGGGCCATGGCTAGCCCACCCACCCTGAATGTTGGGACTTGAGGTGGAGGTACAAAGAAAGCATCCTGGGAGGCTGGGGGACTGTGCGCTGACTTGAATCTGACAGGGGTCTAGGACAGAAGTTCAGTAAACTGATTTAACCTAAATCAGCCAAGTCTGATATTACATCCATCCAGGTTTATCTTAAACTGGTTTTGGGCATTTTGAAAGCAGTTTATGTGCACTGAACCTCTGTTGTGTTACATGTTTGAACTGGTTTCCGATCATTTATACTGGTTTATGTGTAATTTCTTTCCTACCTTATATGGAAAACTCCCAGGCAATAGCACCCACAAGCTGACTATGCTGCTGTAAGCATGTTGCTTAAAGAGGAAACAATATAGCTACAACTCTGTAGGACTTGGGCTGGGTTAGTTAACACATCTGAGTGATGGTGCTAGTTAGCTCACCCTCAAGCAAATTATTAGCCTGCTTGTATAGATTCAACTATGCTTCTCTTGCTTTAGGAAGTAGCTTGTGTGTGTGCTTTGGTGCTGCTTTGCTGGGACCATGTTTACTGCATGGGTATAGCCTATATTAAAGGTTTTGAGAGATTGTGATGAATGCTACTATGTACTTTCATTGATAAATGTATATATATTAAAATAATTTATAATTAAATATTTTGAATATCTTTTTTCTTTTAAGACAAGAAGCCAACATATCAGATTTAGCTAGGTATTCATAATTAACCGTTTTAACTAGTGTTAATCATAAGTTATTTTCTACTTGCTAGGGTTCATGATTAAACTAGGGCATGTTGAAATCATCTGTGACCTGATCTGAACATCTGAATTCATTTTGTAGAATATGGCAAACAGCTGCATTTCAATTCAAAGCTCAAACAACTGCAGTACATTGACCCATTGAAGATTACAGTAGGTTTTCAATTCCATGTTAGCTGTATTTATTGGGGAAAATTGATTTAAGTGTGCTTCTGCTTCTGACTGATTCTCTCTCTCTCTCTCTCTTTTTTTTAATGTCCGGAAGAAAGGAAATAGGACATGCAGATGATAGGACTTTGATGTGTAAAGGAGTTAATTATCTAAACCATCAAACAAAACGTAGGCTGGGGAAGTAATTATTTTAAAGGGTATGATGGGGCCTGACGAGCTTTTGGTTTCTCATGTCAAGAAAAATCTGTACACCTGCTTGATTTGAAAGTTAAATAATTTGGTTTCAGTAGGAAGGCAGTGGCTTTAATGAACTATTAGTGGGTAGGCCTTTAGTTCTCCATCCTGCATATATTTACGCAGGTAAGTAGTCCTGTGTGCCATAATGATGCTTTTGTGTAAATGTTTGCAGGGCTGGAGACTTGCTGTGTAATCACCCTAAAACAAAAACTGGGAATAAGGTGACATTCCTAAAGTCCCAGCACTGGGTGCAAACCTTCCTAGTGGTGGACAATTATTTTCACAAGCCTTGTTCAATTTGGCAAGATTATACATGTGTGTCTAACAGTACCATCAGTTTTAGATATTTTAATATTATGATTTGCTTAATTCTGATTTTGTATAAGAAAAAAATCCTTGGCTTTTAGTTCTTGAGCCTTACAGGTCCAAGTGGGTTTCTACCCCTCCTCTCTCCTTCCTTTTTTCCCTCCCTCTCCTTTCTTAGTTTTTTTAAGGCTTTTTCCAGTCTGAAGGCTAAGAATATAGAAATTATGAAAATTGTGTATATACATGTTTTTAGTAATTAACATTAAATATTCAAAGTTACAAACAGTAAAATTCATTAAACCAAAGTAAATTACTGTATCCTTCTTTTAAATTGCCACAAAGAGCCGAAGTCATGGAACAGAGTCCTGGTAATAAATACTTTAAAAAAAGAAGCCCTAGATAAACCGATTAGTTCTTAACTTACTAATTTAAGTGTATAGCTAGTATGAATATTCATTAACTCCTGACCTGTTCCTGGACTGTGAAAAGACTCAAGTTTGTGTGTACCCTTTTAAGTGATTGCAGTTACATTTCAGTGGGGGTAAATGTGTTTGCTAGAGTTGGCAGGATGGGGGTGTAATTTACAGTTGGCCTGAAACTAAGCAGAAATCCATTTGCAGTGTACTTTAAAGCACTGATATAGACGAATTTAGTTAAGTATTTAGACATAGGTTTATATTACATTTTTTTTTTTCTGTTCATGATCGGGGATCCAGGTTTTCTGTTCATGACAGAAAAACGTGGAGTCCCCCTCTTTTAAGGGGGAAAAACATGGGAAGCAACAGGTTTCCCCTTGCAGTCTGGCAGAGTTCCAGCCTGCAAGGGGCTGTTTGGGGGTGGGGGTGGGAGGAGGGTGATCAGGTAGGGGTGTGCCTGCACACATGCACTTAGCAGCCAGGCAGCATGGAGAGCAGCTCCCCTGTAAGTAAGCCTATGGAAGGGGAGGGGAAGGGGAGATTGAGGCCCCCATGGGGAGGGAGGGAGTAGGGCAGGGCTGGGGTTCTGTCCAGCCAGGGCAGTGCATGGGGCTGGGGCGGGAATGCGTGTCTGCAGGGCCTGGCTAGGGGGAGGGACAGAGCCACTGTGGCTTGTCCAGGGGCAGGGGCTTCCCTGCCACTACATGCACTCCTGGGGAGGTAGGCAGTGGGGGTGGGGGCACATGACTCCAGATTTGTGCACCATGGCAAGGTTGGGGACATGGAAAGCTGGGAGTTCAGGGGGCTGTAGGTTGGGAGTGAGGGGCATTGGCAGGGCTGGGGGCTGTAGGTTGGGAGCGAGGGGCACTGGCAGGCCTGGGGTGTGTGGGTCTGGAGCAAGGGGCACTAGCAGGGCCCAGGAGCTGTTGGTTGTGAATGAGGGGCAATGGTAGGGTTGGAGGGCTGGGAGGCTGTGGCTTGGGAGTGAGGGCTGCTGGCAGGGCCAGGGGGCTGCAGCTTGGGAGTGATGGGCATCAGCTGGGCTGAGGGGCTGTGGGCCAGGAGTGAGGGGTAAAGGCAGGGGCAGGGTGCTCAGCACAACAAAGCAGGAGGGGAACTTGCATGTTGGTGAATGAAGGGCCGGGGGAGCTCTGATTTTTTTAATGGTAAACCCCTCCAAATATATAGATATTTAGAATGTATTTTATTATAATGATTGAGACACTGGTAGGCTTCCAAATTGCTTTCAAGTTGTAAATATATCACTAAAATATTGTGTTCAACTGGTACCTATATATATCATGGCATTTCATTTTAATCACAGAAAAATGGGGTTTTTGAGGTGGTTAATCTGAGAATTTGGGGTTTTTATCAGAAAACTGGTGATTTTTAAACTAAGAAAACAAGGATCCCTGTATGATGCAACTCCATGCTGTTCATTCTTGACTTAGAATTACCTGTTTGGGTTTTTTTTAACTTTACCCTTTGAAAATGTCATACAAAATATTTAATATGCTTTCTTAAAATATTGTATTTTTAACATGGATATAAAATGTGGTGGCAGATCAAGTTTTGATGGATACCATGGTATATGCTTGTATGCTTTTTTTTTTTCTTTTCTTTTTTTTTTCTTTTTAAAGCCTTGGTTAAAGATAATTTTAAATGGCCAAAGGTCTGATCTCTTTAGAGGTTTCACTAAACCCAAGTGATAGCAACATCTGCTTTGTATTATCACAACCACTGCTACTCTTAATAACATAAGAAATGAGTAGAATAAGTAAAAGTTTACCAGCTCTGAGCGATCCAGAAAAATAGGAGAGAGTGAATGTATTGGGACTATCTCTCGTTTATCAGGAGATGTCCTTTTCAGCAGTTATTTCCTGTTCTTGCAGTAACAGGACATTGACAGTGTCCTCATCCGCTTTCTTCACTTGTGTCAAGGTCAGGTGTTTGTGATGTTTTGGGCATGTTGCCTGGTAGTTGTTCTCAAAGTTTTTTTTAAACAAACACTTGTCCCGGATGGTTTAGGTAGGTGTGATGCTGCCTTCGGCTGGGGTTTGGACTAGATCTTTTTTTTTTTTTTTTCAAACTGGGATACCTGTATCCCTTGGGGAGGTGGTGATGCTTTGCTATAATTTTAATTTATAGTGGTAAGTAACAGTGTTGCTACATGCTGTTGATAGCTATATGCAGAAGCATCAGGCGTGGGGGATATGAGGTGGATGGGTATGCAGCCAAAAACTTTGAAAACCCCTGGGCTAGATGACATCCTGAGGTCCCTTCCAGCCCTTATCGTCTGTCATGTCTGCATTGTGTAGTGTTGCTAAGTTTTAACTGTTCTGTGGGAAAATTAGGACACCTAGTAGTGTAGTAGGAAAAAAATAAGGCAGCTACTGCTTAGTCAGTAGACCTAAACTTTGAAAAGGTTTGACTTCATTGGCTGTAATGAGTGATGTTTAAGTTGTGTGCATTTAGCATTTGACCTCTGTTAAATGGCGGCTGGAGAATCATGTTTCTTTGATCAGTCTTTCAGTAAATTGTCTCTAGATGATATGATTTAATGATATTTAGACCTATGTCTTGCCTTAGATGAAACATACATGTATTAAATTAGTGGATGATAAGACAGAAGTAGAACTATCCAGGCTTCAGGTGGAATTTTTTTTTTAAATTTCGAAGGGTTTCTGTAAGAGAAAAACATCAAGCCTTAACTTAATTGGAGGCATTATTTTAAAATTGCTTATTGATAATCTTTTTGCTTTAGACGTGATTTAGGCCTGTATATAAAGCTGAAGAAGTCTGTGTGATTGATCTGGATGAGTATCAGTATTTATGAAAGCATTCACATCCCTGACTGTTTTCTGCCAGGTGGGGAGGAGTGTTGCATATTTTTTTGGTAGGATTCATTCTTGCTTCTGTTAAATTTGGAAGCAGGATTGAGGACTTAATGAACAAGTTATGTATAGCAGAGGTTTCCAAACCTTTTCTTATTGCATACCCCATACAAATTTACCAGATGCCCACGTACCCCTACGAGGATATGCTTTATAATTTAACCCCTTAAATGCTAATTTATTATTAAAATGACAAATCTGGCATTACACAATTTCTCCCACATACCCCCCAGAGATATCTTGCATACCTCAGGGGTATGTGTACCAAAGTTTGGGACCCTTCTGGTCTACAGAATTGGGATGCCGTACAGGTTTAAATAATATTCTCGTTGCAAGATTGGGCCTATGAAAAATAAGAACGTGAAGCATGACTGATCGCTTGAGCAGGGATTGAGATAATCTTGCCATGATATTTCTAATTTTTTTTGGTGATTATACTGTATTAAAAAATGTGAAGATGAATACAAGGCCATTCTGCATACATGGCCAATGACTGAAGATTGTGTTTTGTATTCTGTAGATAATGTAGATGGCTGCTGAAACAAGCTTCATTTTGCTATTCAAAAGGCTTTTATCTGTAGAATTTTTAATTTCAAATCTGACAATTTGTTTTCTTTCTTTCTAAATCCCGAATGTAAAACAAATGTACATAGTGGTAGTTAAGGTGAAAGACTATTGCAGCTATTACCAACTCTTCTTATGTACCTATTTAATAAAATAAACAATGTGGCTTTCCCAATTTGTCCTTTTAATAGAGAAAATAATTTTCTTGCAGTGCTGAATAAAAGACATTATGAACTTCAGCATGAAACATAATAGTAGGCTGGATATTTTAAACCACATACACTTTGTGAAGTGGTTTATAATTGTTACCATTTCCCATATGCTCTATTTATTAAATTAAAACATTTGCAAGCTCTATTGTTTCTTTCTGTTTACTCAGATGAGCAATACTGCAGCTAGCCCGATGTCAACTGTTGCCTCTTCAAGCAGTGGAAGGGGGATAGGAAAATCAACAAGCTTCACTCCTGAACTGCAAAGTATGATGTAAGTAAACTCTTTTAAAGTATCTTTGACCATTTATATTTTTAATATGCCTGATTGTCATTTTACAAGAAAAGATGACAGATGAACAATAGCGAGATATATATCTAATAAAAATAAAGAAAATCCTGTTAAAGGAACATCTGAACACCTATTTTTATACATGGCAAGTTGAGACCCTACGCTTCTTAATTCATCATCAAAAAGGGTAAGACAGTGTTGACACAAACTTATTTTTAAATGAGCAGCTTTTCACTGAAGTCCTGCAATAGGGTTTTGGTAATCATGCAGAGAGGTACGTTACCTGGGAAGAAAATAAAATGCTCTTTATGATGGAATTAATGTATGTGGGCCAGTTGGAACTGAGTACATTTTGTTCCATGTTCTAAAATGGTCCTGGGATCTTAGGAACTGGGTTCATTACAGTTATAAGCTGTGATGTGAGACCGTTCTGTATCTTTCTAGATGTTTAAATACCCCATTCACTCAGTCTTTAAGATTGCATAATGGGGAAGGTTCCGTACCTAAGGCTCTGTTCAGATTGATTAGTGGCCTACTGTACTGGAATGGGTTGCAAATGTTGCTCTGGTGGAAGACAACTTATTTGTCAGAGCTTGACCTGCCAGTGCATACTGTTTTTTTCTCTTTTATATGGGTCCAGGACATGTTGATTTGCAGACGCGGGGACGAACTCATAATAATGAGGTCTTCTCTCTCTGTGGATCAGTGTTCCTGATTTATCAGGCAGTTTAAAGAAGATTTCATCCCAAGGCTGGAGGATATGTATCCCTCAAAGCTGCAGATGGAGAACTGGGCTTGGCTCAAGTCCAAATTATGTGCAATTTTTTTATGAATGCATGTTATCCAACAGGGAAAAATGGGACATGTGGGTATACATTGCTGAGGTCAGCTTTACAGGGAAGTTTTATTGTATGAAATCTTGTTGGAGCATCTAGAAGGATTTATTTTTTTCCTGTTGATTCCTCCAAGCTGAAAGTGTGGCAGAGAAAGCTAGTACTGGAATGCTGAGAAGTAAGCTCATTCTTTTAAAAGATAATGGCCATCTTTGGCTCTCTTCACTAAAGTCACAGCTCTGGAAAGTTATTCGGAGTGACACATGTAAGCTAGGGTGAAACAGTCAGATGGATTTAACAGGGAATATATTTTGGGCTACTAATCTTTACTTTGGCAGAACCCTTGAAATCACTAAGCAAAGGGCATTTGAAAGCTGCTTTGTGGCTTCTCATGCATCTTCAGATTTTAAGTCTTATTAAATTAAGAACAATAGCTAAAAAGTCCATGTTTTAGCTGGTCACTTAAGAGCTATATTCTAAACAAATGATATTAAAAAAAAAATTGTGGAGTGTAGATGTTTTCCTTTCAATGATTCCAAGTCTAAACCTGACGCTGTCTCTGAGCATTTCAGTTTTTTTACTGCAACAGAAACACATAATATCTGAGCAGTAATGTACCTCATTAGAAAAGTTAACCCAGTAACTTATGCTCTGTTTTCACCTCCCCAGCCCCATCTCCTGTTTGTTAAGGAGTTCAGTTTAAAAATGTATTTTGAGTCATCTTGAACTTCCAGGTGATAGCTTGGCTGACTCTGGCTGCGTTTGTACATTAATGGAGGACAGCTTGCTCCCAGCTATGCATAGGATCATAATATGCTTTCTACTGTTTCCTGAAGTATGCTGTCTGTATTTGGCAGTTTAGATGGGATAAGTTACCTGCCTCTTTGGAGAGGTAACATTCCCGAAGTAGAATGAGATAAAGGTGGGAGTTCTGGAACATTGTAGTTGGGCACCTCATTGTGATGTTTTTCACTGTGTAGCTGAAATGGGGAAATAGCATTGTTTGTTTTTCATTTTTTTAACCATCTTTTGATGTAGAAGAGTCTGCCTGCTTGCTACAAATGCAGTTATGAGGCATCTGCTATTTTGATTTATTTTTTAGTTGTACTATGTTTGTGATGCATGTGGCCATATGGCGCCTTTATTACTATGCAGTCATGTAGTACTTTTGGAAGTACTAAACGTCACTTAGTGTACTCCTTTCTGGAAGTACTAAATGATGGTGCGGTAACAACCCAGCCCCTACTGCACCATGGCAGTTGCACATGGTTATTTTTTTGCTGCTACATCACTGTAGCAGTGCGCTATAATAAGGGAGTGTGTTGCTACAGATTTTGTCCGTTAACGTTATGTCGCCATAGTGTCAGGTGTAGATGTGACCATTGAAAAATGCATGAATTTTTTGGGAGAAAATACATATATATATACACTAAATGGAGAGTAGACTGGTTGCCCAGGGGGAGAGCGAGAGAGATATTATTTTTAATGGAGAGTAGGCTATGCCTAGGGAACCAAATGTAGTTGTGCAGCTTTTCAGGTCAGTAGCTGAGGAGCCTGTTTTTTATTTAATTGTATGCTTCCTGATTAAGTACTTTTGAAACTCCCCTCCCCGCCAGTATACACATGATTCCTGTTGGAATATAGAAGTTATTGTTGGCCATATAAATGGAAGAAACAGACGTTTTCCTTCTGTTTCAGACCTGGTGCAGTTACTACTTTAAAAGTCATTGACTTTTAAATAAAAAGCTATTGACTTTTATGACTCTTATGTGTTCTGGGATAATATTTTTCATAAACAGCTCCATTGACATGGTAGGAACTGAAGAAATTCTTCCAGCACTATCATTTTATTAAAAAAAAATATTTTATTGTTAGAAAAAAAAATGTTTGCCTGGGATGGATCATAGAGAAATTGCAGCTGTTTCTCTTGGCATGTGTATTATGATGAAGTTACCACTTTGTCAGAGCCCAGAAAGTTCTTTTAAAATCTGAAATTTTTTATAAGCTACATTCTTTGGGAAGCTATAGGTTTTTCTTTTAAATGGTTTGTAACAGAGTTACGCTGACATCTTAAGATCTGCAGAAATGTTGGGAGGGTGGAGGAATACAATGTATAAAATAGAGAACACTTTTAAAATGGAATTTAAAAACTGAAGAGAAAATAATATTAGTTGCAGGATCACCTCGACTGGTCAGTTTATAGGGCAGTGGGGGCCGTCCTTTTTGGCAGGCGTGCCACAAAGTGAATGAAGTCCCTCCTCTGAGTGTCACTCTGATTCCCCTTTCCCTGATCTGTTGTCCTGCTCTCGCCTCCCTGCCCTATCTGCTGGCTGCATGTGCCACTTATGGCATGGATGCTGAGGGTTGGGCACCCCTATAGAGAGTGTTCTTTTGAGAAGTTACTTGCCATTTTGCCTAAAGTTGGCTGTACAACAACTAGAAGAGTTGTGGTTCTTACAAGTAAGGTATAAGGTGCCTCATGGGTTTCTGTTCAGAATGGCTTCTGATACCTGGTGCTAGCAGTGAAGAATGTGCCATTGTTGATGGGCACAGAAGAAAGAGGTGGAAAGATGAAGAAGTGGTTGTTTGGGGCAAAGCAGTCAGTTAACTTGTTAGGTGGGCCAGACTGATCCAGTTAGAGGTGGGAAGGTGGTTGGGTGCAAGGGCCCAGCTGCCACTGCTGCTTTTTTCCCATGGTGGTGTGGGAAAAGTGCCTGCTGCTGCTGCTTCCTGTGGTGGCACAAGAAAGTGACTGCTGCCAAAGTCTCTTGTCCAGGGGACAGATAAAACTGTTCTGTGGGCTAGATCTGGTCTGCAGGCCATAGTTCACCAACCTCTGTCTTTTTTTTTTACTACTGTTACTCTAATTCAATGAGTTATGTTGTGCAGTTCTTCTCTCTCTCTCTCGCTAGAGATACAAGTCATAGTAATCATTCAATAATGTTAATAGGCGTTAATAAAAAAAAAATGTTTACAAGTATGAATTGGCATAATCAGTACTTTTCCTTTCCTGCTATTATAATCAAGTGCGCTTGTGATGGCAAATGTAGCAGATATACAATTAATAAATATTGAACTGTAGTAGTTTAGAAAAACAACAACTTGTTTTCAATAGGTCTGTTAATTTGCTATCCAATGGTATGTCCTGAGGACAGACGTGGAAATGAGACTAGATTTTTTTTTTCTGTTGCTTAACATTGCTTATGACAGTTGGATGAAGCAGAGCTAGAAATTAGTCCTTTATACCACCTGGAGCTCTGAATTTCCAGGTTGTTAACAGTTCAAGTCTTTTATCTGCTTGCAAGTTTCATGTAGGAATTGTTAATGGGGGGCGTAGGGTTGGGAGAAAGCATGCTGGTTGTCTGAATGACTTGATGAGGTATACAGTATCATTAGCTGCCACTTTCTGATGAAACTGGTACTGTTTTCTAAAAGTTGGTCCAGAGCTAATGAACAGAGAGAACTATACAAGTAGGTCTGAAGTTCTCTTAGCGTGATTTCACAGCCTTCTTCACCTTGCTCCTGAGTAAGAAAATACTATCCTACTCTGTTCAGTCCTCAGCAGCTAGCTCTTGGGTTGTCTGATTCAGAAGTGTGTATACATCTGTAATTTTCAGCCCGTGAATAGTACCTTTTACTCTTAATGATCATGCTGAATGTATACACATATATACGATGGGTATGCATGTCAGTGTATCAGAAAAAGTAAAAACAAAAACAAAAAACAAACAAACAAACAACCCCCCTCCCCCAAATGAAAGTGCATAAGAATACCTCTGGATATAAATCATATGTTTTTTCCAGTGATCAAAGTACGTTTTAAAAACACAGCGGTGTGTGTTGTTAAAAACAAAAACAAACACTAGTAAAATATTTTCCAGTTTTTCTGTTGATGTTAGTGCTAATTAAAGTATTTGATTAAAGTACCTGAAGATTTTTTTTATCATCAATTTCACTATTAATACTAAATCAGGGTTAATAGCAGCTACAAACTAATTACGTTCTATATTGTTAATTTTGTCATATTTATGTACATTTTTTCAGGTGTAGTTAGTAGTTAAATCACTGACTGATTTGGAGACATGGAGGTAAATTAAAGAAGTGTAGCAAGCTGCTCTAGGCCACACACAAACACACATGTAAAAAATATTTGCAGAGCACTTGACATTGATATGTTTAGCTTTTAATCTTTGAAGCTTTTGTAATTATTGGATATTTGATCTTGTAAACATTTAAAATAACTTAATGCTATGTAGATTTTCTTTGACTCTCACATCCTTTATTTGTATCTGAGTATATGACTAGGTAACCTTAGAGCTTTTTGTACAGCAGTAAGTGTTAAAAAGTAATATAAAGTTTGAGCAGATCTAATGCACTGTGTTTAGCTTGGTCTTATATCATCATTTCATTTGGCTGATCTACATCCTGTTTCCAAACTGTTACCTTCAGGTCAGTTAGATTTTAAATTATAGCTTCAGCTCAGGAGACCCACAGCCATGGTGGTGATTTTCATAATACGCATGTTATTTGGTCCAAGTCATGTGGATGTATGAATATAGTATGACTTTCTGGAACATGTCACATTCTAAATATTTAACTTGCACAATTTGGAGCAAGTTCCAGAGGATTATTTTAATTGAGGTGTCTTGACTTTTTATTGTTCATAAAGCCAAGATATCCAAAAATTGTAAAAAAAAATAAAAAATAAAATTGTAAGTGCATTAGTCTTTTGGGTATAAAAATTGAAAATGATTACTATCTCAGGCTTTATCCAGTGATAAAAATCTTAACCTTGCATTCTTTATGCATCCAGGTCTTTTGGGAGTTGAGTTTATTGGGAATGCTACGTGTCAGTGAAACTATGAAAAAGTTAAATTATCTAAAAAGTATTTTTTTATGTGGCAAAGCTGCTTATTATGATTACTGTAATAATAGTATATAAATACCCATACTGTACAAATCGAGGCTGTGATTCTGCAAATACTTATTCAGATATTTATTTGATTTTCTATGCCACCCTCCCCCAGAAAGGCTCAGGATAGCATACAATAAACCAGATAAAATATTAAAATAAGAGATAAAACAGTTGCCTTCCCTCCATCTCCCAACATTTAATCCTGCCTGGTAAAAGCTTGTCCCTGTAAGTATGTCTTGCACAGCTTTTGAAAGATGTCCAGGTTCAGGCTGTTTTCAAGGGGAAAAGGGTTTCAAAGCTGACGAGCAACTACTAAGAATGACCTCTCATGTACTTTTGCCAAATGAACTTAACTTAAACTTTTACACATGTGAATAATTCCATGGAAGCCAAATATCTCCAGGATTGAATTATCATTTCTTTAAAGGCCATTGAATTATGCCAGTTTAAAATAGCAAATTCAAATTTAGTGTCAGTGTCTTTTTGCCTAGCCTCTTATTGCAGTTGTTCTTTTGCTGAAAAAAGCAAGTGGAGGAACTCCTGTGCACAGACTTGCTTGAAATCATTGAGTCTGCAGGCATATAGAAGGATCTAAATGCCTGGAGTCTTTTGCTGAAACAGGGCCTTAAATAGTACTTAAATATGATAGTTTTCTGACCGAAAAATTTTATTCAGTAAAACTGCAAATGACAATGAAACCAAAGCTTTCCTGAGGCTATGTAATAGAAGTGATTTGGGAAAAGGAGAAAAACTTTTGTAAGAAAAAGAGATGAATGCTTCTAGAAAGTTTGGGTGGCAAGACGGCTTCCTTAGCAGCTTCAAAAGGGCCACTTGGGACAGTTTACAGGTTTGCAGTCTTTGCAAAGTTTTCAGCGTTTCTAACAAAACACTAGGAAATGTACTGCAGGCAATAATTCTTCACTGAAAAAGAGGTTGACTGGATGACCTAAATTGGGTTTTCCATTTCTTAGCTTTCTGTTTCCTTGATTCAGTGGTATTAATCTCATGGGAGATAAATTAAAAATAATGTGAGATTTAACATTTTTAATAAGGAGACACAATTTAGAGCGTGTTCTTTCTTCACAAAATATAGTATAAATGAAATTGCAAAATATGCATGTTAAGTTAGTAATTCCATGTTCAGTTATTGTTGATATGCACAAACAGTTTAGTTTATAGTCTTCTGATGTATGATATCAGAAACACTTTCTGATATAAGATTTCCTTATATATATAATTCCTTAACTTTAGCTCTCTTATACTTTGTATTATGCACTGTCCCAGCTTCCGCATGTTAGAGGCAGCTTTATTTTCAACATGTATGATTTTAAGTCCAACAAATACATCTCTAATTACTGCTCTTCTAATATGTAAAAACAACTTTGTTATCCTGTGCATGGTAAACTGTGTCAGCTTGTGCTATCCTAATTTAACATTGAAGGCACTAGAAAAAATGTAACATTTTGGTATTTTTAAGTAAGGATTTCTATTTTACTCTACATCTGTTGTCAAAATATTAATATTCTTTAAATGGATATTATACATTGAGGTTTTTTCTCAAAGTATGAAAGTATAGTACAGTGGCTTTCAACTGTTTTAGATGCAAGGCAGCCCCTGGAAAATGCTAACTCTTAGGTTTTCCTTGTTTTTTGACCATGATAAAATAACAGAGCAGTTTTTATATTGCAAAGAATTCAGAAAGACCACAACAGAATTCCTGTTTGAAATTTCCTGAATTTATCTTGTGAACCATGTTTGTACACCTACCAGTGCTAACGTGGCATGCTAACATTGTTTGTGTGGCACTCTTGAAAGTCACTACTATTCTTGGTAAGAAATTGGCTTCTAATTCTGAATCATTATTTTACTATGAGTGAGAATCCCAGGATAGGTTTGCCTATTCCCTTTAAGACACTTGTGTGGATGCTTTTAATAATTTATCTGGGGGCTGGACTCAATCCTCCGGGGTCCGTTCCAGCCCAGATGTCTATGAAATCTATGAAAATCTGAGTATCTGCTTTATGTTTGAAATAGAAATTCAGTTTTTTCCCCCTCCTCCTTTCTCAGCCTGTAGGAGAAATAGATCTTGGTCTGTCCCCATGCCACTCTTTCCTCCCTCCTCATTCTTATTATTAATTACATTTATTTATGGAAAACTAAACTGAGAATTGCTGAACACTGTTGCTGGTCCAGTCTGTAGTATTAACAGATTAATCATGAAAGTAAAGCAAAAGTATACTGAAAGCATTGTTTGCCACTGCTATGCTGAATTTACTCAATCTCTCTTCCCCTAGCAAGTAGGCACTGACAGAGTTGACTTGCCTGAATGATCTTCTTCTACCTGAATATTAATGTCCAGAGTGTGGTAAAAGTATTTGGATAAATAAGGAATAAAGGCCAGAGTTATAAGTTCCTAGCCTGGGAATGTAATTAGGATCGCTAATGCAGCAAACCTGTATCTCAATATCTCACACATAAGCATCATGACCCTAAGTGAGATTGTGGCTCTTAAGAGTGGGGCTATGAGCTTTGGAGAAACTTGGGTATAGCACTCAGGGTTGCATTGGAGGTTGGGTTGAAAATTTGACTAAAAATGGGGTCTTCCACACACACAGATTGGGCACCACTGCTTTTATACATTTGCAGTTTATGTTAAATCTGGTACTTTTTAAAAGCTAAAACTACAGGCCATGTTTACACATGTTCTTTACTGTGGAGTAAAGTGTCAGTCTCCACGTGAGATGGTATTAGGTTGCAGTGTACTATCTTATGCCAGCATAATTTACTGCAATTAAATGCATGTGTCAACACAGACTGTGGACATAAAGTGTGTCTGAGTAGCCCATCTAGTCAGGGTTCAGACTCTTGCCTGCCATCTAGCCACACAGCTCTGAACTTTCAGCACCTTTGTACCCTAGCCAGCCCCTCTGCCACCCAAGGTCACCATACTGGAGCTTGGGGCTGACCCCCCTCCCCAGTGCTCCTTCCCAGCCTGGGCCTGCTCTACCCTAGTTTAAATTGCTGCTGTCCCTGGTACATCTATAGATGCTGGACCCGGAAGTAGTTTAATTTGGTTTAAACTGCTCTGGAGTTTATTGCGTCATATCAATTTACATGTATAGATGTACTCGCAGATGGTCTGTTAGCTTTACTTGGGTAACACTAAATTAAGTTAATGCATGAATCTGTCATGTTTTGGTTTGTATTAGAGTGTACCTGCTAGGAAACTGTAACATTAGGCCCTATAGAAAGGTCTACAGTATGTAAGTGTATGTATAAAGTAGCATCAATTGGCAGCACACGCAAGAGTTAAGATTAACTTTCAATTTCCTGTCTAACCAACTGTTTTGCAGTTGCTTATAACTTTTTTGACAGATGTTTTGGGCAGAAATGTTAGTCCAAATAAACTTTAAAAAATGTAAAATTGATTCAGCTGTTTTTAGGTTAAAGAGAATAAACTTTCTTTTTAGAAGTGTATGATGAAATAACTCAAAGGGTTAAAAACAGAAACTTTTTCTTAAAAACTCATTTGCAGATCTGAAAAAGTTCCATGGCTTTGTTTATTATAGGAAAAACGTACTGGTTTAACTAAACATTTTAAAAATCAATCTAGCTGCTTTAAAGAAAATACTTAATGTAGGCAGCCCTCAGACCCCTTTAAATGTATCTGCATGAGGGGTTTAGATGTAGTAAATAGCTCAAACTTAAACCTGTTTTATTATACCAGTGCAGTTTCTCTAATAAATAAAAGACCCTGGTTTTGAGCAAATCAGTCCTGCACGTTTAGGCTAGGGACAGAAATGACACACAAACTGAAATAAGTGATTGGAAACCGGTTCAAATCTGTAACACGACAGAACAGAAGTACACATAAACCACTTTAAAAATGGCTGAAACTGGTTTAAGATAAACCTGGATGGATGTAGGATCAGGCTTTAAACTAATTTAGGTTAAATCATTTTATTGAGTTTCTGTCCCAGATCCCCTCCTGATTCATGTCATCTCAGTCCCCTAGTACCCCAGGATGCTTTGCACCATCCCTGCAACACCCCCCCGCCCCTTGGCCTAAGCTGTCTGCTCCAGCTGAGCAGGGAGGTGTGCTCTAGCGCCCCTCCAGCTTCTGACCTAGGTCACTGCAGGCATGTGGCTGCATTTCCAGAATCAAAAGTGAGTGTCTGTTTGCTTATCAGTTCAATCTTAGGCAAACCTGCAAAGATTGAATCGATTCATCCTTGGGCTTTTGGATTATCTTAGAGGTATGGTTGTTTTGAAATGAGAGAAATTTTAGGCATTTATGAAGTGGAATCTTGACTCTTGAGTCGCTTCAGATAAGTATCATTCTTAGGGAATAATGGACAATTGATCATTTCTGTTAATTATGTAGCAATTATCCCTAGAAAATTTCACTGTATATGATCATTCTCGCATAATTGGTGTTTTAAAGATAAGGCCTGGTAAAGGTTGTTTAGAAGACTCTGGTAAGTATGGTATTCAGGAAACATCAAAGCTGTTCACTTTGCCTTCTGAATTTTTCCTGTAAAATCAAAGTCTCCTAAAATGAGGCCTGCTACTTCAGTTAATTCTGGCTAGAACAGAATTGTGTACATTACATTTTAGAAGCCCAACAAATCTCATAGCTAGGCACTGACTAGCATTAAAGGTTGTACAGTGGCCAGATCTTTTTTTTCCCTCTCCCTCACCCCAACTCCACACACCTCTTAATAAAACAAATGGGGAAATTCTGCATGAAAATTAGCAACAATGCATTGTTAGAACTGAGAAATGAACTGCTTAACCCAAGAAACTGCAGAAATTAAACTCTAGAATTTATGCCCCTTTTTGGTGGTTTTGATTGTTTCTTTGGAGCCAAAGAGAAATGGAGAGAAAATGAGGTCACGGCTCTGTCGTGGCTTACGAGTTTAGTTTCATACTGTCAACTATGGCAGTTCATGAGCAGATGACCCTGATACCTGCATAATTACACGTACAAGAAAAAGGTAAAACAAATTGGTAGTATCTAGCAATCTGTAAAAGAGCGTTTTAGTTGAATAAAACCTTCTTTTTTACTTTTTAAAATAAGTAACTAACACCCTTGCATAGATTGTATGATCACCAAGCTAGATAGAACTTGGATAATGAAGAATTACCACAAGTAAATGACTAATTGGAGTCCACAAACTCTGGCAATAATTCAGTCTGGAGTCAGATCAGAATTAATATTTAGCAATTGTTGTTTGTTTGCTGAAGCAAATTATGTGATTGGAAAAAAAGGACCTCATGGTTTCTGATTATTATTTTTTTTTTCTTTTTTTTAATTGGGCATCAGCATACTTCAGGAAATGTGAATTAAGAACATCCCAAAAATAATCCCCATGTGGCAAATCCAAGAGCCTTTAAACCAAATAAATTGCAAATAAGTCTCTTTGTGGCTTCATGTTGTAGTCCCGCTGTAGGATACCCAAAGGTGTTAGCAAGACCAGATAGATACTTGCTGTATGACTAGAGATTTACAGCTCCTGAGTTATGTATTGTTTTGTTTAACAGTAATAGATATTATATACTATAAATATTTAATTAATTTGTGGTTTGTCTTGTACTAAAAAGGCTGTAGTTCCAGATGTGCATATTTCATATTGTGCTCATTACAAAACTACAAAACGGGTACTATAAAACAAAGCCAATTAAAGATCTGGACATAGGGAAGATTACAAATTTTATAAGCTAAATGTAGGCAGTTTTTAAATAAGTTAATTTTCTAGACTTTTAGATAACTTTAAAAAATATATTTTTCATATAATATATTTACAATGTAGAAGTTGCTAGCCGAAGGAGAAGTTTTCTCTCCAGTAATATAGATGGGACTTCTAAAATGAGTTTCTTGGGTTTCAGTAGCCTTTACTAGCTGAGTAATTCAGAAGAGGTAATACAATCCTAAAAGCAGAAATACTATCAACTGTTAGAACAGTTTTGAATGCCAATGTATGCAAGAACATGGGAGGGAATATTGTTTTATCAAATCCATGGCTCCACATAAACTGAAGGAAAATAAATTGGGCTGCAAAGTAAAGAATAGGATTTTCTGTCAGCTGATTTGTTTCCTGAATAGTATTAGAAAATACCTGCATTTATTGTCTCTTCATTACTTTGCTGGAGGATACTTGCTAGCTGCTTTGCTTTTTAGGCTTTATAACTGTTAAAGTCTCTTTCAATTCCAGTTTGCTGTATTCTACTGCTTCACAGTTTGGGAAAAGGTGTTTTTTTGTTTGTTTGTTTTTGTTTAAAGTGAACTGGCTTTTTTGTTACTTTCTGTTTAAATTAAATACAAACTTGTTTGGTAAGATAATTTATTCTTTTTCCCCCTGTTTTAACAGTATTTAGTTCTATAGCATGACAAAGATGAAAACCCCAGGAATCTGTTATAAAGCAGCAAGGTTCTGAGAACCCACAGGTCTCGTTGACTTACCTAGGAATTGTGGGCATTGTTGTTTTTGAAGAGACATGCAAGATCTTCAGTGTTTGGGAAGGGGGCAAATTATTAATGTGTAGTGCAATTTTTAAAGGTACTTGTGTTTGATTGTCTGCTTACAATGAAGTAAGTCAAGGTGATATTCCTGGTGATTTCAGGGAGATCAATTAAGAGCAAATGCTTTGAAAAAGACTGATTTTTTTTTTTTTTTTTTTTTTTTTTGGTCATGGGTGCTAAAGCATTCTTCTGCTATTAAAATCATTGGCCTTGGAAAGTCTTTAGTCCCTCTGAAAACCAGGCCATTTTTGTTTGCTTTTAAAATAAAGAAATGTGCTTTTTGTTGTCGGTAGTAATCGAGTTATACAGAATAATGCAGTGGCATGAGTGAGGAAATACCTATAGCTTATTATTTAAGAAATGTGATGAATTAAATGCTCAGTTTTTGAGATCTGGACAGTTAGCAATGGGTTGGGTTATTTTTGTCTGTTATAATTTAGCTACATTACAGGCCATTTTGACGCCCACTTAAAGCTGTCTAATCTAATTACTCATTGTCTGAGTCATTCATATTGCATGTTAATTACAAAAATATCCAATATGTGTTGTATACTGTCTGCAAAAATAATTTAATTGTGGACAGGTTTAAGATGCAAAAAGAAGAGAACACTTGTTTTTACAAATATATTTCTGTTAGCTTTTTAATTGTACATTATGGCATTTAGATGCTGCTACATCATACCTTTTCCTGGTACTTAAACATGTAATTTGTTATCCTATTTTAAACACAAAAATGGGTTATGATGCATGTGTTATCAGCACTGTTATGCAATTTGTGTCTCTCTGGGTGTGTTGACACGAGATGCTGTGTCTCTGTAGCTCGGTGCTACAGTGACGTAGCGTTGGCAGGCACGAACCATGTTGCTGCACAGTAGCTCATTGCTACTGCACTGTGGGGTTGGAAATGACCCATGAGGTGCCAGGACAGCACTGTACTGGTGGCTACTGTGCAGTCATTTAGTGCTTGCAGTCAGGTGCACGTGTAGACATGCTCTCTGATGCTGGACCGTGGTGTTGAGAAATTACGGCCTTGAATCTCTTGCATTAGTTATTAATGAATTTCCCTGTTATGCCAGAATCCCTTATCAGGGTTGTGTTTTGAATGCAAAACAAGCTAAGCATATTTTAATCACGGATTTTCATTCACCCTCTATGCACAGACTCTGTTCCTCTGCCAGGTAAAGTTGTATTTTTTGCACTGACTTAGTTTTCTAGGAACTCTGAATACAAGGCCTTTCTTGGTTCCGTTATAATAAGTGAGCAACTGCGGTGACGAGGGAATTATGCTGGATGGGAAGACTAAAGGATGGTTTTAATAGAGCGGTTCAGGATTTTTATATAATATACAATACAAATGAATAACACACTTCAGAATTGTTGAGTATTATTAATTCTGCCTTCTCTGCACATCCATTGGTGCTATACCCACATTATGTCTTTCAAAGATATAGGGTTATTTTCATGGGATTTGCTTATCTTTGTCTCTTGTTTTGTTTTGAAGCCAATCAGTGGCGTCTCTCACTTTGGGTAGTTAATTTGGGATGATATTGGGAGGAAACAGCAGAAATGATTTGGCCTAGGAGTACACCGGTTAACCAAACTGTAATTTGGGGTTGTAAGGAATTTCTCCATCCTATACTTGTTTACCATTCTTGAACTGAGAATTTTGCTGAGATTGCATTGTGCAAAAATAACCAGTTAACCAGTTGAGCTAAAATCTTGCCTTCGGAAATGACATCTAAAAAGCAGTAAAGGGACAAACAAAGGACAGTAATGGAAAGATTTGGATGCTTGTTTACCCTTCAGTGTTTTAGTGTATATTTTGGCCTAAAGGTTAGAGTTGTAAGCTACAACTAAGAAGCAAAACTACAGAGAGAGCCTTAGGATTTCCTTTTCTGTGGGAAGCAGTTACAATAGGACTGTATTGCAGATGGGGATGAAGTAAAGAAAAAAAAGTTAATATTTGTGACTGTTTGCTGCTGCACAGCCTTTGTAAGTTTTTTGACGCAAGGATTGTACTTTGGTTGTGTGTCTATCGAGTGCCTAACATACTGGGATTTGGGTCTCTGACTGTAGCTCTTCAGGCTGCCAGAATACAAATAACGATCAGTGCATGGCAGGGATTGGGGGTTGGTGTGGAAACCATCTACAAAATAATACCCTTTCAGAACATTTTATTACAATTTGTTCAAAAGTGCCATTTTTAATACTGTGGGAAGATACTGTTTTAAGTTCTGCTTTTTCCCCATTAGAAAATGGTGTGAACTTTGGGCTTTCTGGAGAGAGCACTGCACCTTTTTGTCAGACACAGGATGTTCTCCTGGCTCTTGGGAGATTTTGTTACATCTCTGATATCTAACTGCTTTGCTCAGCCTGAGAGCGATGTAGGGAGGAAAGATGCTGATTCAGGGATGGCCACAATATTCAATTAACATGAGGAACAAAAATAAATTGGTACGCCTGTGAACAAACTGTTGTGGGATCCTTTCAGTAACATATTTTGAAACCTGGTTTGTAGTCTGAATGATCTCAAAAGACATGCTGGAAGAGAATTTTTGTATGTGGAAGAGCTACTAGGGTCTAAAATTGGGAAACATGCTTTAAAATTGTACAGATATAATTTGAATTCATATGGGAATGTTTTCTGCTATAGTTAGGGTGGGAGGGGAAGGCTACTAAGAGAGGCAAAATAAAGGCTACTTAGATTTAATATCGCAGTAGGACTATGCTATTTCCTCTCAATTCTTGCCATGGTTTATGACGCTTTACTGTTTTTTTCATACTTGCTATAATTGTTAATTTATGTCTGCACCATTTATCATTTTCTTACACTATGTATGGTCTAGTATATTGATGCACATACTAGATTGGAAAGAGTACAGGTTTAGCTTCCCAGAACCTAAATCCTAGTCCATATGTTTCTGTGGGATAAAACTAAGACTAATACATGATGGAATTAAAACTTTACAGAGATGAAAAGGGAACAGTTTATCTCTGAGAAACCTACAACCTCCTCAATACAGAGCTGGACTGCTGGCGTTATGTACTATGGGCCTTACAAGAGTATATTCCTTTCTAATGGTTTACGCTGTCTGAATTTGGACTGCTTCAGTGAACATTGTGTTCTCATTTGGAAGGGTTTGTTATAAGCATAAGGACTAGAAACTCTGGTTAGAATCCAAGATTGGTTGGATTATATCTTCTAAAGAAACTAATTTAGTGAATCCCCCATTGTCATATGTGACTGGATTTTTCAGACTCTTCATAGGACCCTTTTTTTTTTTTAGGAGTTCAGCCTTTTTTAAAAATTAAATTGCAATTAACTGAAGTTTAGCATTTAACTGGTGTGTATGTCCTCTTATGTCAGAGCTCTTGATTTTTCATCCCCCTCTCCTCTTCCAATAGGTCAAATCCAGTATAGCTTTTGGATGCAGTTGGTTAAATCTGTTCATGTATGGGCTCTGTTCTGTACATTAGGAATTAAATTGAGATTGGTTAAAGTGCACGCTATCCTATTCAATCAAGCCTTCTTAAGTAATGAGCTGTAATTTAAAAAAAAGTCTAGTAAGGGAAAAGCTAAGTTATCCAATTGTTGTTATTAGGTATGTATGCATTTGTAGAGCTTGCTTAGTATTTTTATGAAACTTATGCTAAAAAGGGTATATACTGGTGAATGGCAGAAAATAAAAGAACCACTTCCAGTTTTGTCAACTCCTGTGATGGAATTTCAGAATATTAAACATTGTACAAATACAATTTAAATATTGACACAAACTTCTGTGCTCATGTATACCAAATAGTTGATGTTTTAGAAAAGCTGTTACATGATGCATTAAACAGTTAGGTAAGTAAAAGATTCTGAATTTTCCAAAAGAACTGTTCTATTTAAGTGAAGGTGAGCACAGGGAACGGGTCTTTCTACAGATTAAGTCAGATGCTATTAAGTTAATTATATGTCTTTAACATATGCAGCTTTTTTCACTGTAATATGTTGCAATAAGTTAGTACCAGCAGACTGAATCTGAAAATCAGACTTAATTAGAGCTGTGACCATGACTGGTGGACATGTCTATTCTTATTGCTTAAATCTTTACGCTTCATCTGCGTACATCACTGTTATCTCATTCTCCTTGTTTTAGTAAAGTCTGACTTGACAGCAGAGATTGTACTGTGTCAGTACTTGATATTGTTGTGGAACGTTACTCATCCTTGTGGAGCAGTCAAGACACAGATTGTAGTTATAGTGCCTGCTTACGTGTACCTTTGATGCAATACACAATTGCAATATTTACAATTAAGTTACATCAAGCATTTAGAAAGTAAAGACTGGATTATAACCAGACCCTGCATAGATTAATAAGGTTGGGAGGAGGAGCTGGGCTCTTTCCTTTCCTTCCACTTGTGTCTGCATGTAATGGGAGGGCAGTTTTTGAAGCATTTGTCATGCACCAAGTGGAGGTCTGCTTTTGGCCTGTTCAGGAGCTACTTCAGAGGTCTTGAGGAGCAGTTAGTATGCTTTCTAAAACAGTGATCCTGAACCAGGGTGCTGCGAGATCCTGCTAAGGGTGACATGTGGCATTAGCAATCTGTAGATGTTTGAATGCCTAACATGATTGTAAGATAAATTCGTAGAATTCAGGCAGGAATATGGAGTGTCAAAAACATGCTGACTTGTTTTTCTGAGTTTTCTGCAACAGAATTGCTCTGTTTTTTCCATAGTCAAACACTAAATGAAAGCTCAGAGCTGACATTTTCTGAGAGGTGTCTTGGGCGTAAGAGGTTGAGAACCACTGCTATAAAAAAGTACAGAGGTCCGGACCCAGTGTATTCTAGACCTTTTGCTGGGTGGTGCATGTCTCTGTCTGCACGGATATAGGACTGTCTCTTCAGAGGCACAAGAGAACCCTTAACAATAAGAAAAAAGTTTTGCATTATCATTTTACTTTCCAAGTAATTTACTTCAGGATGTCCTCCTTGGTCCGTCAGGTTGCAACCCTCCCCTCAAGCTGTGTAGCTGCACATTGTTTGCAAGAGCTCAGCTAAACTAATGATGAGTAGGATAAATGTGTCTCAGTTCTTATTTATCAGGCTGTTTGGTGCCCCAAAGTATCTAACTATGTGGTCTTAACCTTAGTCTTTATTTTTCCCCTCTTCTTCTTCCATTCTATTATGTAATACTTGGTTAAACCTTATTTTCAGATTAGATTGTAATTTCTTGTCCCTAAAGAATTAGGTCTTCCAGTGGATTTGTACAGCACCACACAGCAAAACACAGTCACAATATTTACAGTCAAGTTGCATCAACAGTTTAGCAAGGAGTCAAATTCAGTGCGTCTCCAAGTACTATCGTGATAAAAATAACCTCTGTCTGGCCGCAGGAGATGAGGTCTGCCACTTTCTAGCTTTGTCATTAAGTAATTAACAGGTAGCAGCTTTGCTTGACCCTAAAGGGCTGAAAACTGCTAGAATCTGTGCTCTGCTCTGACGTGGAAACAAAATCAGCTTTAGTTTTCCCAGACTTCTGTGGGCTGTTAGGGAACAAGTTCAGAACATAATTTTGACACTATTGCTTCAATTGATTTCTCACTTGCTCGCATATCATCCAACCTTTGACGTAATTTTTTCCCCCTTCATCTGATGTTCCCCTTTGCCACCCCCCAAAAGGAGCACGAATTAGTATGTGCATAGTAATATACTTTTTATTCTACAAATTAATATTGACAGTTTCTCTTATTTGATAGCTAACATGTTAGCAGTGATGTGCTTTTGTAGCTAACCCCCCACCCCAAAAAGACCAAAACAACCCCCCCAAAAAAACCTAGCATCTGAAATGTACAATCTACCCTCAGAGATGTATTTGCCTTTCAAAATGTGCTGAACAAACAACTTGTTTGCTTCTCTGATTTACTGGTAGTAGTGCTGGTAACTTATTTTTTTCTTTGTTTGGTTTGCAGACAGCAAACCACAAACAATTTATGGTGTAAGCAGCAGTAGTTTCTGACCTAACATTCCCTTCTCTGAGTGATAATGTTTCCTTGTAACTTATTTTTAGTTCAGATTTGTTTTTTTTCTCCCCTGAAGTAATATGATTTGTACAACCTTTAGAAAACTGAGTAGCTGTGGTTTTTGAATCATCCTCCGTTTTCTAGTCTGAATGAGTATTTCAGAAGAAGCACTGGATCACTGGTTTAAAAAAAAGTCTCAGTAAGAGACAACACTGAAGACCCTTAGCAGATTGTGTAGAGTCTGTGGAGGGCACAATGTGTTAGAATAATCATTCTTTCATTTGAGCTATTCTTGTATTGTTAACAGATGTCCCGTTGTTTCATCCGACTGTGATTCAGAGTCATTTGGATAAAATATTTTTGAAGTGCTCTTACTTCTTAGTACAGAAATAAAGCTGAGTACTAAATATGAAACTATGGTAAGACTTAGCTATGAATCAGTCTGTATTTGTCTGCTTGTTTTGAGTATCAAGCTTGTAATATGCATAATGCAGTTCTGGGTGTTGACAATAAATACAACATGACTTAAACATCAGGGTTGTATAAACTGATATTTTAAAAAGAGGATAGTATGTGATTGAATTATGATTCTAAAGTAAATGCCATTAGGCACTTTTAATAATGTACTGGAACAGAGAGGTAGGTAGGTTTCACGGTAAATTTCTATACTATCGTTATAAAAATTAAGCTTTTTGGTATAAAAATTGTTCTTGTATTCTCAAAAATATGTTTAGCTAAATTTATCTAATCTGTTAATAGCGCTGAGATTTTTAAGGCACCAATAATCTGAAACCAGGAATACACTAGAAAGTATTGGTGATTGATTGATTGATTTTGGGTTAAAAGTGCTTTTTGTTGGAGAGTTTATTTGCTGACCTAACTGCTGTAAGTGATACAGTAGTGCCCAACTCATCCAGCTGTCTCGTCCCTATTCTGTGGAGCTGGAATCTTGTCAGCGGCAGCGTTAACTGCTGCAGCTCCCCAGAGCTATGGCAGATGCAGCTCTACCTGCTGCCGGAGTTTCAGTCCCATAGGCCAGATGACAAAGCTCTGTACTGCAGAGCTGCCCTTGGGTCTGGAAACTTCATGGCAGGGTAAGTGTCAGTAATTTTAATGGAGCCCCAGCAATTAATACTGCCGCTGCTTACCACACTGCCAGATTTCTAGATCCATGTAGAGTCCTGTGGGCCGTAACTTGGTCACCATGGGCTATATACATGTACGCATCTTGAGGGTGAAGATTTTTTTTTTTTTTTTTTTTAAAACGAGTACCTAAATCTGGTTTCAGAATCCATATTTACTTTTGAAAATCGTGGCCTTTATTTTTAGGTTCTTCTTGAAGTACAAATGATGTGTGTGCCTGTGCTTTCCATCTGTAGAAGAGACCTCTGATTTATGACCGCTGTGGAGATGTATAATATCTCTGTGCTGTATTACAGTTGTACTCTCTCTCACCCTGTTTAGGTTCACCAGTTGTGACTTCTGATGTTATTTATTTATTTTTGTAGGTGATCATAAAAATCTTAATAGCATATTTGTGATTGTCCATAGAAATACAGTTTATACAACTATAACAAGTGCTGTAAAGCGTCTCATGTTTCTGCTGATGTATTCCAAACTGTATTAGCTTTGCTTTTGATTTTTGAAGTCTCAGTTGTGCCAATCAAGTTTTCTGCAGCTCTGAGCCATGTTCATCTGCATTAAGTAGTGGCATAATTTGCCATAAACTTCTGCTTAAAAGAACCTAGACATAGTAGTGGTAAAAGGTATCAGATTTAGAAGGTTAGCAAATTCCTCTCCCATTGGGCTACACAGCAGTTCTTTTTGAGACGGCGCTAAAATAGTGACTGTCTAGATCCCTAAAGAGTATTGTTGACTTGTAGATGAGCAGAAAGATGGTATCTTATCTGACCGTTCTTAAGCTAGAACAATCGCCCATCATTTATACTATCAGAAGCACCTAAAAAGATGGGCCAAGATTTTCTAAAGTAAATATGGATTTAGAAACCAGATTTATGCATTTTTTTTTAATTGTGGCTCTTTGTATATCTAGCATAGCTCTGAGCATAACGGATATTCATGAATTTTATCCTCACAGCTGTTCTTTAAGCTTATACTTTGCATTAAGAAAGTTAGCTGAAGTGGAACTTGACTGAGACACGAGCTTTTACTATAGCATTTGGGACATATTTTGTCTGCTGTTCAGACTTAGCACCTTACATAATGTTTGCTCTGTTTTATAGCCCATGAGTTTTTTCAACCAATTGGATTGCATTTAAGTAACCCATGTATATGTAGGAAAAACATACTTTCTTGCTTTGTTCATGTAGCCCACCTAAAACAAGCAGGTTACTGGATGTAACATAACCCATTTAAAAAAAAAAAAGCGGTGGGGGAATATAATATAATTCTGTATGCTTGCGAAAGTGAGTGACATGTCTGTGGCACTATAGATGAGGGTTAATAGATAACACTAATAACATTACATATATGTATTGCCACTATGCTTAGAATATACTGTATTGAATCACCTTTGGCAGACTGTTGGCAGCGGATTTTTAATAGAACACCACCATAGTAGTAAAATGCCACATCTCTTTTTCCTACACACAGGCATACTTGGGGCATGTGAAACCTATATATACCTTGGGCAGACCTGTCTGATGTCATGTGTCTTTTGCAAAGTTCATAAATTAGCTGGGTTTGTCATTCCTTTATGCATCTTGGGGAAACTTTTTATTTTTTGGGAGACACAAAGCTGCTTCCCTTGCAGCTTTTTGTGGCTGAAGAAAATATATATTGGAAGCAAAGAAACTAAGTTACAGTTTCAGTTTTTTCCACTCTGCGTTGTTTATTTTTCTGCACTTATCAGTAGCTTAGCAAAGTAGAAGAATGAAAGTCAACTATGATTCACCCTTTTTACAGATAACATAAATCGACTGTTTGCACAGAATAATTTTAGAAAGACCTGAGAATAGGACCGTAAATTTTAATAAGATGAACAAAAATTATGTTCTTTCCCATGTTGTCTTTAAAAAAAGAGCACGACAACGCATGCGACTTTTCTATGCTGTCTTGATGGAACATTTTTAAATGTAAAGCTTATGCTTCCTTATTATGTGTGGGAAATCGGTAGAAAACTTGACTTTCAGTTGTAAAACCTACTATTTTTAACAGCAGTGCGTGCATCTCACAAACTCGTAATGCATTTGAATTTGTCTGCAAAATGCATGTTCTATAGTACTCTCTTTAAGGAAAAATATACTTTCCTGAAAGATGAAGAAATTCATAGTATGAAAAACTCAAGTAATTAATCCACAGAAATTGTGTGGCTTATATAGTGGAACATCTATACCAGGTCTTACTAATATGGTTCTGTCCTTGTCAAGTGGTCTTGCGCTAATGAGAGAATAGTTGCTTTTGCATAGCTTGTATGTCTACTTAAGTTGATGCAACTTTGAGTAGTATGGTGCTATTTAAATATAAAATGCTATTTTCTTAATGAAATACAGCAAAAGAGACCAGACTGGAAAGGCTAGACTACATATTCAATTAGTTTTCTTACCCTTGTGCTCCAGTGAATATTCCCATAGGTTAACACACCCTGCACTCCTTTTAAGAATCATTTGAGTTGCCGCTCAAATTAAGCTGCTTCTCTTAAAATGTTGGAGAGCTTACTGAATTTTGGATGTATAAACGCATGTCTTGATGATCGTTCCCTTGATGATTCTCAGAGACTTGTAGCAACTATTTAGAAATGATGTGCATCCCAGATAAAGTAACCACAACAAAATAATGAATGTGTATCTTGCTAATCTAGGCTTCTGTGTATTTGTTTGAGCCCTTCATTTGCAGCTTCAGGTGGGTGCTTGTTTTGTACTTGGTTTTAAGTAGGTGCCATCCTGCTGTCAGACTTGTTCTTATTTCTTTTTCTAAACAGTTACTTCATGTCTCCATACCACCACATGCCCTGTTCTGTATCTCTTGTTGCTACTTTACTAGCCTTTTTATGTAAATGTGAACTGACAGATATCAAGAACACTTGCTACCTTTATAATACTACACCAGGGATAATCTCCATTTTGGTTTATTTGGAGGAGGGTGAAACTCATCTATTTCTTTATTGTAGGAGAAAATGTTAGGATGCTGAGACCACTTTACTGTTAATCATAAGCACGCAGCTGTCCCTATGGAGTGAAAACATTCACAAAGAAAACCACCTGTTACATCCAAAACTGAAAGAATATTTATTACAGGTGGTTTTCAAGTTAAAAATACACAAGTAGACCGGTGGGAAATAGTTGTTGGATTGGAGATGGGTCATAAGTCATTCTCAGCACATTTTAAAACCCCAAAGTTAAATTGTTGAATATTGTACAATAGTAAAAACTTTGCACTGACTACTGAAATGCTTTTGTGTATTTGCCTATAGTTTGCTGTATCGCTTTGCAATAAAAGTGTGTTCCAGGTTGAAGATTGCTTTACATGTTGTATGCATTTATTTTGGTGCCAGATTAAGAGCCCAAGTCTCATGCTAAGTCCTCATTTCTTCCTTTTGAAATGTGCATTTTTTCCTCCGCTGGTTTTACCTACATGCCTTAATTTTTGATTTGCTGATACCACCTGTACAGGGAACTAGCGATTTAGATTTCAGATTTAATCTTTGGTTGTTTTGGTGATTGTGCCAATGGTGCTTGTTATGACTAGTGGTGGATTCGGGAATGGAGTTGCAACTGAACTGTTGTGACCAGCATGGCTCTTTATGACTAGGGCTGAGTTTCTGAACTGTTAACCAAGACCTCAAAGACTGTGACGGTATCTCTTCAGATGTCCATTTTTCCGAAGTTATTTATTGATTTATTTATTTTATATATATTGACCCTTTAACAAGTTGGCAGCATGCAGACTGCAAAATGAGGGTGCAAAGTTTATAGAAAACAATGAAGAGTGATTCTGGTTTAAAGCTGGTGGGCAGGGTTTACTCAGGGGATGCTCTCCAGCTGTTTTGTGCTACTTGGGTGTTTTGAAAGAGGCTGTAAATGTGGCTTAACTAGCTAGTTAAATTTTCATCTGCTTTGTGTCATCCAAGTAGTGCAAAACAGCTGGGGCATGCCACTTGATTTGGACAAAGATTATCTCCAGATAGGCCAAATGTTCAAATTTTGTCTTTTGCAACTTCAATTCTTGATATTGTCGCTTTATTAATGCAGAATTAAAAAGGGGAGGTGTATTTGTAATACTATCGCATGTGGAAACACTGTTCATTTTTTTTCTCAGTATTTACAGTGACTTAAATTCAGATATCAATGTGGAGTGGGTGGGGGAAGCTTGATGATTTGTAATATAAAGAAAAAATGGGCCTGTGGGTGTGGTCTAACAGAAACCTGCAAGCCTTTTCATGTTGTCTTGTATTAGAATTTCAGGTTTTCTTTTCCTTTTGAAAGAATCTTGTTACTAAAGACTGAGTGAAATGGTGACATCACAGGAACTGAGGCATTAATAACAAAAGCACAGTTATAATATGCCAGCCGCAAGGCTTGGTTGGATGATAGACAAAAGTCTGAGCAGCTCCTGTGGGAAGAGGGGATGTCATTAACCAAGATTAGCACTTCAAGGATACCCTAAACACTCAGTGGCACAAGTAGTTTACTGGCCAACTTTTCAGCTGAGTGTCATTAATTCTTTCTGTTGCAGCCTAGGGCATAATAAGTAAGTTTATCAAGTGTTTTGAACAGCAACCAATGTGTGTGTGTCAGCAAAAGCAACATTAGGCAAAGCAGGCCAGCTTGCATGTTGAGTAACTGCAGATTTTGTGACAAAAGATGGTTATTGTACATACTCCTGTACAGTCATCTGTGACCCCATTGGGCTTGACTATACCACCCACACTTCAGTACTATCATCCTGACCACAAGAGATTCATTGACTATGACAAATATCCTCTAAAACTGTCAAGTGTTCCATGTTTCCATCCTTTTTTTTCTTGCTGGGCATAGGAGTGTAGTGATGGAAATGTCGGGCTGAAATGACTCTCAAATCATTTCCAACCCTCTGTGTTGAAGAAAGATCAGGTATACCCATGGCAGTGGTATAGCTAGCAGTGGGTAGTTACAGTACCCCAGATGGTACAAGCCCCAGGTGCTGGCTACAGGCTGGGAGGGATGCTAAAATGATATTAGGGGGCTGTTTGGTTTAGGCTCACCCAAGGGCTTTTAACTCCAGCTGCACAAATTGTAGGCACGAATCCTGTTATCATTCTCTTTCCCCCTCCCCTGCTGTGGGGCCAGCAGCTACTGTTACCTTTTTCACATCCACTACAGAATTAAGGCTTTATAGGTTTCCACATAAGTTGGGAGAGACTATGAGAGCATGTTAACTTCGCATCTATTGCAGCAGCAGCATCTCCCATGGGGGAGTGAGGATGATGAAGGGGCTTTCTCCCTGCTTCCCATGATGGGAGCCTCCAGCCCCTGGGAGAGCCTGTGCTGTGGCAGTTAAGACTCATTTGCTCTTATCTTTTCTCCTGCGCCTACAACAATCAACTCTACCATGATCTCAGCACAACCCCAGCTTCATCTTTCCTACCCTCCTTTCCAGCTTGCCCAGCAGGCTGTCCCTATGATCTATGCCATCCTTAGCAGATGTCCATCTAATCCAGTGATGCTCAATTAGGGTGCCACTGAATCTTATGAAGGGTCCCATGAAGTGGTAGGAGATAAGCAGCTAAACTAATAGGATAAGCACAGGCTCAGGCTTGTCCCTACCTGGACAATCCCTCAATTTTACTGCTAGGCCCCTCTGCGAGGAGGTAAGGACTGTAATCTGTAAGTAGCTTTTGAAATTGGGTGTTACTCAGTTCACAAAAGTAATGGAGAGGCATCTCAAAATAAGATATTAATCTTTTTGGATTTTCCCAATGAATAAAGGGAACCAACCTCTTTCTTTCAGCCTTTTGCATATTGGAAGACCATTGAACCTTCCCTTAGTCTTTTTTCTAAATGAGATTAATTCTGATCTTTCCTTATTAGATCACATTTGCTAAACTTTTTCTTTTTTATTGCTATTCTCTAGGGCCTTTCTGGTTTGTCTTCATCTTGTGCCATGCCCAAACTGAACACAGTACTCTACTGCAGGCCTCACCAGTCCAGAACAGAGGAGAACAGTTACCTCCTGTGTTTTACCTATGCCCTTTGTGTTCCAGAACGACTGGTCATGTCTGATCCAGTACACTCAAGAATGAATTTTGCCTTTTTTTTCTTAATAGCAGCATAGTTTTAGACTCAGGTTTTGAATCATGGTAAGCCCCAGATCCTCTTCTGCAGTACTGCGACCTAGCCAGTTATTTCCTATTTTGAATGCATGTATTTGATTCTTCCATTCTAGGTGTAGCACTTGACCATGTCGATTTTTAGAGCACTGTAAATTTCTCATGATTATTTTAAATTCTGATCCTGTCCTTAGTTGTTTGAGGTGCATCCCTAGTTTGTTTTTTTTCCTGCATATTTTTAAGTGTATTCTTCCTTTCCATATTCCAGCTCGTTAATGAAAATATTGAATAGGAGTGGGCACAGCAGATCTGCAGGTGACCGCATTCAGCATGCCTTTTCCATTGCTACCTATTCTGAGGGTGTGTCTCCATGAGATCCTAACTGTGCAGTAGTCAAATAAAACTGCACAGGAATGAGTCACAGCACCAACCGTGCTAACACGCTACTGCGTAGTATTATTAGACTATTGTGTGGTAGTGTCACTAAAAAGGTGATTGCCAGTGCTTCACTGTGCAGTAACTCTGGTTATTGCACATTTATTTAGTACTTGATTATACAATTTCTAAATAAATGCATAGTAACCACTGCGCAGTAGTGTTTCATGCAGATGCACCCTGAGAGTAGTTTTTCCACCGGTTTTATATTGACCTTATTGTGGCATTATCTAGGCTTTATTTTCCTTTATTTGCTTATAAGAATATCATGCAGGTTTGTGTCAGGCATATTTCTAAAGTGAAAATGTATCCTGTAACTGCTGCTGCTTTATCTTCTAGGTCAGTTCTGTCAAATAAGGCAATTAAAATGGCTTGACACTGTTTTTGACAAATCCTTGTTGGCTGGCTTTATTTTTTTTTTTATTACTTTCTAGTGCTTATAAATGGATTGTTTAATAATTCATTCCAGAATCTCTAACATGATGGTGGGAATCCCTGAAAGGCCCTGGTGTGTTGAGATGTGATCCTGGGGAACAAACTGCATGTAGCAAGGACCTAAAGTGCGAGGAGCTCTTAAAAATAAGTTTTAACATAAAAGAAACTTTCTGCTTAATAGACAGCTGAGTGGGCCCAATGATTTGTATAAAATACTGATTGAATGTGTTGCTATATTCCGAATAAGTAGTACAGTAAATGGTTTGAGATGTGTTGTTTGAAATATTGCTTTGAAGGTAAGAAAGTAATTGGCTTTTGTCACACATCTCATTTTGCTGTTGCAAAGTGGCAACAGAATTAATAAATGTATATGGTAATCAATGTGGAATTGCTTTATATGACCTGAACTAGTGTTTCTTATCCTTTTTAGACTAGAGGCACACCTTATTTGACTTGAGGCACTCTGCGTTTGTCTCAAGGCACCCTGCCATAACTTGTGAATTGAGCAGCACCCCATTGAAAAAACAGAATAATTTATTACTGTGCTTGCAGAGGGGCTGGGTAGTGCGGCAGAGCAGTAGCCAGACAGGGACAACCTGAGTCTGTACTTAGTTCCTTAGTATCCTTCAAAAGATCTCACGGTACCCCAGGGTGCCCTGGCACCCTGGTTGAGAATAGCTGACCTAACCGCTTCCAGAACTTTGTTCTTGATTTACACACACTTTTGAAAGAAACATGTAAATAACTTTCCTAAATTAAAGAAATGTGTATTAAAAAAAGGACATCAACATTGCTAACCTCTTGATAACCTGAAACTGGAAGGAAGATGTTCCATCTTCCTCTTTTTAATAATAACTTCTTGTTTCCTTTGGTTGAATATAATATGTTCAGTTGGACCATATCTGCTAAATGTTCTTTCAGGATGGAACCACATTTGCAAAGCCCCAACGTTGTGTTTTATTAGCATACTGTTGGTAAGTAAATCACTCTGTTTTTAGAAACGGCCTTTCCAGAGGTAGGTAGAACATCCTGGGTAATAAGATAGTTTTAAGAGATTCTGTATATTAAAGCCCTGAATGAAAATGCATGCAAAGGTGTTACAAGGTTTAGTGGATCAGTGCTTATAAAGTGTGGACTCGCTATTAATTTATAAAATCATAGCTCCTAGAAGCTTTGTGGGAAATAGGACCCTATTCGTTGTGCTTGGTGCAGTCCGGATGCAGTGTTTCCCAGATGAATAATCTGGGGCATGAGTCTTTAATTGTGTGATAAAAGTCCTCCGATAGCAACCTTTCCCCTTCATCAAAATGACTTTCCTCTCCTGTTACTGCCTTTTCAGTCTGAAGCCAGGAAGATGGCCACTACAGTCTGTGAGCATGTGGTAATAAGGCTCTTTAATAAAGATGATTGCCAACTCTCAGTCTTTTCAGTGAAATTGAAACTGTGCCTGCCAACAAACTAGCTGCGACTCTATCATCTGCTGCTAGACAGCACACTGTTGGGACAGGGACTGTGATGAGCATCAGAAATGCTGTCAAAGAAGGAACAGCTAGGGAACGGTACCGAGAAGGCAAGAGTTGTAGATAACAAGAGTAGGCTCTGGGGTACGTGGGATAGTAATGGGGATGTGAGATGAAGGAGAACAGCAGCTGGTTGACCCAAGGGGAAAGGGGATCCCCACTGAGCGGCCAAGGTGAAGGGAACATTACTGCCTTTCACACCTATTTTGTGAGTTATAGGACTTTGGAGGGTGGAAGGAGCTCCATAATAGTGCAAGAAGCACCTGTATTCTTCAGATTTCCAGGCTGGTAGGCTAGCAGAGGATTGTGTGTGGTTTCTGTCTGTCCTCAGCACCAGCAGCAGAGCCAGTTGCACCGGAGTTTTTTTCCTACCTGAGATTTTGGCAAAGGAGGAAAGCTCCAAGGCATCAGAAGACACGGGGAAGTGGGGAAGGAATTTATTATTCCTGCAGTTGATGGGAATGAGAGGGGTTTTGTTTTTTTTTTGGGGGGGGGGGTGTTGTGACAGTTATTGTTGATAACTGATATTTAAGGATTCTAAAAATAACTGCATTAATTTTATGGGGAAAAAAAGCTTTGCTTGTGTTAAGATTCTTCCCGCAGTCAGCAAGATGATTGAGGCTGTAAAGAGATTTTTATTTTGTACACATCTTTGAAGCTCTTGTAAATCTCTATTGAAACATAATTGGAAAATTTTGTAGATATGATGCAAACACTTCTTGTGTTTCATAGATGCTTGTTCATTTTCCAGCAGCATTTTATAGCCCTAATAATGATTATGGGTAAGATAAGAAAATAGGAAAAATGAGGCAGTAATAGCAATGCTTTGGTAATTTGTTTCTCAAGAAGATCAAAACAAAAATGGCATTTCCATCTTGAACTGGAAGAAACCTCCTGGGTCATCAGATCAGACAGCAGTGTCCTCTATTTTTCTTTTGGCTGTTAGGGCAAGGCATGCATTTAAGGTAATTTGAAAATTACACGTGACCTGGTAGCAAAGAAGGGGACAATTTTGAAATACAAATAATCTTTTATTTATTTATTATTTTAAGATCTCATGATATGAAGGGCAGATCTTGTGATTTTTACAGGATTGCTGACCCAGCGAAGTTTCCAGTGTAAGATGCTATAGAAGTGAAAATTACCATAACTTACTAAGGTTACCAGGGACAACCCCAGGGGGCTTTTATCTTCTGAGAAAGACTAGAACTATTGAAAGATTTATCAAGCAACAGTGATTTCTTTTTACAGCAGCAGTGCCTGCTGAAAAGTCTGAAGTTGTTTTTCCATTTTGGTCCTCCTAAGTCTGAAACTATCGGGATGATTCATGACTTCAGCAAATAAGAACTGAACTTTAAAGGAAGTGTGAAACCCATGTTAGATGAAAATGGTGCCTAACTCCATCTGAATGGTGTACTGTTTGTCTGGAGAAACTATTATCAATGAGAGATGGAATAAAATGACAATTCACAAATATTAAAATTATCTAGAAATATCTAGAGACTTTTCCACAGGAGAGAGAAACTAAAAACAGTGAGGTTAGCATTCACCTTTCATGCAGTGAGCCAGTGAAAACTGAACAAAGTTGAAAGGTGAACCAAAATGGAAAGGTGGTAGACCTTGGTGAGCCAGAAGACTGTGGCTTTTAAGCCAGTCAGGAGGAAATAGCGATAAACCCTATAGTTTTCACTATTTAAAAGGATTAGAGTCATATTGAGAGGTGCAAGAGCACAGAAAGCATGTTTAGGAATTGTTAATCAGGCAAAGCAATCTGGATTATTCAAAATGGACAGTCACAAAACGAAAATATCACCTGTAGATTTCTTCCTGGTAGATACTCAAGAGTAGAGGTCTTTTGATGTTATACTAAAGCTCTTTTGTACTATTAAGTACAGACCAGATGCCAGGTAGTTCTCTGGTGTACTGTTTATCTGCAGCCTGGATCCTTCAGTTTTAGCAGACTGTGGTTAAGCCCTAGTGGTCTTTTGACAGAAGAAATATAATGGAAACTAGGGCAGAGTGGCACCGTAGAGACCAAGTGGTTCAGAGAGGCATGAACTTTCATAGATGACAGCCTATTTCATCAGATGCCATGGGTGTTGTCTACAAAGTGTCATGGGTCTCTGAACCAGTTAGTCACCAAGGTGTAGGGTGGCCATCCATATGTTTTGGTTGGGCCAGGAGAGACCTGGATTCCTTAGGCTGGTCCCATCCAGTTGGTCAGAAGTCCCTGACTGGAGTCTGGTGGGGAGCCAGAGTTGCATGAGCAGGCACCGCTGCCATTGTGCAGGAGCAAGCGATGTAGGGGCCTCAGATATGGCATGTTTAGATAGGGTGACCATACATCTACCTGACTTCCTCTTGCGAAGCAGTGGTGCCTGCCTGCCTGGTGCACCGTGCCGCTCCACCAGCCTATGGAACGTGGGATTGTCCCAGACAAATTGGGGCGTATGGTCACCCTATCAAGGTGCTACCTTGCCCTATCTGCTGCTTCATTTCAGACTAATGTAACTGAGTGCCTTTGTATAACAGTCTGAAAGGCAATAGTCTGCTCTTATGGTCGGTGACAGATGTAGATGTACTGATTGAACTCCAGCTGGGTAAGTTATATATCATCTATTACAGTATTAGTAAATATTTCTTCATTAACTTTTAGCAGATATACCAATGTTTGCAAAGCAATTTGAGAATATTGTCTCAGCAACCACACAACTTTACTGAGGTTTGATAGTTTTCTTTAATCTTTCAACCATGTTTCCTTTGAGTTGGATTCAGTCACAATTTAATGGATGGCTATGAATTGCTCTGAATACAGATATTTCTTCCCGTCCTCCCTTTCCCCTGGCAGTCTCCTTCCTCTCTCCCCCATTTAAAGACTTGAATTAGGTTTTTAGCTATTCTTGCACACATTACTGAAGCAGTTTTATCCAGGATTCCTTAACTTGTTCTGTTTAGTATGCTTCCATATAGCTAAAGTGGGTAGTTTTTTTTCAGTTATTCCTATAACATGTTAAATACACAATTGAATGTGCAGGGTTAGATTTCTCTAAGACATGGAAGGAGGAAAAGGTTCTCTTTTTCCTTTTTGGGTTTATTACAAGTCTGCTTTCTTTGCAACTCCTTACCATTTTATCTTCTGTAAGTGAAATTTAAATTAGTGTTCAAGGGTTTCCAGTATTCAGTCTCTCAGGTATTTTCCAATAAGGTGTAGTCTTAATATCTAGGACTGTTCTGCATGCAGTATAGCTTATGGAGATCCTTCCTTGGATGAAAACCTGATGACAGTCTTTTCTGTGGCAAATAGACAAACCCTCTTACATAGTTTGAAGGGAAACTTACTGTACTTTCTCGAACACAAAGTGCCCCTGAATCTAAGATGCCTCCCTCTCAATAATTTGATTCTATATATGGAAAATGTATAAATTTGTTTTAATTTTCCATGTGTGGAATTTAATTATCAGAGTGTTGTCTCTGATGTCATCGCCCTCTCGCTGCTACAACAGGGAAAATAGTGTGTGTGTGTGGGGGGGGGGGGAGCAGGAGTAGGCCCTTGCCCTCTGCTCTTCCAGCTTCTTCCTATAGCCTTCCTGCCGCTCCCTTACTGTCAGACCTACTCAGGCTCTGTTCCCTCTCCAAGCACAATGAAGTAAGCTACATGTGATAGTAAAGTTGGGGGGGGTGGCAGAAAACAGGGCAGAAACTGCAGAGGGGACCAGGAAACTGCTGTCTGTCTGACACTGGCTCCAATCCTGACTGCTGCAAATTTCAGCACAGGTACTCCATACTTTTTGTGTCTACTTATACATAGTACAAACTGCATGATAGTTCAGAGCCAAAAAGCTCTGACTTAGGTAGTTTATTGGACTGGGTCCCAGCAGAGTCAACAGTGCCTTAAGCCATGATGAACTCACAGCCCATCACTGCAGTGTGTGTGTATGCGTGTGTGCGTACACGTGTGTACTCCAGATGCCCCTCGCCCCCAACAAAGGATCCATAGGCTAATTATCCCCCCCACTCACAACTGGAATCAGGTATTCTTGTCACAAGTCCTGGGACCCTCAATTTTATATGCTGATGAGCTGCAGCGCTGCCTGTTTGAGTAACTGCATAGAGGGCAGGGCCACACTAATCCCATGCAAGAGGGATGACAAAGCTTCTCAACTATATAGAAGTATGGTGATATTTCTCAGGCGTTTAAGGCTCATGAAGAAACAGGAGTAATCGGAAATGGGAAGATTGGGACTGCTAAGCTGTGGGAGCGAAGAGGAAGTTGAAATGTATTTGGTGTAGTGGTTCACTATGAGTTTAAAAAGAGTTGGGAGGGAGGAGGACGGAGCACAATGGGCATTATACCTTATTCAGATGGGCTGCACTAATTAAGCCGTATGGTAGAATCAGGTGTGTTATGGACAAGCTCAGTATGGGCTGCATTCAGTCAACTTCACAGTTGGTTTCCATGATTGAGCACACGCTGCTTTTCTAGCAGTGGTTTAATCATGGCCAACGTATGTAATGGGGAAGCAGTTTGCTGGTATGCGAATATGAGACAAGGGGATTTTCCCCTCTATGCTGATGGGTTGGGGGCCATGGTCTTATTCAAGTAAATACGGTACCTCTCGTTTGAGGTTTGGAGTTTAAATGGCAGTTCACTTTAAGGGGGAAGAAAACATGAGTTTCACTGTATGAGCTCTTAGAAATGCACTGGGGTAAAGTCTTGCTTATATTAGGGGTGTTTTGGCAGTGTTGTTATACCACTATAACTATGCCAGCAAAACCTTTTGGCGTGGGAACAATTTTATTGGTATAAAAGTGCTTATTATGCTGGTATGCCCATAGACCTGCTTTTAGAGAAGACTACTGGGTCTGAAACTGTTGGATGAGCAGACTACCAATCCTCAAAGTATTGTGTGAACTGCCATGCACATTTACTAAACTTTCAATCTAAAATTCTATAAAGGCATGTAGTTCCCTGTATGATCTTCAGCTTATTTATGGCCTTGCAGATCACCAGTGGCCCGTTGACCACAGTTTGGAAACTATTATTTTTTTTTATTGCCACTAATTTTAACACTGTAACAAAAACAGAGCCCTAATTGACATGCTTTGCCTGTGCTGTTTTTCAGTAGAGGTCAGGCCCTAGTTCGTGGTGTACCACATCCAGAAAGTGACAACAGGTATTCTGTGCCATCAGGGGAGCCTTGAGGGAGAAGGGTCTGAAAACAAAACTAAACTTAGACTAAGTTTATTGAGAGGCAAGCTAGGTACTACTCCACAAAGCATGTGACACTCCCTTTGAAGTTGTAGAGAGCGCAATGATATGCTTTGTTAGCCTGGCAGAGCTACTGAGCTGTACCATCTGCGAGGGAGCAGTTAACTTGCTCTTAGAAAATTCATCGATTCTGCTTATTGTCTAGCTGTTCACAAGCTTGGATTGGGTTCTGGTTTTACAAGTTCTTTTTTCTCCTACTTTCCCACTGTTTGGAATAAAAATGACAATGATCTCATCACCAAGGAGAGATGCTCACTACTTTCTTAAACAAACAAATAAAAATAACATATATAATTAGATATATATTATAACAATATATAGCAATAACTCACAAATCGGTTTCATTTTACAATTAAACTTAGGAGGTGGAATGCCTCATTGCTAAAGTTTTTGAAAACAAAGCCGTAGGGTGGATCTATCTTTTAGACGGGCTTGAGCAACAGTTGGAATGCAGACTCTTAAGTTGCATTCATTTATCTGTAATGACAGTATACAGAACCATGTTTTGCAAGTAGTCCCATTGAAATATGCTTGATTACCAAAGTGGTAGAATTGGCTCTTCTCAAAAGTTCATTGATGCGTATCAGATTTGGGAGTTTTGGCTGAGGCTTACTGATATTAATAAGCTGAATTTTAAAATCTGGCTTGAATATTTGCTAATTTTGAAGGTCCTGAGGTCATATTGGGATTTAGGAACCTCTGTGTTAATAGCATTTCCTAGAAAGATAAATAAAAATCACTTGCATCTCTCCTCTGCCCTCCATTTCCCTCCCCACCCCACCCCCCAAAAAATGGGGGGGAGGATATATATGTTGAGCACTTGCAGAAAGAATGATAAAAATTTACCTTCTGATGTGCAGCTGTTGCTCAGATTTATTTATAATTCACTATTTTTACCTCATTAATCATGCCATGCCCCAGGCCATATGTAAACATTTATCTAAATTACTGTTTTTGTATTTTCTTTTGTTTTTAATCTGTGTATGTGTATATTTGTGTTTAGATGAGAAGGTGTTTAATATTAATGCTTTCTAGACTGTATTATCACCTGTAGGAAAAAGGGAAAACAAATGTTTTAGTGGAAATAAAAGATAACCTTTTTAAAACTGGCTGCTCTATAGTAAGTGAGAGTAGCTTTGGACCTTTCTCTGCACTGTGGAAGAATTATGCTGTGAAAGGTGGTCTATTTGCAGTTACTAGAAGAAAGCATCCCATGAATGTAGAAATGCATAATAACATTTGAATATTATGTTTACCATTCTGATAACTGTTTTAAGCACTAATTTTACCCTTGTTTTATTTTGCTAAACTTATAGTACCAGACAGTGCTTTACTTTCTGTTTTGTAAAACAAGTAATGATGATGTATGGGTCTTAACATTACAGAGAACAGTAAATAAAATGGCCTAATATTTTTAAAAGCTGTGTTTTTAAATCAGTTAGTGATTAACCAGAATATCATGAAATTATTGTTTTGAAGGATAAACGAAATTGATCTCTGGTGCTGAATGAAGTTTAGAAGTGCTACTCTTAGCATTCTAGTGAGATATACAAACCTCGCTCTGTAAGTCCTCTGAATGACTAGCGTGCTGCTCAGTTTGTTCAATAAGGACTGTAAATTTTGAAAGGTTTAACTTGATATGTTTTCAGGTAACATGATTGATGTGTAATTCTACTATGAAAGAAGTATTTAGAATCTTGGCTAGCTTGTATCAGTTCACAAGTTTTTATTTCTTAAACAAAGATAGGTTAGCTATTAGCCTTGTGTTTGTAAAATCATTTTAATCCTCCCCATCCACACAACAGCAAACTGACAAAATAACTTCACTTCTGAATGCTTGTGGATCGATAGATAGGAATTAAAAATAACAACAACGGAAGGGGTTTAATCTATCTGTCTTTAGACTTTTTTTTTATAACTTCTCAGAGGTGTATCATATTATAAATGCATTAGAAATGTTTTGCTCTGAGGATATGTAGCATTCCTATAAAGGTTAAATCAATAAAAATGATTTGGCCACATTCCTAAGCATGGCTAGAACAGGTAGCCCGTTGTTTAAGGTACCCTTGAATTTCTGGATCAGATTATTATGGTGCAGCAAAAAAAGGCTTACTAAAGGCTTCTTACTGTATGCAGACATTCCGTGTTTCTTCTAGAAGATAGCATCAGCCTAAAAAAACGCAGTTCTCTGAGCTACTGAAAAATAAGAATATTCTCAAAAAGTTTTTATGTATATAGGTCTAAATTATTGTACTGTATGTGCTCTAACTTTTAAAGGATTTTTTTTGCATCAAGAAGGGTGAAGATACTTCAGTAATTGATAAGAAACAGGTATGTAAAGGACAAAATGCAAGCCAAGTCTTTTAAATCAGTTTTGAGACCACTAATTCTTAAATGTAATAATGTCCAATTATAAGTTAGTTTAATTCTTTTATTTTTTTATTCACAGCCAGTAAATAGTGTCTGTTGAACAGATCTGGGTATTTCAATAGGCAGCTGAGATTTCTTAAATGTGATGAGAGCAGCATTTGAACAATTAATAAATTAGTTAAGTCCTCCAATTTTAATATATATCCGATTAAAATGCAGCAGCCATGTGAATGAAGTTTATTTAGTACCTCTGGTTGGTTTACCAAGCAGTCTTGCAGTTTGACAGTGGTGTATTTTTGTAGATATAGCATACTTTAAAATCCTTCACGTTAAGGAGCTAGTGTATTTTACTTTTAAAAGACAGAACTGTGTTCATATGTTATGCAGCTATAGTAATGGCATTTTTATATAGAATTTACGTATCTCAGTTATTTCAAGATATCATTCAGATTAATGATTCGTTTTTTAATTTTATATTTTAAATTTAGTTATAGCTGAAAAGGAATTCTTAATTTTTTTTAAGTATGTGAGTGAAGCTGTTAAATATTGCAGACATCTGACAGATAACTTTAGGAAAAGTAATTCTGAATATAGGGTAAAATGCACACATAATTAGTAGCTGGGATTGTACCTTTCAAGAAGGTTTCCAACTGTGAAAATGTGGTCGGTGAATTAACCACATAGCTGGCTATGCAAACTTTTGTGATTTAGAATTGGAACATGTTTCATCTCTATATAAATGTTACTTGCATAAAGTAGTTTTATGCATGTGTATATTGCATGGCTGCCTTAAAATTACTTAGTATATGAATAATAGCACCTGTACTACATAAAAGATTACTTTCAGCTCTGCATTTTGTACCTACAGAATGTTGTCATACATATGCAATATTTTATACACAGACATATACTAATAGAAGAGCTTTCTCTTAAGGTCTAGATAAATTGTTAATGTGAATTTAAGGTTTCAAAATAGTTTATTTTTAACTCCATGTGTATTTCTGATGTCAGCTTTCATTTTTATATTAAAACGTGCTAGATTTTTAAAAACAGTATATTGATAAGGTCAAATTTAGGTATTCATAAGTAATTCCTAATCAAAGTAATCAGTATATAAAATAATATTCGCATGTGAATTGAAATGCTCTACTTACTGTAATACAGATTGTAAAAAAATCACTCCAGAGTTTTCATATGGATTGTGTAGTCACATAGTTTTAGTCAAGTCAGATTTTGTTTTTGCTACAGTCTGAATTTGTTGTTTATTGTGCTAAGTATACAGGCTTCTGTCTGGGGCTAAATTAAATTCCTTGATGGTATATTTTATTATCTATGTATTATCGGTTTTCTTTGAATACTGTTGTTTTCTATAATAAAAGAACAGAAAAAAATCAGTTTGTGTTGTCTTAATTTTTTTTAACGTTTCTATACATTTTCAGTTTTCATAAGGGGGACATAAAAGGGTACTGAATAATAAGGAAAAATACAGTACATACAGTTGGAAGGGAGTGGGGTGAACAGGAAGTGAAGTGAATGCCCTTTATGCGCAAAATCCTTTTGGGAAAAGAGAACATTTTTACTGGTGTATAAAACGGTATACTGCCTATGTAAACAGCGACTGCTTTTTACTCCTGTCAATTTTAAATGAAGTGTTCATTGTTATAGTTAAGTTACTCCACATTTTTAAAGCCCGTTGATACTGCAGATTTGAGAAACTGGAAGATAAGCTCTTTTACTGTAAATTAATATTAGTGGCCATTACAGGAATCAAATAAAACACATATATCATGTTATTTTATAGTGTTTATATTACAAAGCTACATCTGTTTGTAGGTATAGTGCTTTAGCGGCATCCCTCAAACTCTGTGATAAAGAGTCACAATTCTGTAACATACAAGTTCCCTGGCATTTGAAAGAGTGAAATGTGCACCATTTCTTTTCAGATGTTTTCTGTTTCAGGAAAAGCTGTTTTTCTAATTGATTATATGACACATGAATGAAAGGATTCAATGGTGAGTGGTATTTACAGAAACTAATTCAAGCTAGTGCATAAATATTCAATCCTACAATGTAGCAGGGTTTACTGCTTCACAACTCAGAGCTTTAATTGATCATGTCTCAGTCAAGTGTGTTAGGTCTGAGCAGGTTTACATCTAAATGTGCAACATTTTTTTCTGCCTCAATTCAATCTTCATTTTGCATTAAGACATATTTACATTAAGTCATTCATGCAGTATAATATTAATATGACTACTTTTAAGGATGTATTTTTTTCTTGGCTGAGGAATTTTACATTCAGAATTTGTAGAAAGTAAATACAGTATAAGTATTTGTTAGTTTCAGAAAAAAATACACTGCACTTTGCTGTATAGCTGTTGCATTTGACAGTTAACACTACTTTGATTAAAAATAAGTAGTTTTATTTTAATTTTAATCACAGATGAGTTTACCTGAGTCAGCTGTAAGGTCCAAAAATGCAATTTCTGTTTACTTTGGGAGCAATTAGAAAGTTAAGAGGGCCTACATTACAGTGCAGACTGTGCAACTGCATAGGGCCCCGAGCTGGACAGGGACTCCTATTGCAGTACAGTTCTGTTTTATTGTGGCTGTTCAGTAAAGAGTAGGGACTTGAAACCTACACTTTGACCAGAGCCCCCAAAAGATAAATCCCACCACTGGTCCCCAGGGTTACTCCCAAATATTCAGTTACCTATATATGTGATTGATTGATTGACTTTGCATCCCCTGCCCAAAATAATTTATATTGAGATGTGTTCTTATATGTTAACAGAATAATCTGTGTCTATCTATACAACATCTTGATTTTCAGACCATTAACAAATTGGAATGTGATAGACATTCTGCCCTATGTAATTATAGTAGAGGCTGTATTTGATAAAGATCTGCATTGGCATATAACTTAAATTATTAGCTGTTTTGCTCAGAGAAATATGGGCATTTAGAAGTACAGATCAGTAGGGATTAAAAGTATCCACTGTGTACACATGCATGTGTGAAAGATTATCCTGTTCTAATACGACACAAGGAAAAAATTAAAGCATTTTGTTTCTCTTAAGGGTGTGTTTTCTTACTTAAATGTATTACTGATATATGTAGATATATATATCGGTTAAATGTATTACTGATATAGATCCAGAAATAACCGTGTGGGTGTGTTCACGCATGCCAATATACATCCATATATACCTACTGTTTCTAATAAAAAGCCTCTATCTTTGGCTGAATTGCTCTGTAGAGAACATTTTTATTAGACTCATTTGGTAAAGAATTTTTTATTTGTCAGCTATAGTAACTGGTGGTAATACTGCCTACAAATTTGGCTTGTCATATTTAAAAGCCCAAGTTTCAGATAATGCTTAGGTGTACATATGCACCAAGGTGTGTAAGCATATCAGTATGCAAACACACTTTGTCAATGTTAGCTGCTTTTCATTGTGATCTTGGCTAGCGGTTTTTTTATTATTTTTCTGAACAATAAAGTTCTGTAATTGGCAGCCACTCTGTCTTTCTCTTTTGCTAAACCACAAAGTGGATTTAGATGTAAGATATCTGACCATAAAGGATAAGTAAACAATGGTTTGGCACACTTATGGTTCAGATAAATTCAGGGGAAAATAAATGTATATAAAGTCATTGAGTTTTAACTTTCCTCTTCAAGAAAATGATATTAAACTGAAATTTATTGTCAAATGCTGGCAATTCTAATAGAATAAAGAATGTGAATAAAAAAGTCTCTGTGCCTATCAGGAATAGAGTAACAAAACCCCCATTTAATTGAGTTTCTGCCAAAAAGTTCTTTGCCACAGGGTTTTTAGCTATAACATGTTAGCATATTAAAAATGTAAAACTATTGTCAGTTCTAGGACTGCCTTACTTTAATGAATGTGGCACTTAAAAACCAGACAGCAGAGGAAATAATGGTTTTTAACCTTTTGCTGTAATCATAAAGGTTGTTTTATTAAAAGAAATGAGAATATATTCTTAGTAGTTTTTCAGGAATACAGTTTAAATGCACCATAGAAATCCCTTAATTTCTGAAGGGCCATGCCTATTGAAAGGGGAAAAAAAAGACAACTTGTTTACACTTCACACTTTTTTTTAGCTGTGCTAAAATTAAAGAAACCATTTTTGGAAATTAGAACACTTAAATATTGCATAAGTTGGAATGATTTAATTGGATTGACTAAAATGACTTCAGCAGTCAAAGTGAGTCAGTAGAAAATGCCTGCCCCCCCCCCCGAGGCAAGTTCATACATGAAATTGGAAACTTATAACTACATGAGGAAGGATAGAACAGCATACTGCATGCTAACAAGCGGAATAAAATATATAGACAGGAAACAGATGCATGAATAATGGATTTTTTTTATTGGAAGTGTTAAACTGTTTTATGATACGGCCACTTGAGTTTATTTTGTCCCTGTGCTCATCTTTAAAATATTCTCTTTAGGGTGCATTTTTAAACATAGTAAGTGGTAAGGCTTATATTTATTTGTAGAAGAGAGCATGTTTATGAAAGGAAACCTGCTCTTCGTTTTAAGCTTTATTAACGTAAAAACAAAAACACCTGAGAGCAAAAGAGGAGTCTCCTAACCGGGTCCCCCATAAGACTTCTTTGGTGTAGGCTGAAGGAGAGTGTTCCTATAACAACTGTGGCTATTGTTAAATAACACCAACAAAATGCAACTAGTCGGTTTATAACAGTAGTTCCTTGTCGGGGTTCTGTGGTGAGAGGGTGGATGTCTGGTGCACCTTGTGGGTGTCTGCTGTTGATGGGCAAAAACTGTGGTGAGCTGTTAGGGCTGTCAAAATTTACAAGGAAAAACCCTTTGAAAAAAGTGTAAGATTTCCTAATTTTATTTTTTGAATGTGTTTATCAACATGAAATAAGTTTGCTTGGCTTTTATTTCTTTTGGCCCAATTAAGTATTTGTCTTCAAACTTACAATAGAAGACGTTTGCAGTGTAGGTATTCAGCTGACTTTGTGAAATGGATTCTTGTGATACTTGAAGCCAAACGTGAAAGGCTTCAGGTTGTACCTTATTGCAGTTTGTTGGTTGTTTTGAGACTGCCTTAATTAAAATATTATATACTCCAGGGCATACTAAACATGGCAGTTTATTGTAATTCTTATTAATGGAGTGTATTTAATGAGTTTTCAGAAACAACTCCATCAGGCAGAACATACAATGTTGAATTTTATTAGGTACATTGAGTAAAGCATGCATAAGGTCTACTTGTATGAGAGGAGCTGAGTACTCGCAGCTCCTGTTAACTTTTGTGGTAGCTGAATGGGAGACTTGCTGGGTCTTCAGCACCTCTCAGATTCAGTAAGCACTGCCTAATCCTGCCCGTACTTGTATAACATCTGCTGAAATCCATTGGAGTTATGTACTCATGCCATATGGGAATACCGTGCTTTTTGCTTCCAGTAGGGAACCATTATGTTAAATTGATGTTTTAGAAGATGATTTTCCTTGGTTGCTGATGATGCCTATTTAGGGATGGGCTACATAATATATTGGTACACCTTTAAATAAATTTATGATGTACTTTTAATTGTAGGTTGTAACTAGCTGCATTTCATATAAAATAATTTGCATATTGATTTATCTCCTTTTAAACTCTAAAGTGTTAAATTTATTTTATCTCCATAGCTGGTTTACACTTTTTTTGAACAAACTGTTATCTGTAAAATGTATACGGGTCATTCTGAAATCTAATCTAACCTAATCAGATATATGTGTGTATGTGTATACCCTATTCTGTTCTTTTTCTACTATTAAATAGATTTTCAGATTAATATCAATCAGTCCATGAGTACAAAATGGCACAACTTGACAGGAATTTCAGTATTATTGTTATGCTATTAATGTGGGGTGGTAAGAGTCTTTAAATATTTCTGGTAGAATAGTTAATACAGCATGGAAGTTTGATATTTGTACGGTTTGTAAAGGAATTTGAGGTGTTACCCTATTTTGACTTCAGTTTTCAAGTATGCACTGGTGCATCATTAATCATAGGAAATGCAAAAATAAATAATATAGTCCCTTTGGATTTTTCATGTGAATACTTACCTTTTCCTTTTTTTGTATATACAGTTGAGGTATTTAGGTAACCCCTAACCTTTTGCTTCAACAAGGAGGTACAGTATAAAAATATTACCACAGTCTTCATATGAGCAGTTCTCTCTAAGAAAGCCTCTAGATGAATATTTATTGAAAAAAGCAAAGTTGCAATACAGAATGACTTAGCTCAGCCTGAATATAATATTTTGGACCACCAATGTATAAAATTAAAAGCACATGGATTTTGAATTACTAGAAAAGGTTGTAATTGATTAGCACTGCATGAAAGTATTGAAGTTGAGTAAGTTTTGATTTGTGAATGGTTCTATTCAATAAAGATTAATCCTGTATGCTTGATAAAATCTTAGTGCCTCTAATGAGTTAGTTTTTTTTCTCTCCCCAGTTTATTTAACCATCAGATATTTCAGTGTTCTTCTAACAAACTGGAACATTTCTATCTTAGTGAATTTTATATCAGTATGGCTGATTCAAATAATCCCGAGTATCAGTGGTTAGCTCAAAGGGGGTAATTGAATGAATAAATGTATTCTGTTCCTTACAAACCATTTAAATGTGGAGTATGGTTCCTTTATGGATTTCATGTGCTTACAGACTGTCATTAACAAGATGTGTTCTTATTAAAATGAATATGAGCCATTTCTGTATTGAGCATTGTGATTTTAGTAGGACTTTTTTGTGATCAGCTTGACTAGTTTCATTTTTACTTGCTATATCCATCTATTCTAGTCAGTTACAACAGTTCTTTATGATGGCTAAGACTAAAATATTAACCAAAACCTCGTCTGAGTTTATACTCTGACTTCCATGGAGTTGCGCAGTGCGGATGCAGAGAACACATCTCGGTACTGAATTAGGATCCAGTTATTTATAAATGATATTAGTGCATATTTCAGAACTACTGTGAGCTAAAAGGTCTTGTTTAATCCATGTCACCAAGAAGATTGCTAATAAACACACTTTTTATTAGTTATGTACTATTTATTCTGAGCAGTTTAGTATTGATTCACTTTAAACAAAAGGCAAAATCATGACAGCCTTAGCCTATTGGAATTGGTAGCCTTAAATTTTAAAAAACTGGAAGGAAGGCATATGCAAATAGAACACACTCCAGCTTGGATTCAGTTCAGAGCATACCTGTTGGGCAGAATTAGTCTAATGAGTACAGAACCTAGTGTTTAGGTAATTCAGACTTAAAGGAGTAACTGTATGCTCCTGAAGTTACAGAAGACCCCTCCCCGCATCAGGTGATATGGAAATTTGCAGAAATACCACAGGTTGAAACAGATTAGCAGGTACGTAAATCAGAGATGTGATTCATGCTACAGATCCAGTTGCAATAAATCATGGAACAGAATAGGAAGAGATTGAATGCCAAACCTGACAATACTTAAAATGATAATCTAGTTGTGCATTCTCAAAGGCAACGGCATCAGTGCCTTAGTAGTTTGGAAATAATAAATAGATGAGTGATTTGGCTCTTTTTTTTTCTTTAAAGCATAAACATGAAAATAAGTATTTTCACAACTTTCAGGTACACTGATGACATGTTGATGTAAGAGAGATTTTGTTTTAGACATTCATTGTAGTTTGTCTCTAAGGATATATTTACATACCCAACTCTATTTACGCATAATTCGGAAGAACTCATTGTCCCAGTTATATCACTTTGCAGTAGGTTAAAGAATGACCAAAAGTAGACTAATTCAGCAGTCAGCACTGCATGTTATGATAATTTTAGCCAGCTTACTTTCTTCTAATCTCTTTTGGAAGTAAAAGCAAAAGAAAGTCCCTATACATGTAAACTGTATTTCCTGTTGTAAACACTGGGATAATGTGGTCTGGCTACACTTCTGCTGTGCTTCATTAAGCCAGCAGTTTTAGTAGAAATGCTGCCTACAATTTAAAGACTATTTTTTGTATCCACATTTCACCCCAGTTTTTCTGTGAGGTATAACTATTAGAGCAATTGTAGACAGTACCGAGATGTAGCATTTCCAGTGCCCATGAGTATTTTAAACGCAACTGTTCTCTGTTCCTTTAAAACTTTTTCTTTATGTCTAGTTGTGCTCATAGACTTAAACTATGTTCATGTGCTTAGATAGGAGCCAGTTGCAATGCGTGAAGTAGGAGGGGTAAAAGGAACTCCAACCATCAGCTAGTTGCAATACAAGCTTAATCTATACTGAAAGCATATGTAGCATCTTTTTTGACTAGGAAAAAAGGGAGGAATGAAGGAAATAGGTTTAACTACAGCCCCATTATAGCTTCATCATGATGGACAACATTAAGAAAATTTTGTAAGTTTTCAAAATGTTTTACTGTTCTTTCAGTTTGTTTTCCTCATCTGTCTTAAATGATTCAATGAGAAATCTTTTCATATGTGTCTGACCACTGATCAAATGTGATCAGGGGTCAGCATTTTGCTATTACCCTTTTAAACGAATGCTTGAAAGCATTTAAGATTTTATACAAATCACTCAAAAGTTAGTCTCATTCAGTTTTATATAGGGGTTCTCTATCTCAAAAGACATTGATCTTTATTGAATCCAACAGCGGATCTGAGAAGAATAAAAGGTTTGGAGCGAAGTGATGTTAGAAGTACAATGTGTGTACTCTCAGTAGGGTCATGCATGTCAATCTACATGGTACATGCATACATGGAATGCTAATTCATAATTACATGATTTTATGAAGGTGTTTTAAGACATCTGTGTTTACAGATCTTAATATTTAATCCAGTATTTGGCAACGTACCATTATATAAAGTAGCTTTAAAAATGCTAATTTCATCCACTTTTTTAAACTTCAGGTTTTTTGAGTGGGTTTTTTTTTTTAATGCAGAAACTGCTCTTTGCTTAGTTTTTCTAGCCATACTTAAGTCAAGACTATCTGAGCATTGATGCATTGTAAACCATGCCTTGCTGTGGAAAAGTGGAAACATTAACAGATTGTTGGTCTAACAGATTCCTTTTAGCATGTTACTAGATGGAGTTTAATTTGAGACATCTAGGACAATTGCTAGGGCAGTCATGTGCAGGAAAGGATTTCAGATGCTATATTTTACCAAGGCAAACAGAGTTCTTTGGGTGAATCTGATATTTTACCAACTTTTTTTCAGATACAGAGAACTGGCAGTTAAATCACGTAACTTACTTCTGTTTCAGTAATTTGATTACCCAGTCATGTTATAACTGTATAGAAATGTCACATTTTATTCCAGTTTCTTCACCTGGTATTGTAAGATATGGTTGATTTCTATTAATTTAATACTTTAGCTTTTTACCTAGTTCAGAGCAGCATCGTACGTCTCCAAGTACATGTCGCAGTGCACATGGAGTCAGATAGGTGACAGATGAGCACACCTGCTGTCAAACGCCAAGGTGTAAGCTGGCGATTTCATGTTGCCTAGCTTTTCAGTTAACAGTGTCGTTCTTAATATGCACGTATTACTTACAGTAACATTTTTTTTTTCACCTGACTAAATCTCCCATCTTCAAACCATAATATATCATTCAACAAGTTTGGTTTTCTGTTATGACAATGCCCAGTGCTTACTCAGAAAATTTAAAAACAGATCGTGGTACTTACCCCAAAAGAAGTTTTGCTGACATGGTGTCACTGAGCTGAACAGACTGTTTGATGCCATAGTCCCCCTCTCTTTTCACACAGAACTTGTACCTTCTGATGTAAGTGCTGCTTGGAGCCTTAAACTGCAAACACAAACCATAGCCAAACCTTCCTTTAGTTTTACAGAGTGCTTGGAGTGCATAGACTCCTATATTTGTTTTTTTCTGTCAAAAAATTGTGAAGCGCTGGTAACATGTGAAAAGCAAGGAAACAAAACAAAAAAAAAAGAGAATGAACAAATATTTGAAGGACCTACTATTACTGCATAGACTGTGGTTAGACAGCACTTACTGACTCTGTTGGTCTCAGTGGCTGGTAGTGACCTGCGGAGATTAACCATTTAAAAACCAGAGGCTTCTTGCTGTCCTCCTGGAGAAAGTTTGCACCGCACTTGTGGTTCTGTGGTTGTTTGTGAGGCGAATGAAGCATTCACACAATCCAAAAAAGCAAAAGCTTTAAAACTCCTTTTTTTGCAAGCACTGTTACTGGAGAGACAGAATCATGTGGTTTGTGACATCAGAGTACTCAAAGTAAAGTGGGACTGCCTACCACTGTGGCTTTTTCTTTCTTTCTATTTTTTTTTTTTTATTTTGACAAAAGGCCCGTGGTAAGGCCCTTCCTGGCATCCAGAAGGATATAGCTTTTTAATTTTTGTGACTCATGAGGATTTGGAGGGAGTACAAAATGTGAAAGAGCCCAAACTCCTGTACAGTTAAAGCATATGGACAGCAGAACTTTATTTGTACTCTCACTTCAGGTTTCCCCCCTCCTTTTTTTTTTTTCTTTTCTCCCCCCCACCCCTCCTGTCTCTAGCTCATTATTGTGTCTGTGGCAAAGTGAGCAAAATTGGCGCAAGTGGCTGTATGAAATTCTGAACAACAGTGATGATTTACAATAATTTACATCTTTGGATTGTATCACGATCTTGGGTCTGCTTCATATTTGCTGGGTGGCTGGATTCCTTCTGTTTTACTTTTTCTTCTTGTCTTCCTATACTTGTGAATCTGTAACTCATTGTAAGAAATTTTACCTTTCGTAAGGTCTAGTAGCAGACTGCTTGTTGGGGCTGTTTTGTACTGTAATTGGCTGTCATAGAAGTGTTAGTCTGGGGATTCCTTTACAAATTTTAAATCATGTCCGTCTTGCTTACATGTGTTCAAGACTAGCTGGCAGTTATTATATAATGACATTTAAGTGTAATTATATACCTTTTGTATTTTATATAGAGTCTGTCATTTGGATGCTGTAAATTATTTGGGTACTGCATTATACATTGTGCTTGTAGAATAAAAACTGTTGTAGGGATTTAATATAGACGCTTAACATAATGAATTGTATGGATTGTGGGATTTTGATTGCACTTATGTTATAATTGCTTCTTATAATTTTAATGTTTCAGAGGAACAGGATAGTCTTAGACTTTGGGACACTGTAAATAACTTTATTCAGCAGTTAGTGGTGTCAACATTATTTTAAAGATGAAGCGTAAATTTGATGCATGTGTTAGGTTTGAACACTTATCATGTTTGTGTGTGCATTCACAATATTATCACATATTTAACTTTGACTTTGTATAGTACAAACTTTTTACTATACCAGTACAGAATGGGTTAACAGCAGCAGTATTTTTTTTTGTTTATAATAGAGGCTTTGAAATAAATTGCAAAATGCTGTGCATAGTAAGGAATAATATGTACAGACAGTGTGTATTAGTAGTCTTGATTTGCTCACTCAGATTCAGAACAAAATTGGAAACATCTTTAGGAAACTGTCTTATTTTTGCCCCTTTGGACATTTATATGTAGAACTCATTTTCTTGTTAGCATGATTGTATACCTTGGGCACTTGTATTTTACAGTTTCATCAGAGTGTAGGATTTTTGGTATATGTGGGGAAAGGACAGAAGCATGGCAAAAAAAGAAACTAGCTAAGATTTTCAGCCTGTATTTGTACCACTTTTGATGTATATATCCCTGGCAACTAACCTCCCTCCTGCTTCCCCATTCTTCCCACTCCTACTCCCTGAATAAGAAAATGACCAGAAGTGGTGTGAAACTAATAAATGGAAAAGTGGGTGGATACCGGGTTTGCCTTTTGTTTCTTTTTTCTTCTTTTGGTGGATGGAGGTGAGGAAATGGGAAAGGGGAATTTTCAATTAAAATCACAACTTGTAAATTTTTTCTTTTTTTGGAGGGCTGATATGCATAAGAAAAACATAAAATCATTTTGTTTATCAGCGTCTCTGTCATAATGCCTATTACAATGTGTACTGTGCTTGTATTTTGGAACATTTTCAGTTCTTTAGAAGTTGCCACATTTCCAGAATTCTTCTTAAAATTAGGAGTTATACAGTGAACTGTCATGTAAAAAAGTAAAAACCATTACTTAACTTGTCCCTTTTGAAGATGCATTTCTTGTACCCCTAAATGTCATCATATTATGGTGTGAGCATCACTGGAAGCAAAAAAGGTAAGGGGGTAAAAAGGATGAATTTTACTGGCAATTCTATCATAAAAACAAAGTAGATTTGTTTAGGTTAGAAGTTTAATTAACTTTTAATGTAATAAAAGCATTTAGAGGGCATTTCCCTATAATTTGTTGAATTTCAGTTCACAGAATTTGTACAAAGTGCAGACTTCTGCAAATTCAGTAACGCATTCAAACTGTTCATCAGTTTGCATGTTGTGGTAATGAAAATTAATTTTCTTATGTAATACATAACTAAAATGTTGTCGGCAGCCTTTTTTTTTCATTCATTTAAAACCATCCTTTATAATTTTAAAACCAAAGAAGTTCATTACTAGTCAGTTCTTCAGTGTCTGAAAAGAAACTTGCCACAGAGCTGTTGTTTTTTTTTAACTTCTGTAAATTGAAATAACGTCTTTAATTCTTCAAAGTAGCTGGGGTTTGTTTGTTTTTTTTTTCATTCTTTCACCTATATATTTGTAAGGTTATTTACCAGTGTTCGTTTTTAATACCTTATCTGTAAGGTATAATTTTCTGAGTGGCACCGTGCAGCTTTTTCAACTCTGATTTTAACATTTAGATCACTAAAATCAATTTTCTATTTAGCATGGTGAAGTTTACCAAACAATATAAAAACTTGTTCCAGTATCTGGTTGGAGTGTAGTTCTAAACATGTTTTCTCTATTAATTTGGAATTTAAATATTTCTTGGCATTGGAAATGTTTCCTTTTTAGTGGGTATAGTGTGTGTGGGGAGGGGAGGAGGTTTCAAGCAAAATTGTGTTTCAGCTCAATACCTGGCAATCCCTTTCTTCAAAAATAGCTTGCACTTTTAGTGAGATGAAGAAGAAATCTGAATTTTGAAAAGTTGTTGTGTAAACAAGTTTCTTGATTGCAGTCTCATATTTGACAGTCTTTTGTTTAAATGGCAGAACTAAAAAAAATAAATCAAAGTTAACTTAAAAAAATCCACAGGGGATAGATACTTTAAGTCACTGATACAATTACACTTACAAAAGGAGTATCAAGTTAAAGAATTTGCTTTGTAAATTATGGACTAGTTCTTTGATGACAAATTAAATCTCATTTTGAAATTAAAATCAATTGTAATACAAACCTAATGCCATCGTATCCTTTATCTTTTTGGAAATTTGTTTTGAAAACCTTTTAAGATTTGCTTTATCTTATTTCCAAACATTTTGCTTTTTGTCACTCATACTTTTATACAGCATATAAACAGTACGATACACTGGGGAAAGTTTATTTGTACTTGAATTTGTTTTGATGCTATGGTTAGAGGGGTTTAAAAATTCTACTTGCTCTGGTAGGATGATGGTCTTGTAACTAAGTGTAATTTATTCAACGAGTAGATGATATTTTAATAGTTTTCCACAGAAACTGACACAGATAATACAGCATATCCTTTATTGCTACTTCAGATGCTTCAATTCGATAGATTTTATTCCTTAGATCCATATCTATTGGTGCTACGTTTTTCTGTATCTGAACCAACCCATTTGCTTGGTTTCAGCATCTCGCAATCAGAAACCATTCTCACCCTCATTGGAGTTTTCCTAGTGGCGTTGGAATTTACTTTTTGGTAGTTCTTACTAAATTGATATAGACTTATTCTGCCCTAATATGTATAATTTATAGTATTTTCATATTTTGTGGATGGGCTGTGTAGACTGGGATTTTTCATTCCAGCATCTTTATAGTTGCTTAATACAGTCTGAATGTTAATATAAAAGATGTTTCCTTCTCTTTAATGGACTGTGAAAGTACCTATTAATAAAATAACATCCAGTTAAAATACTCTTACAAGTTATGTTTTTTTTCCTAATGCCACTTTTAAAAAATACTGACTCTTGTCAGAGCTATTTTTTGGCATCTGCAGGATAAATGAGGGATATTCAAATAAATGACAAATGTATCCACTTTGATTCTCCTCTGTGCATCTTATTTTCCCTTGACTTGCGTGCACTAATTTAACAAGAAAGATATGAAGCTGCTTCATTGATTTAGAAATCACAGATTGTTGCGGGGGGGAAGAAAGAACCTTTTTCTTCCCAGGTTAAGCAAATATTTGGTTGTCTGCCTCCTTTTCATTGACCTCATACTGTTAAAGATCAGTTTAAATCTGAACAGAAAACCACTATGACAGATTAAGATGACAGTAAGCCTTTGTTAATCAGTGATACATTTATTTAGTAGTAAGTAACATAATTGTTTTATGTTGCCTTGGGTTATTAACTTTCTCATTTCTCATTACTCAGAAAAAATGTTCACCAATTCCACTTTAGTGATTAAAGTATTCTGCCTGTGTTTGGGCCTGAAATAAGATTCTTCATCTAAAAAGTCAAATATCTCTCAATAGCTATTGCTTTTGTACATTTATCCTGGATAGCAATGCTTTTTTACCCCCCGTTCTTCATGCATTTATTCTTCATCTCTACAGCAAGTGAGACAATAACTTTACTTGGCTGTAGTCTTACAGTCAGTATATAGGTTTAAAATCATTATAATCTTATTGCTATTTTCTCCTGTCTGTTTTCTTTAAAAAAAAAAAAAGAAAAAAGAAAAAAAAGTCAACTTGCAGAAAATATGGGAAACTTGTCTCATATAACAGCTGAGGATGTGGCTAGGTTAAAGCAGGAAACTGCTACCCACAATGCAATGTTACATACACTACCACTTAATAAAATTTATTTCAAACATGCTACTGACAAAACCAAAGAAAAATAATATCCTAACTATGCTAGTTAGTACACTAAATATATCTAGGGAAAAGTGAAAGTAATCTCTCTTGAGCCTTTTTGCTTATAGGATATGGTACTACGAGTAATTAAACTACAGGAGATTCTAGTTGCTGAAACAGTGAACTATTTTTAGAAAATATTCACCTCTTGTTGGAAATTAATGGCCATTCTCTTTTAATAGCAGTTGAAGTTGCTTCTTTACGTTAAGTTTTTGTAGCTTACGCTCTTAGCTTTTGGGGTATTTATGCTATAATCGTGTGCTGTAACCTTGTCTACTTACTTTTCCTTTTGATTTGGTCTTGGTGTTATCTGTACCTTTAATTTACATACCTATACCCTACTCAAGTAACTTACTCTCTCTCCTTTCCAAAGAAGATACGAAGCTCAGTACTTTGTGTGGTTTGATGGAGAAAAGGGGGTCAGGTTGTACTGAAGAATAGAACTAAGAAGAACATGACAAACTTTAGCTTCATTGCTATCACTTGCATAAAATTATCTCTTATTGTAGCCATCTTTGCATATTACAAATAATTTATGAGAGTTAAATTAGATATTTTTGAGCCATTTATATATTTGTGAATTGGTTTAGTGATCCCTGTGAAGACATCCATACTAGCTCATCCTAAACGTCATGAGAGTTTTACTTTAGAAATGACATGTTCTTTGATTCTCATTGTTTTTAAATGCATGCATATTAAGGGAGATCCTATTATGGAAGAATTTTTTTGAAGTATTTTCCTCTATAGTTAGAGAACGCTTATCAAGAACAGCTGCTGCAGTGCTATGGATCCTATCCATGGACTCATGGTGGTCTGCTGAACAACGTTCTTCAACTTTGACAGGTGAGACAGAGACTCTCCAGTGCCACTGCTTTTGGATGAATCTAGCTGTGGTTGGAGAAAGTGCATCTTGCCAAAATATATGGGTAGGACCACACACAGCCTTTAAAATAGTTATTGTAAGCTTATTTTTAGGCAATATATGTCTTGACAGTTCTTTTATTTGCATGCCAGTTTCATTGCTGCTTATAGATTTTTTTTTTCATTTATTTTAGTAATGGCAATTGCAGATTTAAATCTGTATTTGTGAAGTTTCTGCATAACATTTACACTGGAAAAATACAAGCTTGGTCCATTCAAACCTCAATCAAGATTAGGAGACAGGCTTTTAAAAATATTATAGCAGAGCATTCATACTGCTGAGAATTGGTGTCAGTATTTTCATATGAAGTCACAATTTTCAGGGGCATAGTTCAGCAATAACACTTGCTTCTGGTTTTAAAATTACACCAGTTTCAGTTGCTTCTGTGCTTGTATAAATATGAAATGATGTAGATTTAAGACATGGGATTTGTTTAATAATTTGTAAAGGGTAATTTTTTTTAGATGGCCAAGTTATTAAACAGTTAAATTAGAATCTGTCCTTGATTTATGCAGTAACTACTAGACAATATTTTATAAGTATTTTTAGCATATAGAGTATTTTCTATATTTCAAGCATCTATCTAGACAATTGGATGGATAATGCATATGAAATATTTGACTGACAGTCTGGAAGAGTTGCACCCTGTAGGATTTATCTGGTAACTTTCAGAACAGATGTGTTTTATTGAACATAATACTGAGATGTAGGGATGCTTTACAGTAAAGGATTCATAGCTGTTTACTTTTTTCATGTTCTGTAGTTTCATGTACTACCTTGCATTCCCAATGTGTGCTTATTAATGGAACATTGTTGTTCCTTCTTTATCAGCTAATATTTTTCACACTACTGCACCAAGCAACTTTACAAACAAGTAAGATGACAGATATTTTTGGGATGATACTTTTGGACTTTCAGGGCACTAGCATGTTTTTGTGGTGAGGTCCAAATTAGAATACATGAGTTGCATTAAAATAGAAAAAAGCTTGCATGGGAAATGCGTTCTGGGTCAAACACAGCAGGCAGGCTTTAAACCGGATATCAGAGGCAAAGCTTTCACTTAATTCTTATGGTCTGTCTTGTGTATGTTAACTGTCTATGCAGAAGATGGAGCTATTCTGAAACATAAATGATATAAGAACATGTGAAGTTTTAGCTCTCTCATGCTAACTGGTAGGTGGGGTCACCTATAGGTAAGCTAAATTCAGCAGTTCTAGGTTGGGGAAGTTTCACCAGAGCTCTTTGCAATCATCAGCAATAAAGAAGGGAAGCGTTCCCTATGGCTGTAATTAATGTAGGTGGGAAAGAGCCACAGGTACTAGTGGAAGTCTTGCAGGTCAGATGAGGCTTGTGGAGCCATTAGATCTTGGGGGGGAGGGGGGGTGCTTTGGCAGTAGTGGCCCTGCTGCCTTAATTGGGTCGCTCCAGCCCACAGCCTGAAAAGGTTGCCAACCATTACCCTATCCTGTCCTGCTGAAATTGGAAAAGTTCCCATGAATCCAAGTATCAAATCTACAAAGTGTTTAAAATGTGTGCACACATGCACACAACTAGCAAGAAATGCTCTGTTTGTTCATGTCAGCCACCACTCAAAGTGCCAATTAGATTTCACCCTGCTTCATCAGAAGCTCTGACTTCCTTTTAGTATTTTTGCTTGTTAAGCCATATTAGCACCCAAAAGATGCATCAGTAATCTGACACAGAGGCAGATCCTGTTCCACCTATTAGGCACAAAAATGAGATTGTTCCACCCTGGTTGTGTGCCTGAAAACCCATTAATGCATCTATTTTTGTAATATGCTGTCATTTTAGCCTTGCGGCAGTCGCGTAAAGCAGCAAGGAATAGGTTGTATCCAGCTCTTGTATCAATAGTTTTTTAGGGACTTGAGGGGAGGAATAAAATCACACTTTGATACTCAGGTCATAAACACACCAATCCAGTGACTTTAAGAATTACTTTGAGATAATTTTGTCAAATCCAGTCAGGTCAAATCACGGCCATCAATCTAAGAAGAGTGAAGAAAAGCCCTTACTAGTGACCAAACCATGAGAAAGGAAGACCATCTGTAAGTTTCTAAAATGAAGATGAAGATTACATGCGGTGCCTGCATATAGCAGTGTATTAAAATGTGTGCTGGTTGGCACCCTCAGCAGAGTGGGCAACGATTGAACTGGTCTGAAAACTTCTCTTTTTCCCCCACAACTCCTCCCTGCTGTTCTAGTTAACAGTTCTAGGATTCCTTTAGGTCACGCTTGATGCACATTTTGTGATGGACCTGGAGTGCTGCAGCCTGGACCGTACCTGCTCTGTGGATGAAAAGAACATGAAGTTCACATTTATCACTTCCAGTTATAAGTTCAGTTCACATTTATCAATTTTGCCTTTAAATGACACCAAATGGCATCAGTTAGGGGTCCAATTAAACAGAACTTTGTTTTGCTTATTGAATGCATATTACAGCTAAAGATCATTTTGATGATTCACCTAGATTGATCTTTGGATGGAATAGTTTACCTCTTTTGTACAGAGTATCTTTTATTGTTTTGGGATCAGAATTATTCTTACTTTTACAAGCAAAACAAAAAGCAACAGAAAACAAAAGGTAAAACAAAACAAATGAGCAACACACCAATTGCTATCTTTTACATTTCATGTTGTCACAGTTAGGAAATAAATCTTTTGTTTCTAGGAAGACCATAAAAATGAGCTTGGAGCATTATCTTTGGTATCAGTGAAAAAATAGCACGTAATACAGTAGCAGGATCTAATCTTCTGGCAGAAAACAGACTGCATTTTGCCACTTTCATCCTTATTTTTACGTTAAATTTGTAATTTTTATTGACTTCTGCAAGTTTTCATTTCTTAAATGTACTGAATCTGATTTTCTTCCATTGTGAGGTCTGCTTTTTGCTGTGTGGGTTTGAAACAACTCTGCGACCGTCTGGTTATATTTTAGTTTTAGGAAAAATGATACCAGTCGTTTGAGAAATGGAATATTTGCAGTAGCAAGTGGCATCTTTACAAGCTAAACATAAGGATAAAAGAGTTGAAAAAACAAAATTTGTTGTCTTTTGGACAGAACTATAATAGAGCAACTGTTGATTTACCATTAAGAGTTAGTGTGATTTATTTTTCTTCTTTTAATTGGAGAACAAATCCAGTTGGTTTTTGTATTTAGTTGAATTCCTGTGTTTTCTGATGTCTGTAGAAGAAGGTTGGTCTTGTCTGCCATGGGAGCTGCGGTAATTTTAAACTATTATTCCTTCAAAAATCAGATCAGATTGAAAAGAAGCAGTTTTAAACATTCACATACATGAAACTATTGTGTTCTTTAACTATGTTTATAATGTACCTTTTCCAGAAAAAAATTCATGATATGCTTCATGAAACGTGCTTCTTTCCTCCCAAGTGCAATAAAAGTTATTTCTAGGTTAGGCAAGCTACAGGTGTTCCACCCAAGCTAGCAGCGAGTTGAAAAGCTTTGACTGACTTTCTCCAAAATACACATATATTAATTAAGAAAGAAAATTTGTAAAATTGGCAAAGACATGAAATATTTCCACTAGGTTTTTTAATTTATACAAACACACCTATACATTAAAACATTATCATTACAGTTGTAAAATCAAGCACTTATAAATTAGGAAGTGCCAGAATTAAGGCAGCTTGTTCAGTTTTAATTCTGCCCCACTCTGCATGTGTGTCATGATGCAATTAGGACTGTGCGATCCCATTCTGGTTTTTCCCCCCATGGGATGCTGACTCATTCAGTGCACGCAATAGTGTTCCCTTATGGGACACTTGTTCAAACTTTTGCTTTCTCCTCATTGTTCAGTATGTGACCCACTGTCTTGTTTACTAGACACTATACAAAACCTCTTATGAAGGCAGAAGCATCAGTTTCCTCATGGACTTCTTTTATAGCACTTACTTCAATAATATCAGTATGGCATAGTTGTAAATTTACTTATTTTTTTCATCATGCTGCTAGGAGACTTTTTTTCTACATTGTACAGGTAACTGAGCTGAGACAGAGAAATTAAGGTAAAAAATACCTACTAATTTTGGATGCCCGATTTGAAATACAAGGGACCAGATATCTCCAGAGCTCTTAGCATGATATAGCACTCCATATGAAGGCCCTGGTTTAAATGGCAGTTGCTCACTTTCCATGAAAATCACAAATGTAAGTGATTTTTATGAAAACGCAGTTTGCAATGAAATGCCAAGATATGGCTGCTTGCCTGGGAGTTCCCCAGCAGGCAGCTGTATTTTCGTATTTGGGTGCAACAAGCATTTCCCAACCGGCGGCAAAAGTTTCATCAAGCATTCCCCAGCCAGCGGCAAAAGTCTAGTAGCCCAAGGGTGTGGGGAAGGGGTCCCAGAAAGGAGGAGAGAGCTTGGGGATGGGTAAGGGAGGGGCTGTTTTTTTTCCTCTGGGAAGAAAAAGTGCCTTAGCACCTGCTAGGGGAGGGGCTATTTGCTCCTGTGGCAGGAAAATGGGTGCTGGAGGTTGGGGGGCGGGGGGAGAGAATACATACACGGCGAAGCAAACAGCCCCTTCCCTACCCAGTGCCAGGGCCATCTGCAGGGCAGGTCCCAGGCACCCCAACCCCCCATGCCCCAGTTTTCCTGCCTGGAGGAGCAAACAGCCCCTCCCCTACCGCTGGTCCTTCCTCTTCCAGCCGGCATGATGTGGGCTTTCCAGCAGTTGTTGGGCCTTGGGAGCAAAGTCTCTGCTGCTGCAATTAAATCTGGCCCTAACCCTGTCCCCTTAGTCGGGGAATGTTGGGGGGGGGGGGGGCGCGGTTACCACAACTTGGGCACAAAAATGACCCCCCCCCCCCCCCCCCCCCCCCCCCATGGTCTGGCAAAGATATTAGCGAACTGGGCCCATGATTTAAACCAGGTCCTGTCCATATGTTCTAAAAACAGGTCATTTGTAAATAGGAGCACTCAGTACTTATGTGAATCAAAATGCAGGAGGAACACAGAAGTAGTGACCGTGCCCACTGCTGAAAATTTTAGTTTACGAGGGCACATGGGCGAGCAAAACAGTTGACGTCCGTGTTAAATGTAATTGGTTTATTGTGTGAAATTTGCCGTACGGATGCAACTTTTTTGTTGGTTTACTCTGGTACTGGTAGTTGAAGAAATTTAGCATCATTGTAATGATAAACTGAAATGAAATGGGTTACTATCAGATAACCTGATGACTTGTCTGTTATAAGGCTCCCCTGCCCCTTTTATGTAAGGGTTTAGTGTTAGGTCTGGCCCTATCGTGACTTAAGGCATACAGCTTGCTAGCTTTAAAAGAAGCATTAGGTAGTGAGAGAGTTCAGTTTGGGATACTTTTTAAAAATGAGGCTTGTATTTGATAAGAGAAGAAAAGAACTTGTGAGGTTATTACATAATCTTCTACTTTGTGAGGATTTTTTGTAACCTTTGAAGGATGGGCCAGCTTGACTAAATATATTTTTGCTGGTCTGAACTGGTATGAGATAATTCTTTTGTCCTGTATGGGGTGGAACTTAATCTGATCCCTGAAAAAATACACAGAATGAAATATCTGGAGCTGGAAGTGCTGAGGCAAGTAGTCAGAGATTTGAATTAGTGGCTTCAGGAAGGCTAAGGCCTAAATTCTGTTTTACCTTTACATGTTAAAATGGCAATTAAGTAGCCACGTAAGTGCAGTTTTTGGCTCTTACGCAGTATTAATTCTGTGCAGCTGTGTGTTCCTTCCCCTGCTGAGCATGCTCCCAAGGCTGTACGGTGGCTGCATAGCTTCTGGGATGGAGCAGAATCACCCAGGCATGTGCTTAATTCTTCATCGGTCCTGTAAACATAGTTGCAGAAAAAGAAACCCCCCGCTGGTGTTTGTCAGAGGAGGAACAGGAGGGTAGAGCAATAGTCTAGTTGTTAGAGGACTTGCCCAGGGAGCTGCATAGAGAGCTTCTAGGCTTCTGCTTCCCAGAAAAGTACTCTAACCACTAGGCTATGGACCAGGCATTGCCCAGAGCATGTTCATTCCCTCTCTTGAAGCTGGCTTATGGGGTAGCTAAGAAGGGAAATATGTAGGACCTAGGGTAAGAGAGCAATTCAGAGTTCAGTCCTTTGAAAGGGTGGGGCCCTGGGTTAAAGTTTTTCCTCAAGTCGCAGTCCCTAGTAGAGCAGGAACTATCCCACAGCTTTTTATTGGGAAGGTGCAAAAAAACATGGTCCATTTTCAACACTTCTGAAAATGTTTAGTATTTATTAAGAACATGATTCCTACCTTGTTTCTCTGATGTTTAGGACATTACCTAATGCAGTAAATCACATGGCCCTGAATTGCAGTGACTATTGGTGGGGGGGAAAGGAATTTGAGTAGGGCGATTTATTGATTGAAACAGTGTTTGGTTGACAATAGGAAACAATAATATGCTTATTGCCATATAGTGAAGTATTTAAGAAATAAAATTGTGTTTCTGTTGTCTGTACTCAAGATATAGAATTGGGAACTCAAAAGTTTTAATTCAGGCTGTGAACAATGGCTGCTTTTGGCTTAGGGGTAGACACTGACCTTTTTTTGCCTTTCCATTTATCCTTCACAGCAACTGAATGACGCCAGGGTATTTTATTGGAGTAAAATGCATGCAAGAAAGCAGAATGGTTAACTAAATGAAGACTTCAAATTTGGGCTTGAAAGTTTAGTTCCCAGCTCAACCACAGATTTTCTCTTTGACCTTGGGGAAGTTATGAACTCTACCCTGTGCTTCAGTTTTCCATCTGTAAAATGGGAATAATGCTTCTCTCTTCCTCCCATTATAGTTTCATAATAGGTAGGGTCGGAAGGGACCCAAGCAGATCATCAAGTCCATGGGCAGGAAAAGATGCTGGGGCAAACAACCCCAGCTAGGTGTCTGTCTAACCTCCTTTGGAAGACCTCCAGGGTAGGAGCAAGCACCACTTCCCTTGGAAGTTGGTTCCAGCTCCTATCTATCTGCCCTGACTGTGAAGTAGTGCTTCCTGATGTCTAGTCTGAGTCTGCTCTCAGTCAACTTATGGCCATTGTTCCTTGTTACTCCCGGTAGTGCTCAGGGGAACAGGGACTCTCCCACTGCCTTCTGGTCTCCCTTGGCCACTTTATAGGCAGCCACCAGATCCCCTCTCAGCCTTCTCTTGTGGAGGCTGTGAACAGGTTCAGGTCCCGTAACCTCTTCTCATAGGGCCTACCCTGTTGCCCCCTGACCATGTGAATGGCCCTCCTCTGGACCCTCTTGATGCTGTCCACATCTCTGCTGAAGTGTGGCATTCCAAACTTAATGCACTATTCCAACTGTGGCCTGACTAATGTTGCATAGAGGGGGAGGATCACCTCATGGACCTGCTCATGCTGCATCTGTGGATGCATGACAAGGTGCGGTTGGCCTTCCTGGCCGCGTCCTCATATTGTCGGCCCTTCATCATCTTGGAATCAATGATGACTCCAGGATCCTTTTCTTCCTCTGTGCTGACGAGAAGGGAGTTTCCCAGCCTGTAGGTATGGTGCTGGTTCTTCCTCCCCAGGTGCAGCACCTTGCACTTGTCCATATTGAAACCCATCCTGTTCTCATCCACCCATCTCTGTAACCTGTCTAGGTCCGATTGCAACCTATTCCTCCTTTCTAGCATGCCTACTTCCACCCATATCTTAGTGTCCTCTGCAAACAGGTGTGTGGTGCTTTTGTGTAATTTGGACAAAGGACTTACCCTTTTGCCTTATGGTGATTGACGAGTGAAGGAGCGCTGAGTTTGGGTGATCACCACTGAGTCTCAAGCTAAAAAATGTGCTGATGGATTAACCATGGGAATATCCCCTGTTCTTCCTTTAGTGTTGATCTGCAGCTGAATCAGCTTGCTGCTTTTGTGAATACAACATATGCAAAAGCAAGTTATAAAAACGATAAAACAAAAAAAATGCAAAAACGCTAATCACGGTCCAGGCAGTAGCATGCACCTAAGGTGAACTCTCGTTAATTAGGCAGATAACATCTCCTACTCTACAACTCTCCACTACATCCATGGCCAGTTTATATTTTCCCAAGGCCTCAGCTGCAGCAGCACTGCACCCCCCATCTCCACCCCTTTTCAACTTTCTTTAACTGCTGTTCTAATTTGTTCCATCCTGCAAATTGATGGTCCCAAACAGTGGCTAGCCAATCACAGGAGGGTTCAGATTTGCTTGAAATTCTAAGTTCACAGCTCAAAGCCAATTAATTGGAGTGGATCCCTGTACAGTTTAAATTATAATTGATGCCCCTCTTTCATCTAGCAGCCAAATGCATCCCTCTGTGTCATTCAGCCATAGGGTGTGGTTAGGCCATAATAAATTGGCAAATCCTTCCCAACATACCTGGTTCCCCACTGTAATTGTCGCCATCGCCTAATGGTTTAACACAGCTGAGCTGTGGTGGTTGTTTAGGCCATTCCCACCAAAGGGTTCCCATACCAACCCAGATGTCATGAATCTAAACTAAAGGATTACAAACGGCAAATCTGGATCCTTCAGGTGTGGCTACATCCCATACCTCTCAATGCACTACCCAGTCCCATTGACAACTACCTCCCGCTCCCGGCATTAAAAGCCGGCCCTTAGTCCAAAGTCTGCCTGCTGGTTCAGTGGCTGTGAAATAACAAAGATCCCTTTGACATCCTTCCCAATTCAATGTCCAATAGTGTTGGAACTGCCACACGGACCTTCAAGGTGATGGCAACGCTCTGTTGTCCAAATCGTTCAGCCAAAGTCCTCTTTTAATGTCTTTAACAGCACCAATTAGCTGAGCACTCAAAACCTGTTGTGTGCTGTCACACGCCTTATCCCAGGTCAGATCCTTGAATCCCATGTAGGCAGCCTGCGGCAGACTTCTTAAGACATGGGTTACACTTGCCGCTGCATGGGAGGTCCATTGAATAGCATTCATCAATACCCGGCTCTCTAGCCTCCCGACTTGATTTATATAGGCAATGCCATGTTCCAATCTGTCTAAACAAGCAGCATTATCAGCTCCCTTATAGGAATTCCAGACTCCCTTCACTGAGTTTGCTCCATCCCAAATAGTGTCAGCGACACCTCTCTTTTTCTTAGCTGACGAGGCTGGAAATAAGTCTGGTATGGCCCATTTAAGAAGGCTTATTTGAGTTTGAGATCCTGTACTACAGTTCCAGAAATAATGCTTTATGAACCATCTGGAGCAATTGTGATTCTCATGTGAAGAATAGAGGCGTTGAGCAATACTGGCCTTTCCATGCTACTATTCCACCAAGGCAAGTGGCCTTCCCAATTTAGGTGCCCATCAGGGTGAGGGATAGAGGACAATGGGGTGCATACTGAACATCCGATATTGCCCATGAGGGTGATGGCATTGTCGCAAACCCAATGGGATCCACACTGTGTTTCTCTGTGGTTGGTGCTATGCAATACTGTGTGGCAGCTTTGAATGTTAGAAGGTTTTTTAACCACGTAACAGAAATCCGGAGTCACCATAACCCATTTTTCATTAGCCAACCAACTAATGTTCCATTTCAAGATCGGAGAGCTCCATTGTGACTTCATATCAGTGTCATTAGCATGCCAAGTGATTTGTCGCTCCCATCTTACTATACCTCTTTGCTGATAGAGGTATGTCGCACACCAGCCTTTCAAAAATTTGTTTTGAGGAGGGGGGGACAATAGGCCTCTCAGTAGTTCACTTTTCCAGAAATGGCACTGTTGTTAATTTGGGAGGTATAGCTTTACTAACTGTGGGGTTTGGTTCAGGGGAATCCTCAGTCGCCAATGGCAAAACTCTGGAGCACCCATAAGGGGTATCCTGTGTGTAGGGAATGATTCTCCAATAATATCCCCATCCACCATTTCCATTACAAGTGCCTCCCTGCCACCAAGGGATAGTTTGCCTTTTCCACCAGGGCTGATTTTCAGTTTGATCTGTTGTTACATAGTGCCTGGTGGAATCCAGGAATTTAGCATTAGAATCCATGAGGTGACATCCATAAGCCCCCAAAAAAACACTTATAAGAGGGGGAATTAGCCTGAACAGTCATTAACTTGCGCCTGCTTGGCCGCAGGTGGCCCAGTTGGCAATTTACGCTGCCCAATAGTGAGTTCAGGGCCATTGGGATAAAAGGGGTCTCGATTGGTGTCATCACCTGCAAAAAAGGATTTTGAAAAAATGCAAATCTAACATACCCTTCAATTGGTGGAGGGTTCCAACTGATGATCCAGAAGATATTTAAGCCCAATGTCATCACTGCCCACTTCATCCTGCAAAACAAAATTGTCCTTTTTTTCAGACTGATTAGACTCATGTTGGGTGAAATAATCTTACTAAAATTTAGCATGGATTCGGTACCTAATAGAATAGCTTCAGGCACCCCTTCTTCTACCCAGCCCTGGATCCGTGGTCTCCCATCCTGATTAAATTGAAATAGGAAACTGGCTGAGACGGTCAGAGGTGCAGCCTCAGTCTAAAATGGACGGGGACGGGAGTGCAGGTTCGGAAGTGAGGGTAAGCACCTGAGGGGCAGGTCAGGGAGTGCCAGACTTGAAACAGGTTTCCTGGCGTGCAAAATTCAGAGGTGTGCATACCCCTTGGGGACAATCTCAGTCACCAGGGAGGCACGGCTGAGAACCCTTCTTGAGTTGACCCCCTCCCTGTGCATCATTTCAGCGCTGGGAGTGATCAGAAGACCCCTTTGCAAGAGAACCTGCAAGTCTGGTAGCCAAGCTTTCCACCATCTGCTCTAGACGTTTCAGTTGTTGTCTAGATTCAGCTGCTCCCTGACCCTGCCTGCTTTGGCCTGTCTGCTGCAATCGCCACCAAGCCTCTGCCTTTTTAAGATAGCAATGCAGATTGTCCGCCTGCAATGCTCCTGACTGCATTTCTAACATCAGGACTAATTCAGGAAGGACCAGCTGCAGCCAAGCTTCAGAAAGGTGAGTTGCCTGGCTGGCTCCAGCACCGGGTGGTAGAGGCCATTGTGCTGGCAAAGGATCTACCAAGACTCAACCCCACACTTGTACCCTCTCAATGACAGTGCGGAGATGTTCCCCTGGAAGTGGCCACATCTGCCCAATGCCCTTATCTAGGGTATATATACTAAAAAGGGTGCAGGCAATTGTTGACATTCGAACCTGCCACTTGCCATCTCCCAACATAGTGGGGCTAACACCTTTAGTCAATACTAGCAAAATATTGGTAAGTTCATTCTCAGATAACAAACTGAGACCTTTCTCTGCTGCTGGCAACCAGCGAGTTCAGTTGCTCCACTCCAAAGGCATGAGACCCAATTGGGTTTTTAGTGCCTCTTTCTCCTGAGGGGCAGGTGAAATGACTCTAACCCTCTGCCTTTGGGTGGTTCCCTCAGGCATCTCTACATCAGTCCTACGGAGTAATCTCTGGTCAGCAGTGAGTCTCTCGGGGACCACCAGTGCTTCCTCTCCAGGGGGAGGGGGAACAAAGGTTATGACTCATTCAACAGGGAGCACTTCTGTTGAATAGTCAGGAGGTTCACTGGGAGGATGGGAAGGTGGGGTTTTAGGGATCAAAGCAGGATAAGGAAGGGGTGCGGAGGGAGTTACCGCCAGCAGCCCTTTGCTGCTCAAAAGGGTGACACCCCGAGAAATGGTTGCCTTCCCCAAGGTCTCACTCTTGATACAGCTTATCAATAAGAGATTTGAGACCCTCCTGGCATTATGTAAGTCCTCCGAATCCCTTTCTTTTATCTCAACAGCAAGCACCAATGCATGGGAGACTTGTTGCTGCTGAGCAATTATATTTTTAAGTTGACAAATAAGATCATCTTTCTCCTGACAAAGAGTTTCCCTATCCTGACACTCTTGCCATAGAGATTGAACACCCCAGGATAACGCATGGAGGACAGCAGCGTTACAGAAGGCTGGCTTCCACTGTTTCTCCTTTAAAATACTCTCAGCCCACACTCGGGCCAACACCCAAGATGGGTTAGACAGACACTTCTGGGGCCCCTGCAATGGACCCCCATTCCCATTCACCCAAGACTCCACAAACTCATGGAGGTCACCCTGACCCCAAACCAACAGAGGAAAAGCCTCTGTACTCATTGCCATGCTGCTGGGAAAAGGGAGATGGATTGGGGAACGATACCTGAGGAAAGCTCAAGAGAATCTAGGAATTCCTCCTAGACCTTAGCCTGGTAGAACGAGATGATCAGTCTCTCCAAATGTGTGTCGATCCTGCTGACTATGCCAAGATCTTAAACCTAGACTACACGTGAGGCCCAACGACTGGGGAGATGACGAATCAATTGCCCATGGAATCATGGGCATGACCACTCGTGGGGTAAACACCAGCACACGCTGCGTTCAACAACTTTATTGATATGGAGGCAACTTCGGGCGGGTCCCCACCAAACTGGGGAGTGGCCCAGAACATCATTGCATTCATACGTTTATACCTTCCAGTCTATGCTCATTAGCATTAAAACATGTCCAGTTTCCTCCCCCAACCACCTCCTGTTATGCCTATGGCTCTGCACCTACCTTCATTTCCATGGAATTGGCTATGCATTAGCCCACTACCATGATAATTGTCACTCTGTGCCTGTGTGAGGTCATCACCCCTACTACCTTTGGTCATTTGCGGTTAATTATCTCAAAAGCCTACTTTTGCATTTTCCTTCTTGATAATACCACTGGTTTCCTTCCCTGTCTGGTTTGACTTCCTCCATTCCACGACGAAACAAATGGTCAAATGATTAGACAAATGATTAACCAGTTAAAGCCCTACATCCCACTAAGTAAACAAATGTCATTCTGCTGACGTTCGTCAAAATAAGCATTACACCTCTGTTGCTTAAGCCATGCCCAGTCAAATTTCATAGATTTCATAGATATTAGGGCTGGAAGGGACCTCGGGAGATCATCGAGTCCAGCCCCCTGCCCAAAGGGCAGGAAGTCAGCTGTGTTCATAGGATCCCAGCAAGATAAGCATCCAATTTACTCTTGAAGGTGTTCAGTGTAGGTGTTTGAACCACCTCCGCTGGCAGACTGTTCCAGCCCTTGGGGGCTCAGACAGTAAAGAAATTCTTCCTTATGTCCAGCCTAAAACGGTCTTGCAGGAGTTTGTGACCGTTCGACCTCGTCATCCGTTGGGGCGCTCTGGTGAACAGACGTTCCCCCAGATCCTGGTGTTCACCCCTGATAAACTTATAGGTGGCCATCAGATCACCCCTGAGCCTGCACTTTTCCAGGCTAAAGAGTCCCATGGCTCTCAGCCTGTCATCGTAAGATCTGTTTTCCTGACCTCTGATCATGCGCGTGGCTCTCCTCTGGACTCTCTCCAGCTTCTCCACATCCTTTTTGAATTGTGGAGCCCAAAACTGGACGCAGTACTCCAGCTGCAGCCTCACCAAGGCGGAGTACAAGGGGAGAATGACGTCCCGGGATTTGCTCGAGAAGCATCTATGGATGCATGCCAGCATTTTGGTCGCTTTACTAGCCACAGCATCGCATTGGAGGCTCATGTTCATCTTGTGGTCAATGATGATCCCCAAGTCTCTTTCTTCTGTAGTGCTAACCCAACGTAGCACTGCCAAGCCTATAAGGGTGCTGCAGGTTTTTCCTCCCAAGGTGGAGAACCTTGCATTTATTGGTGTTAAACACCATGAGGTTCTCGTCTGCCCATTTGCTGAGCTTGTCCAGGTCAGCCTGGATCACCCGCCTATCTTCTGGCGTGGATGCTTTGCCCCAAAGTTTGGTGTCATCGGCGAACTTGGCCAGTCCACTCCTGACTCCAATGTCCACATCGTTAATGAAGTTGTTGAACAGTATGGGTCCCAGGACAGAGCCTTGAGGGACCCCACTGGTCACAGGGCACCACGATGAGTGACTGCCATCAATCACAACCTTCTGGGTCCGAGCACGAAGCCAATTTCCCAGCCAGCGGATCGTGGTGGAGCCAAGGCCACAACTGGACAGTTTGGCCAAGAGGTGATCGTGGGATACCAGATCAAAAGCTATTTTGAAGTCAAGATATATGACATCAATCTCTTCTCCCTTGTCCAGGTGATAGGTCACCTGGTCAAAGAAGGAAATGAGATTGGTCAAACAAGACCTACCCGCAACAAACCCGTGCTGGCTGTCCCTTAGGATGTTAGCCTGGTCCAGTCCCTCAAGGATAGCCTCCTTAATAAACTTTTCTAAGATCTTCCCCAGGATAGAAGTCAGGCTAATGGGCCTGTAGTTAGCCGGATCCACTCTCCTCCCTTTCTTGAAGATCGGCACCACATTGGCCTTCTTCCAGTCTTCAGGCACTACACCAGAGCGCCAGGAGTTTTCAAAGATCCATGCCAGGGGCTGGGCTATGATGCTCACCAGCTCCTTGAGTACCCTGGGGTGCAGATTATCAGGGCCAGCTGACTTGAAGGTCTCCAGCTTCTCAAGGTGTTCCTTCACGAGGTCAGCATTGATGGAGGGTAGGGGATCCCCCTCACCCAGATTTCCCTGTCCCATAGCAGGCATGGGCATCCCGTGCGACTGATGAAAGACTGACGCAAAGTACCTATTTAATAGGTTGGCTTTTTCCTGGGCATCAGTTGTCAGTTGCCCCATCTGGTTTAGCAGGGGTCCAGCATTGCCCTTGCTTTTCCTCCGGCTCCCCACATATATCTGAAAAAGGACTTTTGTCCTTGATGCCTGAAGCTAGTTGGAGTTCAGTTGCAGCCTTGGCTTTCCTGCTTTGGTCCCTGCAGGACCGGACCAGTGTGGAGTAATCCTCCTTGGAGGTGAGTCCCGTCCTCCATCCTTTATAGGCGTTCGTTTTTAGCCACAGTAGGTCTGCTAGGTCTCTGGAGAGCCAGGGGGGCTGCTGTGCCTTCTTGCTGCCTTTTGTCTGTGTTGGAATAGATTTAGCTTGTGCACTGAGGATCCCTTCCTTGAGAAGCAACCACTCTTCTTGAACTCCCATCTCCCTGGGGTCATGGTCCCTGAGGGCCTGACCGACTAGCCTCTTGAGCTTATCAAAGTTGGCTTTTCTGAAGTCAAAGACTTCTGTGTTGCTGACTGGCTTGCCAGCTTTACGGCGGACGGTGAAGGTGATCAGCTCGTGGTCGCTGTCACCCAACTTCCCATCAATCACTAGGTCGCCGATTAGGTCGTCCCCCGTAGCCAGTACCAGGTCAAGCAGCACTTTGCCTCTCGTTGGCCCATAGACTTCTTGAGTCAGGTAGAGGTCATCCACGGATGAGAGAAAGCTTTGCGCCCGCTCAGATTTAGCTGAGTGATCTTCCCACGAGATGTCCGGGTAATTGAAGTCACCCATGAGAACCAAGGTCCTGGAGCAAGCAGCCTCAGTCAGTTCCCGGGCGAACTCCTGGTCAAGCTCGGGACTTTGGGTGGGAGGTCTGTAGTAGACTCCCACCGTTGTGTCCCCTGTGCTGAATTCCCCACGAATTTTTACCCAGAGGGTCTCTAGCTGTCCATGCCGGTCGCCAACATCAGCTTGCAGGGACATGTAGCTTTCCTTCACGTAGAGAGGTACACTCCCGCCCCTTTTGTCAACACGATCCCTCCTGTATAGGGTATAGCCCTCTATACCCGTGGTCCAGTCATGGGTGGAGTCCCACCAGGTCTCCGTTATCCCAATGACATCGTATTTCTTTGCACTGAGTAGGAGGACGAGCTCGTCCTGCTTGTTGCCCAGGCTCCTGGCATTAGTGTACAGGCAGGCAAGTGTGCCCTTGGGGGCTCTTGCGTTGCCCACAGATTGTGCCAGGGCTGGGGCAGGGGTGGGCTCTCTTAAGTGCCCCCTTAAGTGCCTTGGTCCGCTGGCTTTGCAAGGGCCGTTCAGCGGGCCAGCAGGGGCAGTAGTCCCCCCATCCCCCAGCGGGCTTAGTTTAAAGCCCGGTGGAGCAGGTCAGCCAGCCTGGCTGAGAAGAGCCTCCTCCCCAGGGGAGAGAGGTGGAGGCCATCTCTTCCCAGCAGCTCGCTGCCTCTCTCTCCAAAGAGCGGGCTGTGGTTGTGGAAGCCAAAGCCTTCCCGATGACACCAGCGCCGCAGTCTTTGGTTCACCGCGTGGATCCTCCTCTCCCTCCTCAGCCCATAGCCCGAGACTGGGAGGATCGATGAAAACACCACCAGAGCTCCCAGACCCCTAAGCCCCACTCCCAACTCCCTGTAGCGCCTCATGACCTGGCTGGGGGTGCTCCGAGCCGTGTCATTGGTGCCCACATGAATAAGGAGCATGGGGTAGTGGTCTGTGGGCCAGAGGAGCTGCGGGATCTCTGACTTGGGCATAGGTAAGCTGCAAGATCAATTCTTTCAGTGTTTTGGGCTGACCATAAATCAGCAGGGAAAAAGGACAGGAAGAAAGAGTGGGAAAAAGCAAGGGAAAAGAGCGGGAAAAAGAGCAGGGTTACTATCCTAACACTTTTCACCCCCTCGTCCAAGTTGCTGATGAAGATATTGAACAGTGCAGGCCCAAGCCCTGGGAGGAAAATGGATCCAGGAAACTATAGGCCCATCAGCCTGACTTCTATCCCGGGGAAGATCTTAGAAAAGTTTATTAAAGAGGGCATCCTTAATGGACTGGCCCACGCCAACATCCTGAGGGATAGCCAGCATGGGTTTGTTGTGGGTAGGTCCTGCTTGACCAATCTCAATTCCTTTTATGACTAGGTGACCCATCACCTGGAAAAGGGAGAAGAGATTGATATCATATATCTTGACTTCAAAAAAGCCTTTGATCTGGTATCCCATGATCACCTCTTGGCCAAACTGGCCAATTGTGACCTTGGGTCCACCATGATCCACTGGCTGGGAAATTGGCTCCGTGGTCAGACCCAGAGGGTTGTAATTGATGGAAGTCACTCATCATGGTGTCCTGTGACCAGTGGGGTCCCCCAAGGCTCTGTCCTTGGACCCATATTGTTCAACATCTTCGTTAATGATGTAGACATTGGAGTCAGAAGCGGACTGGTCAAGTTCACTGATGATGCCAAACTTTGGGCAAAGCATCCACACCTGAAGACAGGAGGGCAATCTAGGCTAACCTGGACAGGCTCAGCAAATGGGTGGACGAGAACCTGATGGTGTTTAATATGGAAAAATGCAAGGTTCTTCACCTTGGGAGGAAAAACTTGCAGCATCCTTATAGGCTCGGCAGTGCTACGCTGGCTAGCGCTATGGAAGAAAGAGACTTGGGGGTCATCATTGACCACAAGATGAAAATGAGCCTACAATGTGATGCTGCGGCTAGTAAAGTGACCAAAATGCTGGTTTGCATCCACTGATGCTTCTCAACCAAATCCTGGGATGTCATTCTCCCCTTGTACTCGGCCTTGGTGAGGCGGCAGCTGAAGTACTGCGTCCCGTTTTGGGCCCCAGAATTCAAAAGGGACGTGGAGAAGCTTGAGAGAGTGCAGAGAAGAGCCACACGCATGATCAGAGGTCAGGAAAAAGGACCTTGCAAGACAAGCTGAGAGCTGTGATGCTCTTTAGCCTGGAAAAGCGTAGGCTCAGGGGTGATCTGATGGCCACCTACAAGTTTACCAGGGGTGACCATCAGTATTTGGGGGAACGTTTGTTCACCAGAGTGCCCTGTGGGATGATGAGGTGGAACGGTCATAAACTACTGCGAGACTGCTTCAGGCTGGACGTAAGGAAGAATTTCTTTACTGTCCGAGCCCCCAAGGTCTGGAACAGTCTGCCATCGGAGGTGGTTCAAGCACCTACATTGAACACCTTCATGATCAAACTGGATGCTTATCTTGCTAGGATCCTATGATCCCAGCTGACTTCCTGCCCTTTGGGCAGGGGGCTGGACTCGATGTTCTTCCAAGGTCCCTTCCAGGTATAATGTCTATGAAATCTATGAAACCCACTGCCCACATCCCTCCAGGTCGAAAATGACCCTTCCACCACCACTGTCTAGTTGCGGCCCTCTAGTTAATTTGTGACCCTTCTCATCGTTGCCTAATTCTTTACGAGGATGGGGTGAGAGACAATGTCGAAGGCCTTCTTGAAGTCCAGAAAGACTATGTCCACCGCGACACATGTGTCCAAGGCTTTTGTGACCTGGTTGTGGAAGGACCAGGTTGGTCTGACAGGACCTGCCTGGAATGAACCCGTGTTGATTTTCCCTAGGCGTAATCACCTCTGCTGGTCCCTTGCAGATGTGCTCCTGGATAATTTTCTCAAAGAGCTTCCACAGGACCGAGGTAAGACTAATGGGCCTATAGTTTCCAGGGTCCTCCTTCCTCCCTTTTTTGAAAATGGGGACCACATTGGTCCTTTTTCACCATTAGGTGGTTAATATCTATTAATGATTAAAGGCTTGGACTCTACAGCGATGAAAGTCATATAAATATCTAGGTACAGAATGAATTGGCCTCCTTGTTGTACAAGAGGCTATTGGGTCCTCCCTATAGTACGGTGAAATAGTGAAGATTGGTGTTATGTGTGGACAGCAGAACCTAATGAGAGTCTATTAAGTATTTGGTGGTACACAGTCACAGCAAACAGCTGTGTGAGACCACTGTGGCACTGCAGCCATTTGCTGCGACTTTTATTCCAGAAGGCATGGCTTCTTCAGTGAGTGGCTCTGGATTGCCTGCAAGCTCCACCTGATCAGAAAAGCTTCATGTTTTCAAGCAGAAGCAAGAGCAAACAGCTGAGAAGCTCATCTTCAGCAACAAAACATGAACTAAGCAGATTGTGAACTGCCCGGGTACGAATGATCCAGGTTTTGCTGTTCAGTGAAACTTTGAAGTTTTACAGTGCTTCCAGTTAAGCACACCCATGTTTGAAGTACCACTTATGTTTTTACACAGTCTGAAAATCAGCACCTCAAAGTATTTAGTTAAGTAGTGCATAGAAATGAAGTCCTTATGTCTCTCAGTTGAAATGGCTTTTGCCTCACAGGATCTAGTTGTCCATCACAGAAACAAAGAACTAATACCCATTTTTCTATTATATTTCATCCCATTGTTGGAGATCCTGCATCTGAGCAATCTGGCTGCCTAGTGTGTTTAAGTGACTTGGTAGTGATTGTGCTACTGCCATATTCTTGGGCTTGTCTCGCTGTTGATCCTTTAGAGTCACAGAGTTTTTAGCTTAATGATTAATATAAAGTATGAACAAGTGTTGTATTTAATCCTGTTTATTAACATTACCCATAGAGTCGTCATAGTACAGTCACAGTCTTGCCTTTGTGCAGTTCTCAGTGTAGTTTATTCCCCTGTAAAAAACCAAGCCACTTACAAATCTTTTGAAAAAACAAGACATTTCAACTGAGATCAACATTTTGTTGTTAGAAATAGGATAACAGCTGTGACTTCGTAAGCTACTGTTAGTGGTTTTTAGAAACTAATTTGTCAGCTAGCTGGCGCGCTGAGCTCATTTGCCAAAAGAAGTTGATGTCATCTCCCATATAGCTCTTTGTCAAACAACAGGGCCTTTTTTTTTTTTTTTTTTTTTTTAAACCAGCTGATCTCAAATTAGGCATTGCATGAAAGGCTGTTTGCCAGTGAAACTAGCTTTCTGTTTATATAGTCTAATTTTAGATCATTCATGGGTAGACAAAACTTTATTGATCTATTGAAAGGTTGTGTTTTGGGGGAGAGGGTTGTGTTTTTAATTTGACAGGTATGTCCATTTTATTTACTCCAAATAAAGTTCACGTGGAGAACGGAAACTTATGACAATTACGTTAAGTTGTACTAAAATCATTTTTAATAAATACAGGCTCACCATTCAAGTTGGGTAATCATTGCATGCCTCTGTTTTCCAAGTGTAATATAGTATCATGCTTTTTTTTTTTAATATGCCTTACCGATCACTTCATTTTTTTTAAGTTCTTTTCATAGAAGATGCCAAAAGATGAAGATAAGTGGATTTGCAGGACTGTGTGCTCCTTTTAATGGATCAATTAAATAACATGAAACTATGGACATAAATATTTTAGGTATTTTCTATTTATTGTTATTACTGAAGAGTTATAAGAGTCAAGTGGTTAGGGTACTAACTTCAAATTCTGGGGGAGACCCAGGAAGTTTTAGTCTCTATGGCAAATGTCCTCTGCAACTTTGGGTGAATTGCTTAGGGCCAGACTTAGGAGCCCAAAGCATAACTTAAATAATAATTTAGGCTTCTGTACCCATGTGAGCAATTCACAAAAACATTAAGTGTCTGAAAAGCTCTAAGTGCCTAACTTTTCACCAGTAATATTACCTAGGTACCTAATGTTCTTCTACTGTGCACACCTTGACCTTCGTGCATCTTGGCTGAGCTGAGCACTGTGGGATTCACAAATCCCTGTCAGCTCATGGGTCCGACCTGCCGTGCATGCTAGGTTCTGCTCCCAGTAGTGTTTTATATATTTAGTAATCCCATGACCCTCTAATGGTAAATATATAGTTCTTTCTGGTGCAGGAAAGAGTCACATTCCCCTCATGCTAGCCTCAAGGATCCTGCATTCCTTTATTCAATAGGATATAGAGTAAAACACTATTTTAGCTTAGCCTGCGGTTAGGGCATTGTCCTGAGAGGTTGGAGCTGTAGACTGAAGAGGGCCTGTAACCCAGGTTTCTCGCATCCTGAGGGCACGCACCAATGATTAGGATATTGGATAAAATGTGGGCATCGCTTCCTTCTCTTTCTTATTGTCCAGCTATGTCTTTGCAGAAGAATGAGCCAATTCCCCATACCCAAAGTGATGCCTTAAGTGTCTAAGTCCCAAAGGTGTGTACTTGTAGCTATGTTGGTCTGAGACAAAAACGCATACAAAAAGTTAGAACTCTTGGTTCCAAAATGATACCTTTTATTAGACCAATTTTCTTGCCATTTTCCAGTTGGTCTAATAAAAAATATCCTTTTGGAACCAAGAGTTCTAGTTTTTTGTATGTCTTTAAGTCCCAAAGGAGGTTTTGTGCTTTGTGAATCCCATTTTCATGCAGGTGCTGGCATCGCCTGCCTATCCTTCAGTTAAGTGCCTGAGTATGAGAAAGTGGAAGGATTTCAAATACAACTCTCCCATCAGCATTTTCAGTTTCCTAACGGTAGGCGTCATCCTCCGCAGCCTGCTTCCTGTTGGGAATCCTGTTTTCTTAGGCACCCGACTTCCCCATTCGCTGTAGCGGGAACTTGGGCACTTAGCCTGCGCCTGTGAGTTCCTGTCTTGGAGGCTGGCACTTCAAGTTATGCATAGAGATGCTTATTATCACAGCACCAAGTTGTTAGTAGTTCATGGTCTTTCCTTCACTTTGTCTCAGTTCCCATTTACCAGCATGTATCCTCACCTCAGAATGTGATGCGAGGGGAAATATACTGCAGACTGCTGTGTTCTGATCTGTCAGAAGTGGTGGTGGTAGGGATACAAATACCCTAAAGAGACGGATGAAGGGTGCCTAGATTATGGAACCATATACTGTTTAGCAGTTGTATTGGTGCTTGTAAAATGTCACTGAAGATTAGAAGATGAGACTTAAGACAATAGTAGGAATATTTGAGCTATATCAAGATAGAACATTTAAAGTACGTTACATGCATATGGTATAATAGGTTGTTAAGAAGCTTGAACAAATCATCGTTCTATGGTAAGTGCTTTAAAAAATATCTACTCAACTCAGGCTCTCTGCAGACGTTTTGAAAAAAAACAACAACCTCCCTTCCCGTCCCGTCCCCCCCCACAAAAACCCCCAAACAAACCGCACTTTACTGAAAGAAGCAGCATGTTACTTCAGCCCAGCTCCACAGGATCTGTAAAGATTGGGCGCTTCAGCAGGGCTTTTGGCACTTTTAGCTAAAGCTGATTCAAGCAGCTATTAGAGAAGTGCCAGAAAAGCTTCACTAGAGCTCCCAGTCTTTATAGATGTTGGGTGATCCAGATTGAAGTAACGTGCTGCCTCTTCTGGGCATGTGTGGGGCTCGGTGTCAGAATGTGCCAAGATGCAAGTAAAGTACCTTTTTTTTTTTGTGGGAGGGAGGGGTTTGTCTGAAAGTACCCTCACTGTTTAAGGTTATACGTGCAATATTTTTAATTGTCTTGGTAATTTGAATGCTTTAGGTTTCCACATGGTTTTTTTACTCTCCTCCAACCCCAAGCAAACAAAACAACCCCAAACCAAACTCATACAGCATACTGTTTCTCTTTCTTTGTATGAGTTAAGTAGATGCCAGCAATTATAAGTTATAGTTGTCTGAGACTTTTGTACTTAATTTTTATCACTGTAAATCTAGCAGGGGGTTCTAAACCTGCTTTCTTTTGACTGATTTTGTATGTCTGATATATATTGTTAGTGCACATGTGCATACTTCAGATTGTGGTTTTTGGTCTGTTGTACCTTTCGGTCATGCCCAGCCTTTGGTGGCAGATCTGAGCTTCTCTCTTTACTTATTTCTGTACTACTTCTACATTGCAGTCTTCTATTTATTACCTTTATTTTGTAAATGGCTTGGTTGGTATTGGGAGTAGGAATTTTTATAGTGTGTTTCTTTTTTTTTTCTGCCCTCCGTCTCCAGTTAGGCAACATCTTCTTTAGACTCCCCTGGAAGATCATGACAAGTACAGTCATTATGAAAATGTAAGTCACCAGAATTCAGGAAATGCATGTCCTGTGATGTATGGGAGCCTTTCCTTGACTGTTGCATAGAGTTGCTGGACACGGCGCTAGGTGCTTTAATTAGCAAGCCACACTATCTAAATGCACCTGTGTGTGATATGCATCAGTGTCACCACATGTCCCTGCACTGAAAAAATGGCGATGGGGCACATTGACCTAAAGCTCATCAGACGTGTTTTATTTCAGACTACCCCACCACTGTTTTGTCAGCGCAGAGACACATGGCCATACTGATTCACATGAAGTGCGCGGCTGCGGGAGCACATCAGTTTTGGTTCTCTATCAGACTTTAATTGCGTCAGAGCAGACTCCCCGCATGTGTATTGGAGCCCTTAAGGACTACAACAGATTGAGCCTGTGTCTTGAGTTATCTCCATCTAAACAACAGCAGCATGTTACTAAGCCTGTTCTTGTTCATAAATTGTTTTAGTTGTGGAAGAAGTGGCTACTTAGACGTTATCAGCCAGGCACGATTTTTCTTTACTTTTCTCGATGTTATGAGAAGATTAGTTTCAGAACTCAAAATCCCGTTGGTAATAAAATATATGGAAAGGTAGGCACTTTGAACACATAACTGACAGGCCATCTACCTTTCTGTTGATTAGGTTTAACGCATGCTGCTGAGGTCATTACTTGTAGCTGTGGCCAGTGAGAGCTCTTGAGACGGCCAGCAGTGACACAGATGGAAAATCTGGACCTCGCTGGTCAGAAGAACCTTCAGTTCTGCACATGAAAATATCAGCTCATTTAACAGTGTTGGCAAAGCATGATGTTTATTAAATATTGCTTCCTGCACAAAATGGTTGAAAAGTTACCGCAGGAGCGTAGGGAGGACTTTTAAAGCAGTCGTTGCAGAGGGCCAGAGAATAGTAAGAATATTGCTACAGGCAGCCCTTGATTTAGCAGATGTAGTGTTGAGGTTAATGTTGCTCATGGTGCCATGAAGATCTTCTAGCTGAAGCCCTCTGAAACTCCTAAAGAAATAGAGGCAACTAATGAGCCCTTTGAGGATTATAATCTGTTTAACAAGTGTTGCCCTGTGGGGTCAGGCCAACTCTTAGGATCTCAAAACTGCACCATTAGAAGGGAGGATGTGACACAGTTGCACTTATACAAACACACAAGTCAATGGGGTGCATGTGCTCTTGCTCTCGCTCTTGCTCTCACCCCCACCCCCCCCAACTCAGGCACATACACATCCAAGATTACCAGTCTAGGCACATGCATACCTATCACCAGTTCAAGCACATACACATTACAAACACCAAAAATTAGACAATCAGTTGTCAATACCCACACACTCAATACACATATACAGATCACTAATTCATATATCACGCACACGATGACATATATTCACCAGTTTACGTACGGACCAGCCACCGACACATACACACAGGTGAGTTCCTAACTTGAATGGTACAGTGTGTGTATGTGTATGCTTGGGGTACTTGGGATAACTTGGGGGAAGGTTAAGGTGAGAGAGTGAAAGTTGCTGAGACCAGAATTGGAACCAATAGATTAGAGAGAAGCTGGGCTGAGGAACTGAGGCTTGGGGTTTCTTAAGGTCAGGGGGCCCCAGGGTTACTCGAGGTCACTGATGCTGTGGTGGAAACAAGGGAAAAAGCCTGGTGACAAGAAGGAGACAGCCAGGAAAGAGAGGCAGAAGGCTAGAGGACTGGGGCTGAAAACTGAGGCAGAAAGCTGGGAGATCAGGGGACCGATAAATGCTAGCAAAGAGGAAACAGTCGGGGAAACGGACAAAAACCCAACTCGGGGTTTCATAATAACAGGTATATTAAACAAACACTGTACTGTACCGTTTGACTTACACACGCACACACATGTGCCCGCACACGTGTGACTCTGGAAGGGTTGGAGTCCAGGTAGCAAAGAGAAACATAGTCCAAGTCCTTGATTGAAGAGAGGATGGAGGTGATAGCTACCTATCCACCTTGGGAGGGGGTCCATGATGGCCATTCGGGGTCTTTCTCCAGCAGGTGTTGTCCAGAGGAGGGTCACTGGCAGGGCCTCCGGGTTGATAGGAAGCATGATGTGGAGTGGGTCTGGTCCAGGTGAAGACATGTTCCCGCTGGGTCTGTCTTTCCTGTCCTCTCTTACAGGGGCAGACGTCCTATGACCCTAGTGGTAGGGGCATGCCCAGGCAAGTCAGCCCCTGGTGTACTGAGCATGTGCACTCCTAGGTAAGGATATGCAGTTCCAGGTGTCTAAACTGGTAGTTTGGATGATTTCTGCAGCAAGCCTTGGTCTTCCAAATCTTGAGCCAGGGAGAGTCAATGCAGGATGATGGTTAGGTCGTCGAGTTGATGGTTTGGTTATTCAGAGGGAGCTATTTTTAGACCTGCTGTCATTGTCACTCAAGCACCCTCATTCATCCCCATCCATTCAGGAACCAATTTACTTAGGAGGGGTAGGTATGAGTCATAGGTTACAACATCTTACACAACAGGGCATGGGAACAAGATGGGAACCTGACACACAAAATGGATACTCATGTCAACCCACACTGCAGGCCTTAATCATACAATGTTAATATGAAACAAAAATCAATGCACAAATTATAGGAATACAATATAATACATTATAAAACAGTAAAAATCAATACAAACATAACAGTATTTACAATATAAAAGGGGGCTTATTACAATAATAGCATACAAGAATTAGCTTACCTAGTACTATTTGTAATCACTTATAAGGGATAGAGAGGGCAGAGAGAACATCAGAAATGGTTAGGTGAGGGGGAGGGAATATATTTTTAAAGAAGAAAAACGGGGAGTTTTGCTACACAAGAAAGCAAATACATTAAACACACCTACCAAAAGCAGCCTGCTTATCGAACAGGTAATCCAATTTTTTTCTAGCTCTTGGTGCAATAGAGAAAGTCTTCTTGTATCTCGAAAGGATTCTTTATTCAAGGTACATCCACACACCACAAGGAAGAAGGAACAACTCCAGCCTATGCTAGATGCCAGAGATCTTAGCACCTATGTTAAGTAGACTGGTTTTAAAATGGATTTCTATAGCTACTGTTATCCCATTCCTAGATCCAGTTTGTTATATTAAACTTGACTTAAAGAATATTTATTTTCACATTAAGACTTGACCAGTCCTCAGAAATCTTCTGTGGTTTGTGCTTGAAAAACATCATCAATACCAAGTTCTATTGTTTGCCCTGCTATCAGCCCTTGGGGTGTTAACAAAATGCCTTGCAGTTGTCAGTCTACCTAAGAAAAGAATGGGGAACTTCATCTTCCCAAACTTGAACATTTGATTTATTTGCAGGAACTTCTGTTAACTGGTAGATAGTATTTATTGGCTCTGTATTTTATTTTTGTCTAGGCCTTTCAGTAAGCAAAGTCAAGTCATTGCTGATCCTTTTTCACTTTGCCTTTTCTGAAGACCTTCATGATGTCTAGAGAAACTTTGGAGGTGGAAAGCTCCTGCAGACAAACAGTGAACTCTGGGGGTGTGTGTGTGTGTGTGTTGCTTCAGAGATCTCTCCACATAAATAGACTGGAATTCAAAGCCATTTGCCAGGATTGCAGTTTTCCTGGAAAAGGTCAGAGACTCTTCCATTCAAATAGCTATGGACGACCTCATCAGAAAGGGGAAGGTGAGAGGTGTCCCACTATATCAAGAAGTGGTGCCATTGTGGAATTCTTACACTTTTAATAGTACTGCCCTCGTAGTAGCACATCTCCCAGGGATCCACAGTGCATTACTGGATAACCTCAGCCAACAGTTTATGAACGCTGATAATCTGTATTGTCATGATGGGGAATGCTCCTTTTGGCAATAAAAGAAAGTGCAAAACAAGTCTGTTCAGAGGGGAGAGAAGGAATGCATTTCTTATCAGACATGTTCCTAGGCCTGTGAAACCTGTATCTTCTCTCTCTCTGTACTTGCAACTTCTCTCTCGTCAGTAAGAAAAACCAAACAAAGTAGTCAAGGCGATTCAGATAGGTTTGGTAGGGCTGTTTTGTAATTTTTTCTTTTTTTGGCATGCAGATCTTTAGAATTCGTTGGTAGTCGCACAACTTTTGATTCTGGACTTGCTCACTTGTAACTAAGGATAAACCTCCAGATTCTGCAAATATTCCACCTGGTGGTGTGGATGTAAGAAGTTACTTTCAGAGGGAGACTTTAGTTCTGTAGTATGAAATGCATGCCATGTAAAAAAAATACTATACATGCAAGAGCATGTCTGTTTGTCTAGATAACTGTTCTCCACTACCACAAAGGGTTATTCCTTGCATGGAGGGGCAAGGTCTCAAAGATGAAATAGTTGCTTGCTTGTAGTTCTCTGTAGTATGTGGCTGCATCTATATTCCATGACCTGTCTGCTATTTCTCCTACTACAAAGTCCTGGAAGATTGGATTAGGAAGACAGAACTATAAGAATCAAAAATTTTCATGGCCATAAAATAAATGGAGGTGAGCCTCCTTAAAAATATGTTGGTTGGTGTATGAGGCGCATGTCCCAGATAGTTCTCTTTGATTATTCAGTTTTTGTGGAAGTGAATTGCTTTAAACTTTAAAGGGTTATATGATGCAATCAAGAATCAGAGCCTAAACCAAATAGCATAATCTTGTTCCTGACCGTGTTTTGCAATAGTGAAACTATGTAGAATAATATTTCTTACGAATTTATTAACTACTGAAAATGGGAGCATCTCAAAATCTGTTTTTTAGATATACTTTATAAAAATTTTCTGATTAATTAACACTTCCTATTTTTAGAAAATTGCTATGGCAAGCAAATAGCTATTTTTAGATTCATTATTATTTCAAATAGTCTTTTAATACATTTTAGTACAATTTTTGTTAAGAAATCAGTTATTAATATTTACCCTAATCCTTCTTTGCTTTATTTAAGGAAGTGGTGTTACTGAAAATCCTTGTTCTTGTAGCTGTCTCTACTTAAAAATTAAGCACCTTATTCAAGGTGAATGATCCGTACTGGTGAGGCTGTGCACTTAGGATGCCTACACAGTGAAGCATTGGCCTTAACTGTGAAGGGGAATGCTGACGGCCTGGTGTAGACGCTGCTATTCGGCAGAGGGCTCGTAAAAAATGCTAGGAACTCTTGCTTCCCCTTGTGGGTCAGGTGCCTGAATTGGAGCAGCACATCAGGATTCGGAGTTTCGAGAGGAGCACCTGTTTTACAGCAAAAAACACATTTACTTCCATGTGAAGTTCAGCTTCCATAGTGACTTTTACTCCTCAACATGGATGGTGGTGGAGCAACCCATTTTCTTCTCTTTAGCACAGTGGCTAGGGGACTTGCCCAGGATTTTGGCAACCTTCATTTGAGGCCCACTTCAGTCAGAGGGGCCTCCAAGTACACATTTCCTTATTCCCAGGTGAATGTCCTGATTATTAAGATCTAGGTTAGTTCAGGTAGGTCCTTATTGTTGAAGTGGGGCACTAGGCAGCCAGTTGTGCGGGATTCACGGGACCTGAAGGCAAGCAAGTCCAGAAGGAGCTTGACTCCTTAGTCCAGTGGTAAGAGAGTGTGATCTTGCTCTGGGGAGTGTTTATGCTTTTTTTTCTTTTTTAAAGTAGACAGTAATTGGATAAAGAAACAGGAGTAAATGGCTCAGGGACCAGAGTTCCTGTTTTCCCATGGGAGTGTTTTTCTCCTTGGCCGAAAGAGTTTGGCTTGGATTGTACACTGTTCATTTGGCCCCAATAATTCTGGCATTCTTGAGGCTTCATTTGTGTGCAAAATCAGAAGTCAGGACACCCAGGAATCGTGTGGGGCCAAAGTGGAGGTACCTACATAGCTTTGTGGCTGCTGGTGCACTGTCAATTTGATTCACTTTTTATGAGTTAGCAACTTGAATTTTGCTGAGTTGAATTTAGCACCTCTGAGAATTATTTGGACGTAGCATATGTGAATACCCATGACAGTAAAACAGCTAGGATCTCCATTTATAATATTACTCACAGAAGTAAAATGATAGTCTTTTTGGGCTAGGTTTAATTAAATGTTTAAAATGTTATTTTTTTCTCAATTAGGGTGAAGTTGCACTGTATACTTAGACCATGCTAAGGGCACTTAAAATGTGAGCATCTGCTCATTCAAGCTCATTAACTTGTGCTAAGTGCCCTCTGAGAGTCTCAAACTTATGCCACTGCAGGTGAGAGTTAGCTCTGGGATGTGCTACCTCATTTGTGTTAGGTTAATTTAGCCCAGGATAAATTCCTCCCAGCTTGTTCCCTCCCTCCCCACCACACATACCTCTTCACCTCCCCAAAGCAGGGATAGAGTCCAGGTATCCTGGGTCTTATTCACATCCCTGCTTACTACCCACTAATGGATAATCAGGGCTGAGCAGGCAAGAAACATTATTAACCATTAACAAATGTGAGACTACTCACAGCACATTCTGACTTAAACCCTTAAACATTGCACGGATTTGGTACAGTCTAAGTGAAATGGGTGACTTTACCCTTACTGTGTAACTTTACTGCTTGAGAATGTCCTTGTAAAATGTGTTGGGGCCAAATCTTTCTCCATTTATGAGGCTGAGAGTTAAACTTGATTTCAGTTGGATCTGAACTTGATCCTTAAAATATGTGTTTGGGAACAGAATATGCAGCAAAGGGGGAAACATTCATGTTAGACAGGGGATAACTTTTTAAAAATGTGATGGGCTAACATTATAGCTTGAGGCCTTAACGTATGCATCCCACTATTAAAGTGAAATGCATTTAGATTTTTTATTCACTCCCCTTCCTCTTTTGGAGGGTGTGTGTGGGGGGGTAGGATGTATCATCTTATTTCAACCACACTTTAACACATGCCTGAGGGTAAAGTTTATATATCTCTTTATAGATTAGAAACATAAAATGTTATCACATTTCCATCTGGACTGATTTATCCATGTATCGTCACAGATTTATGATGATTATATTCAAACATTTAATGTTTTCTTTTTCAAACATTTCAACACAGTAGAATGTAAATCAAAACTTCCTTTTGAAAGATTGATTGGTGCAAATGCATCTAATCACATCCATAGTATATTTAGAGCTATATTCAAAGCGTTGATATCATTTTTTTGGATTACTGAAGGACCACACAAATTGTATGTGGTTCTTTAATGGTTGCATCAAACTCAGTACGGTTTTTCTGAATACTGATTATTTCCAGAGGTAGGAGTTAAAAACCGCTATCTTCCCTTTCCTTATTTAAGAACTTTCTGGGGTACCGGTTTTGTGGTCTAATTTAAAGATTTCTGCAATATCAGGGGTTTATTTGACAACACCTTTACCCATGTGATAATACAACTGTTGATGTTTCTTCTGCCTAGTTTAAAATGAAGAGTACTGGCAGCAGGTATCTTCAGTTTGGGATCCTGAACCGGAACTTCCTTTTTCATTGTGTTTGTTGCTAAAGCGTAGATTTGGAGGCTTTTTGGGGGCATGATAAAAATACATTTCAGCTTTTCTCCATGGTTTTTTTTTTTTTTAGGGAAGAAAATATTTTGGACTGGATAGTAAAGACCAAAGATAAATTTTGTGGCTGGAAAGGTGTTTTGAGGGGTGTTCTAGGTTTGTAACTTGCGTTAAGTTACGGGATTCATCTCAAATCTTAGGTCAAGGTAAGCAAGCCTTCTGACGTAAGATGTCAATACTTTTCATGTTTTTTTTTTTTTAAACTGAATTGTTTAAAATCCTAAAATGGTTAATGATGCAAAGCATCTTCACAATATCGATATAATCACATAGTTAATTACAGTATAATGCTTTCTCTGGGACTTAGTCTAGAAAGCAACCAGTATCATTTTAAAAGAGAATCTGTGAAGTGTCATCTTCACTTCTTTTTTTAATGGATGTGGTGACCGTGATTAAAGTATCCTGTTTTGTGTGTAGAGGTATGAATTCAAACTGTGTTGTAGTCCAGGGGTTCCCAAAAGGTATCCTTCAGGTGCCATGTGGCTTGCAAGCACCTATTATGTAAGCCATGCCCTGATAGTACAGTTTTAGAACAGTAACTAGGGATTCGCAAAATTTGACCCTTGAGCCCCCTTTAATGTGGCTTGCCACCTAAGACTGCCTCTTTGAAATGCCTCTTCAGGGGCAAAACTTTGGGAATCCTTCTCTGTAGTAATGTTAAAGACCATGACCAGTCATCCCAAAGATAAATATATACCTAAGCCCCTAGCAGATATTCAGCTAAAGGTGTGATGGCATGTGATCTATGATGCCAACATTGTGCCTCCTGCTGCCGCCATTCATGTGTGGCAAGAGGTGTGATTGTGGGACTGGGGATTGGATCCCAATTGCACCCTACTGGTAGTGCAGGGAGATCCTGGGTTCATGGTGCTACATGACCTCAATGTCAAATAATCACATAAGTTTTATTTGCCGTGCAAGAAATCGGAGTTATTCGCTGTCTCTTCCAAGAGAGAACTGGATGATCCCCGGCTCCCCCTGCACTGCTGGATAGGAAGCTGGGAGCCCAGTGCTCTTATGGTTCAGCGGGTCAGCACTCCCAGTCGCAGGAGTGCATCAGAGTCCTTGGCTTAAAATTGAACGTATGGTTGCTTCCAGCCTCAGGATTACATTGGAGCCCTTCCAGATTGGTGGACTTTCAAGGCTGGGAGTGTCGGTTATTGGACTGGTGCTCCTGGGCTGGGAGCACCAATCAGCCAACTGACATTCCCATAGCCTTGAAGGGCTTCAGTGTGCTCCTGAGCCTGAGAACAACCACATGTTCAGTTCATGGTGTCATGGGAATCAGTCACAGACTTGTTTTGCATAGTTTTGTCTTGATACTTTCTGGTTTATTCCCTGTTTTCTCACACCATGTATTGATTTGTGGGTTCAGGTTACTACTTGGGACCAGTTAATCATGTCGTAGGTGTAATGTCTTCCAGGGGCCACAGTAATTTAGGCTGGTGAGTTAGTGGCAATTCTGATCCAGATTCATAGAAAATTAGATTTGGCAGGGGTGTCAGGAAGTCATCTAGCCCAATCCCTTCCCTGCTCGATGCAGGACTATCCCCAACTAAATCATTTCAGCCAGGGCGTTGTCAAGCTGGGCCTTAAAAACTTCCAAGGATGGAGATTCACCACCTCTCTGGGTAACCTATTCCAGTGCTTCACAACCCTCCTAGTGAGAGAGTTTCTTCTACTATCCAACCTAAACCTCCCTTGCTGCAACTTCAGACCATTGCTCCTTGTCCTGTCATCTGTCACTGCTGAGAACAGTCCAGCTCTGTCCTCTTTGGAACCACCCTTCAGGTAGCTTAAAGGCTGCTATCAAATCCCCTCTCAGACTTCTCTTCTCTAAACTAAATAAACCCAGTTACCTCAGCCCTTCCTCCCTAAGTCATATGCCCCAGCCCCTGAACCGTTTTCGTTGGTCCCTGCTGGACTGTCTCCAATTTGTCCACATCCTTCTTACAGTGGGGGGCCCAAAACTGGACACAGTACTGTAGATGTGGCCTCATCAGTGTAGTATAGAGTGGAATAATTACTTATCTTGATCTGCTGGCAGTGCTCCTACTGATGCAGCTCAGTATGCTGTTAGGGCACACTGCTGAATCCTATGTATCTAATTGTCCACTGTAACCCCCAGGTCCTTTTCTGCAGCGCTGCTGCCCAGCCAGTCAGCTTCAGTTGTACCAGTGCATGGGATTGTTTCATCCTAAGTGCAGGACTTTGCACTTGTCCTTGTTGAACCTCATGAGATTTCTTTTGGTCTGGTCCTCCAATTTGTCTAGGTCACTCTGAATCCTAGCCTTATCTTCCAGCAT